>NC_090379.1:38248513-38562181 GCF_036365525.1 Heterodontus francisci
TGCCTGGATGGCGGCAGCTCCAACAACACTTGAGAAGCTCAACACCATCCAGGCCAAAGCAGCCCACTTGATTGGGGCACCCCATCCACCACCTTCAACACTCACTCCCTCCACCACTGATGCACAGCAGTAGCAACAGGTACCATCTACAAGATGCACTGCAGCAACTCACCAAGGCTCCTTAGACAGCACTTCCCAAACCTGTAACCTCTACCATCTAGGCCAGCAGATGCATGGCAACACCATCAGCTGCAAGTTCCTCTCCAAGCCACACACCATCCTGACTTGGAACTATAATGCCATTCCTTCACTGTCGCTGGGCCAAAATCCTGGAACTCCCTTCCTAACAGCACTGTTGGCGTACCTACACCCCAAGGACTACAGCAGTTCAAGAAAGCAGCTTACCACCACCTTCTCAAGGGCAATTAGGGATGGACAATAAATGCTGGCTTAGCCAGCGACGCCCACATCCCACAAGTAAATAAAAAAAATCTCTATAAAATAAATGGGTTAGTATCTCTGTTAAAATAATGCATTATCAACAAGGCTAATGATATGTTAGCCTTTTATGACAAGAGGATTTGAGTACAGGAGTAGTGAAGTCTTGCTTCAATTGTATAGAACCTTAGTTAGATCGTATCTGAAATAGTGTGTGCATTTTTGGTCCCCTTACCTGAGGAAGGATACTATTGCCATAGAGGGAGTGCAACAAAGGTTCACCAGATTTGTTCCCGGGATGGCAGGACTGTCCTATGAAGAGGCATTGGGGAAACAGGGCCTGTATTTTCTAGAGTTTCGAAGAATGAGGTGATCTCATTGAAACCTACAAAATATTCAAAGGGATAGACAGGGTAGATGCATCTAAGATGTTTCCTCTGGTTGGGGAGTCTAGAACCAGGGGACACAATTTCAAAATAAGGGAGAAGCTGCTGAGGACAGAGATGAGGGAGATTTCTTTACTCAGAGGGTTGTGAATCTTTGGAATTCTCTACCCCAGAGGGAAGCTCAGTCATTGAGTATGTTTAAAGCAGAGATTGACAGATTTCTAAATACCAATGACATAAGGGGACATGAGGATTGTGTGGGAAAAAGGCATCGAAGTGGATGATCAGTGATGATCGTATTGAAAGGCGGAGCAGGCTTGATGGGCTAAATGGCCTACTGCTGCACCTATGTTCCTAACAATAATTATTTCGTGCTCAGTTTTGGTGTTGCTGGAGTTCAGCATATTTTAAGACATCCTTTTTGTCATTGCAGCTTTGTTTATTTCATAAATATAAAAAAAAACATTTTGAAGATGCACTATACGGAATAGAGCATCCAAAAAGTTGATTAAGTATAGAATAAAAAATGGCACTCTTGAAAGAAGGTCTCTATCCTTTTTTCTCTTCTTTGCACCTGGACAATACTGAATCTGCAGGCACAATGGAGAGGAAGATCTATCCTTAGAAAGTAAATGGTAGAATACTCTAGGTACGTACTTCAGTGCAGTATGGAGGGTGCTGCGCTGTCAGAGATGCCGCCTTTCAGATGAGATAATAAACGGAGACACCATCTACCCCCTCAGGTGGAGAAAGAAAAAGATCCCATGGCAATATTTAAAGATGAGCAGAGGATTTCTCCCAAAGCCCCTGCAAACATTAATCCCTCAACCAACATCACTAAAAGAGATTATCTGCCAATTTATCTCATTACTGTTTGTGACATCTTGCTTTGCACAAATTAGCTGGCATGTTTACTTACAAGGAGCACAGTTCAAAAGTACTTCATTAGCTGTGATGCATCTTGGGGCATCCTGAGGACGTGAAAGATTCTATATAAATGCAAGTTATTTTTCTGCACTCACGAGAATAGTGTCAGCCAGCGAGCAGGTATTGAGTAAGGTACCACAAGACTCAATGTTTGGACTTCTGTTTTTTAAATAAATGATCTGGATGCAGGAAGTAATTATATGCTTCTTAAACATGCAGTCAAAACCCAAATAAGAAGAGGACTAAGATTTTCATCAGATTTCGATGAGTTAAGCAATGTGACGAGACAAACTCAAATGAAATTTAATACTGGGTGAAAAAAAAGCAACATAGCTATAAAATCAGGATCAGAAATATAGTTAAATGACTTGGAAATGGGTAAAGTAGTAACAGTAGACTAGTCACTGTTGAAGTCAAAATTAGACGAAGAATCAATTTAAAAAAACAATGTTGCAAGAAATAGCCAGAATAGGGAGTTGGGGGGTAGGGTGGGGGGGCATGCACAGGTGGTGGGAGGGAAGTGATCCTAAACTACAAGGGTAAATGAAAATAGAACTCAAACAAACAAATAGCCCCTGAAATAATAGTGTGCAAGTAATACTGTTTGAGTAATGGTGTCCCTGCCAACATTTATCCCTCAGTGAACACCAAACAGGTTAACTGGTCATTTATCTCATTTATTGTTCGTCAGACCTTGTTATGTATAAATTGCTGTATTTACCTAAATAACTACTGTAATCCTGTGAAGCACTTGGAGTTGTTCTGGGGCATGAAAGAAGCTATATAAATGCAAATTATTTTTCATATAAAAGAAAGTACTGTAGTGACAACCATCTGCAGTAAACACATTTTTAATACTACCTGTGACAGGGTAAAAACAGTTGATACAAGCCAAATCTTGTTTTACTACTTTTAATTTGCTGGTTATCGTGGAACTTCCTTTACAAAACAGGTTGAAATACTATCACAAAAATAATACATTTTTACTTTGTGGACTATAAATAGATATGTTATGTGGAATGAAATCTGAATATATAAAAACTAACAAAATAGTTGGTTCCTTTAAAAGGAATGATATGACATTATTTATCATTGTTGTTTCATGAGTTCTTGTCTTTTCAAAATACTTTTAATTTTAAAATCTTTTTTAAAATTTTATAATCTACTTTCAGATCATCCTCAACCAACTGGCAACACCACTATGCTGTCAGCAGATTATTCACTATGCATTGGGAGCGTATGACTTTGATTCTGTAACAGGTAGAATCTATAAAACAGAATCAAACTTTTGAGATAAAAACAGAAAGTGCTGGAAATACTCAGCAGGTCAGGCAGCGTCTGTGGAGAGAGAAGCAGAGTTAACGTTTCACGTCTGTGATCTTTCATCAGAACACCTTCTCAGACTTTTGAGATTTATTGTACAGTACAACCCATCAAAATTAAGGAAGCCAGTACAAAATAATTCCACCTCAGAGGTTGACTTCATTCTGGCATCAATACGGAGTGAACTCAGGATAGTTTGAGCAGCTCCATTAATCTAGCCTTTGAATTTTCATATGCGAAATACAGTTGATGATACTGGGTCTCAGAATATCTGAGGTATAAAGTTAAAAATCACTAAAATTAACAATTGTGCTGCTACAACATGCAATAACTAAATTATGTAACATCCCTCCTTTAGCAACGAAGAATACACCATCCCAAGATCTTTATGTAATGGTAACAGTTAAAGCATAGCAAAGTGTTGTTGTAGTTGTTTGATTAATTGCTGAGTGTCAACATGTTCTGGAAAGGCAGCTGCTGATTTCTGTGCAGCTATATAACTGCTTTGAAGGTCTCCAACCTGGAAGAGATAAAAAGATATAGGTATAATGTAGATCATCCATCATGGTACCATATATTGCAAACGTACAAAGCAGGCAACAGCAAATATTCTGGTCTCATTTTACTTTCTATTTAACGTGTTTCACAAGGGTTAACACTGCATTTTTATATTTTATCAAGTAAACAGTCTTTAAGTGTTCACCATGCAGTCTCCTCTGTGTTGGAGAGCGCAAATGCAGGTCAGATGACTGCTTTGCTGAACACCTCATATCTGTTCACAAGTGATTCTGGCCCAGGAGTGTTGAGTTTTCATCTGGCTTCAGGCATTTGTGCTGAAGGGTCTATTTTCCATGGTTTGACAATGTACTCATAGGCTCCAATTTTACCTCTTTCCCTATCTGACAGAAACCAAGCTGGGACTTGTGGCAGGGGGTAGGAGGGAGGGGGAATACTTACCTCCACCGATCTGGCTGCCTTCCTCACGGGTCCAAATATTTACCTGCTCTTTTGAGCAGGACACCCGCAGGAAGGAAGCAGGATCTTTAAATAAGCAGATCAGATTCTGTATGAGTATTTCTTTAAATTAATCACTGGAAAATCTTAGAAAATGGCCTATAATTGTTCAAGCTACATATTATTAATTTCATAAAAGCACGAATTTGCACTATGTATTTCTAATAATATTGGACTAACAGGGTATAAGTGAAATAAGATCAGAAGACAGACAATAAAATTAAAATAAAGCAATTTACAATCCAACAGTTGTTACTTGACTATACCCTTTAGAATAAAAGAACATAAGAAAGCATGAAATCAAAAAAGCCATTTGGCCACCTTTGGAGAGACCATAAGTTTCTTTTTCTTCCAATGTTCTTCTGTCTTCAAAGTGCTGACTCATGTTTGGATATACATATGGCAGCCTGCTGGTAACTCCCAAATAGCTGTCTCAACAGTGAGTGTCACAGGGCTACATAAATATGAATTAGCATCATAACTGAGCCTGACCCAAACCTCATCTGATGTCTACACATATGCACCTGCTAATAAGGAGGGGAATCTCTTGCCAATTTAATTCCTCTGTAATTTAGGGGTGCTGTGGCCAACTGCAGTATCTCTATAATGCCTTGCTTGAGATCAGTTAACTGAGCATTTTACAAGTGTCAAGACTCTAAGCCAGGGGCATAATATTGTAAAACTGGCCATTAAATCTCAATATTAAGTATTTTTTAATATTGATTACCTTATCTGAAAGTGCAGCAATGTTATAATGTGGTTCATACATATGAGGAGCCAGTGCTGCAGCCGTCTGCAGAAGTCCCCGGGCCTGAAAATATGAATTAAGAATTGGATACAAGGAATCAGTTAATGGGTTGTTTCTTCTTTTTCTCTCCACATACATGACATGATAACTCTGACTGCTCACCTGCTCATGGTGCCCTTTATGCATCTCCAGGACTGCTAAATTGTTATAAGCTTCTGCATGACCATTGTTGTTGGCTAGTGCCAGTTTAAAACACTGGTAGGCCAAATTCATATCTCCTATTCCCTAAAAATGCAATATGATGTCCAGTTACAAATAACATACATAAAGTGAGGCGCTATACACCGAAAATGAAGACAAATGATCAAAAATGCATACCATCCATATATATCATGTCATCAACCAATTTAGAATTGCAAATACTTTGGCAATTCACTCCAAATAATTCATTGCATAATTTAAAAATTTAGAAATTCATTATTGCATGGAGCATAAAAAACAGCTTGAACCTGTTAGGCCAAATGGCCAGTTTCTGTACTGTAGATACTTTCTAATAATTAAATAAATCTGGAATTAAAAGCTAGCATTGGTAATGGTGACCATGAAACTACCAGATTGTTGTTAAAAACCCAACTGGTTCACTAATGTCCTTTTAGGGAAAGAAATATGTTGCCGTTATCGGGTCGCTCAGCACCACCTTCTCAAGGGTAATTAGAGATGAGCAATAAATGTTGGCTTTGCCAGTAACGCCCACATCGCATGAATGAATAAAGAAAAAGAACATTGAAACCATTTACAATATACTCCCATTTGCTTTTCACTATCATCCTTTGTTACTGAAATCGTTCCTGCCTTCTAACCTATCACAGCCCTT
The DNA here is from genome assembly GCF_036365525.1 of Heterodontus francisci. Lineage (NCBI taxonomy): Eukaryota > Metazoa > Chordata > Chondrichthyes > Heterodontiformes > Heterodontidae > Heterodontus > Heterodontus francisci. Next base: position 38,254,224 of record NC_090379.1, read on the forward strand.
CCCTTTTGTTCTTTCTATTCCCACCTTTGTGCTTGCTTAAAATTTATTGCATCCAGCTCTGACGAAGTCACAGGCCTAAAACATTAACTGTCTCTCTCTCCACAGATGCTGCTTGCCCTGCTGAATATTTCAAGCATTTTTAGATTTTCAGCATCTACTGTATTTTTCCTATTTAAATCATTTAGCCAATTTCTGCATCAATGACATGTTGGCACTCCAGACTCAGAAGCTGTTACAAAGCCACAGTGCAGATGTAGTGCCAAACGTGACAAAGGTTATGAGTTTAATTTCCAACACAATTACTTCTTTCCATTTATCCCTCAGCCAAATGATCACCCTTTCTTACAAGAAAAGTTTCCTAATTCTACTACTCCTACTGCACACTTTCTCCAGTAGCCTCAGCAAAGTTGGTGGAAGGCTATTGTTGCTCACATTGTGGACACTTGAGATGCTAGTGGCCAATGACTCCTAGGTGCTTGAGCCTTTGCTACACCTCAGCTGCTGCCTGGGCAGTCTGCCCCAGCTTTCTTGCTGACACTATGCCAGTTATTGGTTGAGCTGGTGCTGATATCCTAACAGAGGGGGTAATATTAACTGCTCCCAGAGCACCACTGCCACTTCCTCCAAAGCTGAAAAGGCTGGTGGCATTAACTCCTTTTGTCAGGCCCCACCCACAGTGTCCCTGGAGTTGGTCACACTCTGCAAGGCAGACTGCAGAGTGCTGGTGCCATACAAGATGAAACCACATTGGCTCAAAGCTGATTGCTCCATGTTCCATAATGCCAAAATTCCTTGGCAGGCTTTCCAACATCTGGTCTAATGACTTGTGAGAAGCAAACAATTTTCTTTTCATGACCAAGCTCCTGAAGTCCTTATCTGTGTCCTGCTCAGCAGGGTTGGGAAAGGACCTTGTTCTCTGGGAAGTTCTCTCCAGTGCCATCCCCACCAATACTACCTGCTGCTCACTCTTGGTGGATGGTCCATCATGTGCAGAACCCTCTGTTAACTCACAGAGTGCAATGCATGCCCTGGTGCTTGGGAGGGATGGTGAAAAGTCAAGAAGGTACCTTCCTCTGCAGGATCAGAGTGCTGATAAGGACCAAGAGAAAAGGGACAAGAGTTCGGATGGCACTCAGATGCTGGACATTATCAGGTGACATTCTTCAGAATGCAGTCTGAAATTGTGAAGCTTAAATCATTTGAAGAGGTGAATCAGAGGTTCAAGTAAACTGCACATGCCCTGTTCAGATAAGTCTTGCCTTCCCTGATGCTAATGCCTTTGCTTGGGCTACTTATCGCCCGGGCTTTATGCTCCATTTGGGCGAAAGGTACAATGTTAGATGCTGCTTTCCATGTGTCACTCCTCTATGTGAGATTGTGCTATTTTGTTCCGCAGAAAAAAAAGAGGGTGAGAATTAGTGACTGGTTGTTGAAAAGGTGAGTGGAGATGTGTGCACCTTATGCATCTGCTGAGTGCAAGTGTGTGGAATGTGAAGTGAGGAAGGAAACCTGGAAGGAATTGCTGGTTGTGCAAGTGCTACAATATGAGAGCAAAATGGTGTTAATATCTGTTGTGAAGGCAATAAAGGATGTCTGGAATGAGAGAGAGTGACTGTATACTGAGGATGTAAAGGAGCGGAAAGAAATGGGGGACAGGTAAAAGGAATGTTGGTAAGTGTTGTGAACAGAGATGGACAGATGAGGAGCACTCACCCTTGCTGCTCGTGAGATTGTTGAACCTCCTCCTACACTGAACTTACATCCGAGGGATGATGCTGATGGACATGACCCTCTTAGCCACCTCTTTCCAGACCTGCTGGGTAGTGGCTCTGGTTCCTACCAATATTGTGAAACCGTCCCTCCCTCCATGCCTTGACATTCTCCACCACATCCTCCAGGGAGGCATCTGAAAGTCTGAGGTCAGCCTTCCAACTCATTTCAGAGATTCCCCACCTTGCAGCAGTTTAACTGTAAAATGTGAAAGCAAGGAATGCAACCCTGCTTTAAGAGATGGATTGTTGCTTTAAGTAGGCCTTGCATGGCCTGCTGAAAACTTCCCCACAAAAGTAAGCAGACTGTCCATTGCCTGAAGTGATGAGGTGGGCAGTTACAATCAGAAAGTATAATGAAATGATGCCCAGGAGTTAGATTCGTCCAGGCCTGATGCCAGCAAGGTCAAGGGACTGATATTTTGCTCACATCAAATGCTGCTGCCATCCCCCTCACCCCAGCCTGACCAACGCTGACACAGATTTAAAATTGTGGCTATACTAATTACTATATTATTTTATGGCACTTGATAACTGACGATATTTTCAACAAAATCAATTGAACTACAGGTCACTATTAACATGATTGAACGCATATTGCTGAAATTCAATCTATTTTAAAAAAATAGTTTTGAAGCAAAATGATTCAGGAAACCTTCAAGGACGTGTGTACATAACACTATCTTCAGTTATAATTATTTAATTGCCGCTGCAAATATATTAATGAGCAGTCATCTGGTATGATTTATGTGTGGAATAAAAATAGAAAATGATAGAGTTAATCTGATAAAGAACAGACTATTACTATACATTATGTCAAATTACCAGTTTAAAAATATTATTTTAATTTTGTGCTAACAGCTCTATCACCATTATATCTCAAGTGTCAATCAATTTGCTTTTACTTCTACTTTTCACTGATCTAATTTTTCTGAACCACTATAGTTCACAACTACTTGTTTGTCAACTTGGCTCCAGTGGAGCATAAACACCGACATGGACTAGTTGGGCTGAATGACTGGTTTCTGTACTGTATATTCCATGGAACTGGAAAGAAAGGAATGACAATAATTGCTGTAATGAATTCACTACATACCACTGCTACATGGCCAAGGTTATACCATACATCTGCCACTTCCTCATCATTCACAGCCAGTGAGAGTGCTCTTTCAAATGAACTCAAAGTCATATCATACTGCTGTGCATAATAGCAGCAGAGTCCTAGGTTGTTGAAGAGCTGACAATTATAAACACCCATTTGGAGAAGTCGTCTGGAGAGAAGAAAATATTTTTCAACATTATTTCAAAAAAATCCTTGATCCATTTTGTAAACTGAAGAGGCTCACTCCATACCAAATAAAAATTGCAACAAGTCCAATATTTTAGATTTTGATACCTCATTTAGTAGATCATTGTATTGCAATAGCAGTATTCATGCTGCATGGCTGTGCTTTTATTGATCCAAGGAACGAATTTATGACAACACCTCATATATTCAAATATTCGGTATTTCTGATTTTCCTGCGTTTCCATTTTAAGGTCTTCCTGGGGCAGGCCAACATTTCCACTTGGTCTGCCTGTGCTGTGGCTAGTTGCTAGGAAATGTGAAGAGGTGACTTTTCTCCCCCCATCCTGTGGGCAAACATCTGATGACATCATGGGGGGGTGCTGATCTGTCATTTTATCCTGAAGCTCGGGTTAGCGAGCTGTGGCAGGTTCTCAGCCATCCTGGAACAGGAGCCTGTGCCATAGGAGGCCTAGTAAGGTAAGTCTAAAGAAAATACAGTTTCCTCATGGGTCAGGCAGAGCACAATTAAACAGCACGTTAATCAGGCACAACCGTTAAAAGTGGCTGAGCCTCCCTGCTACCACTCCCAGATGGCCACAGTGCTTACTTGCTGTGTTCCCACTCGGGAGTTAAATCAAATCCAGTATGAGGTCAAAGGGATAATATGAGGGCAGGTTTTACAAGGGATCGGCAATCTTCTATCAGATTACTGTTCAGGCGGTGAAGGTGAAGATATGTTTCTGATCTCATGCAATCATGTTGGTGTTCTAATATTTTCGTCAAATAGCCATTACTTTTGCCTGGACAGTGAGTCCCAGTAGGCTGTCAGCCCATTGGTACCACCAGAGCTAAGCCTGAACCCAAGTTCATCACCCCCCCCCCCCACAGTGCCCAGACATACGCACTCAGAAGCAGGAATCACAAAAAAGCAATCGTCCTTGGAAACCTAACCAATTTCCCCATCCTAACTCCAGTTGTTTTATTAAAATGGTTTAGTGGTCACAATCTGTAGCCAATTTTAGTTATTAATACAACTTCTGATCTCACCTATAGAATCGTAGTGCAATCTCTGGCTGGTCAGAATAAAAATGATTACTCCCTATGCAGGCAATGGCTTCCACATTAGTGTTATCTTGTTTTAAAACGTCCTTGTAATATTCAGTGGCTGATACTATGTTGTTCATTTCCTGTTGAATTCAAGAATAACATTAATTCATTTTAAAGTGGCAAAATTGGGACAGAATATCAATCCAGTATGTTTTCAAAAGACTTTCCAAATTCTTAACACAGAATAGACAAGTTATGTGCACTACATACATCATATATACGAGCTATTCCTGTAAGCAGTGTAACTTCCCCTGGGAAACGATCCAGTCCTTGCTTGAAAAGGCTTAATGCTGTCAATGGCTGGTCTAAACGAATATAGACCTGTTCAAATGAATCGAGAACTATTTAAGTAGGTAAAGATTGTGTACGTAACTTACTGTATCAATTTTGAAAAGATGAATAAAGGAACAGAAATAATTACTTTTTAAAAGACATGGGGCCAGAATGTACTGTTAAAATAATAGAGACAAATGTGCTTGCTATTTATGCATAAATAGCACAGAAACTTCAGGCAAAGGACATTTATATATTTAAAGGTGAATATCCAAAGTTTGAGGTCATAGTTGTGTCATTCCATTGATCGCTTTGCAAAAACTGCATTTCAATGTCTGCTTCACAACTGGCATGTATTGAATGTTATGACGTTGCTGTATTTGCACCATAGGTACAAACTAAACACACCGCAGATATTTAGGGGTAGTAATTAGTAGCAAACAATCCTTTTTAATGATCTCGTATGTGTTAATAACTGCCAATCAACCTCTCTTGGCACTGAAAACTATTACAATTGTGGAGTCTCATTGCTAAAGGTTTTGAATTTTTTTCAGGGAGATTTTAGAAGTGACAAATCTTAAAATTTGCTTTTTTAACTTTCCTTTTATTTCCTCTTAATCCAATCCTTCTTTCCTTCCCTTCTCTGTACCTAATCTGACTTTAAATTCACCCCCTTTAATTCACCCTCCTTCTCAGTCCTTTCTGTGTTTATTTCCCAATCCTTAAATTTGACTGGTTAAGGAGACAGCCACTCTCTGTTGGTTGCTTTGTTCACTCAGGCCCCTGATGTCCTGTTTTCCTCACTGCACTGTTACCAGCCTAACCATCAGCCTCAAGAAAATGACCATCATGGGCTAGGACGTCAGAAACGCTACATCCATCAATATCAGCGACCACGCTCTGGAAGTCGTTCAAGAGTTCACCTACCTAGGCTCAACTATAACCAGCAACCCATCTCGCGATGCAGAAATCAACAAGCGCATGGAAAAGTGTCCACTGCTATGTCCAGACTGGCCAAGAGGGTGTGGGAAAATGTTTGAAGCCTGTGTCCTCAGTACCTTGCTCTACGGCAGCGAGGCCTGGACAACGTATGTCAGCCAAGAACGACGTCTCAACTCATTCCATCTTCGCTGCATCTGGAGAATCCTTGGCATTAGGTGGCAGAACCGTATCTCCAACCCAGAAATCCTCGAGGTGGCCAACATCCCCAGCATATACACCCTACTGAGCCAGCGGCGCTTGAGATGGCTTGGCCACGTGAGCCGCATGGAAGATGGCAGGATCCAGAAGTGATTCATTTTGGAAGGTCGAATTTGAATGCAGAATACAGGCTTAAAGACAGGATTCTTGGTAGTGTGGAGGAACAGAGGGATCTTGGGGTCCATGTCCATAGATTGCTCAAAGTTGCCACCCAAGTTGATAGGGTTGTTAATAAGGCGTATGGTGTGTTGGCTTTCATTAACAGGGGGATTGAGTTTAAGAGCCGCAAGGTTATGCTGCAGCTCTATAAAGCCCTGGTTAGACCACACTTGGAATACTGTGTTCAGTTCTGGTCGCCTCATTATAGGAAGGATGTGGAAGCTTTAGAGAGGGTGCAGAGGAGATTTACCAGGATGCTGCCTGGACTGGAGAGCATGTCTTATGAAGAAAGGTTGAAGGAGCTAGGGCTTTTCTCATTGGAGTGAAGAAAGATGAGAGGTGACTTGATAGAGGGGTACAAGATGATGAGGCATAGATAGAGTGGATAGCCAGAGACTTTTTCCCAGGGCGGAAAGGGCTATCACCAGGGGGCATAATTTTAAGGTGATTGGAGGAAGGTTTCGGGGAGCTGTCAGAGGTAGGTTCTTTACACAGAGAGTGGTGGGTGCGTGGAATGCACTGCCAGCGGTGGTAGTAGAAGCAGATACATTAGGGATATTTAAGCGACTCTTGGATAGGGACATGGATGATAGTAGTATGAAGGGTATATAGGTAGTTTGATCCTAGAGTAGGTTAAAGGTTCTGCACAACATCGTGGGCCGAAGGGCCTGTACTGTGCTGTACTGTTCTATGTTCTATGATCCCCAATGACGCATTGTACAGCGAGCTCGTCACTGGTATCAGACCCACCGGCCGTCCATGTCTCCGCTTTAAAGACGTCTGTAAATGCGACATGAAGTCCTGTGACATTGATCACAAGTCGTGGGAGTCAATTGCCAGTGATGGCCAGAGCTGGAGGACAGCCATAAAAGCGGGGCTAAAGAGTGGCGAGTCAAAGAGACTTAGCAGTTGGCAGGAAAAAAGACAGAAGTGCAAGGAGAGAGCCAACTGTGTAACAGCCCCGACAGCCAATTTTATCTGCAGCACCTGTGGAAGAGTCTGTCACTCTAGAATTGGCCTTTATAGCCACTCCAGGCGCTGCTTCATAAACCACTGACCACCTCTAGGCGCTCACCCATTGTCTCTTGAGACAAGCAGGCCAAAGAAGAACCTGTTACCAGCTCACACTTTCAGCTACTTTGTGGGCAAATGTCTTTCAAATTGAAGGATGCAGGAGCAAGGCTAATTAATGGCAGAGACTATTAGATATCCTGTTACAGCAAATTCTGGCCCATGTATATGCCATATAGTTGCTTACCTTCGCCAGATAAAGGACTGTATCAACCATTTCCTGTTGTTTGAAGGCAGATTTAAACTGCTTCTCTGCTTCACGATACAAACCCAATCTTTAGGAACAGAGAATCAGACAACAGTTTAAAAACTGTAGAATGCGTTGAAAGTATGCATTCATGTATCATGCTTTGTGAGTATTACTTTTTCCTGTATTCAAAATGACAATGTTGCTTGTAGATATTTTCATATAATTAGATGCACTGTAACTATGAATGTGATTTCCCCATTACATAACCAATATACAAAACAGTGTACACAACACAGAATGTATTAGTCTTCTCTAATTAAACACAAATGTAAATCTAAGACCATTTACCTGTAATAACATTTTCCAATTTGTACCTTCCACCACCAATCTTTAAACTGGGAATGCTCAGTAGCTAGGGCTGCCAAATCTAAAGCCTGTTAGAAAAAAAAAAGTTCAATTCTTACTGAGAAGCTTTATTGAACTAATATCTGGAAAATATTTTTAAAAGTAAGTAAACATTAATTGATCCCCCTTAGTGCTGCACATGGAGTTACGACTCAGTGTAATCTTTAGCTGAAACAGGGTTAAAGGGCAGGGATAACAGAACCAGTGCACACAGATGTACGGTAGTTCCCATTTTAAAGTCATACATTTGTCCTTATTTTTAATCTAATACTGGATTTGATATTATATAGCTATTTTATATGAAGAAATCGTATATCTGTGTGCACTTCTGGTCAACTTTTCCATTATAAATGAAAATGCTGCAGCATCACCAATAGTGGGAATGTGGACGTAGGCTTTTAGTGAATATTTACAAAAATTGGATTACACTTAAAACATGGAATATGAATATGAAAAATACAAGTGATGGGGGTAATCTGTCGGGCCCGGCAAGGAAAAGGTGGTAGGTTGTGGGGGTGCGGGGGCGGTGGGGGGTGGGGGTGGTGGTGTTGGGTGCTTGGGTTGGTTGGGTTAGCGGGGACGGCCCTCCATTGGGCACCCTGTGCCTGATGAGCAGGCCCCCCAACCCGGGACGATCAACAACCGCCCGGTTTTCCCAAGCGGCTGTTCCTGGCTCCAGGACGCCACGTGTAAAATCCACACGGAGGCGGACAAATGCCCTTAAGTGGTCTTGATTGGCCTGGGGCGGGCAGGCTGTTTTTCACGCCCCCCCTGCCAACCCTACGTAAAGGGCGATGGAGGCAGGAGTGGTTCAGGAAAGCCTCCCGTTCCATTTTATGCCAGCATCCCGCTTGTTGAGGTGGCATAAAAGTCTGACCTTGGTCTTTACTTCATGAGGGCCGTAATGCAAAGGGGTGGAAGTTATTTTCAGCTGAATAGAGCTCTGGTTAGACCCCATTTGGAGTGCTGCATTCAGCCCTGGGCATTATACCTCAGGAAGGGTATACTGGCCTTGGAGAGGGTGAAGCACAGATTCACCAGAATAATACTGGGGCTAAAAAGATTACTTTATGAGGGCAGGTAGCATAGACTAGGTTTGTATTCCCTTGAATGTAGAAGAGTAAGGAGAGATCTAAGTGAAGTGCTTAAGATGATTAAAGAATTTGCCAGGATAGATGGAAATAAACTATTTCCTCTGGTAGGAGAGTCCAGAACAAGGAGGCATCACCTTAAAGTTAGAGCTCGGCTGTTCAAGGAAGAGTCAGAAAGTACTTCTTCACACAAAGGATGGTGGAAATCTGGAAATTTCTGCTCCAAAAGGCTGTGGAGTCGAGGTCAATTGAAAATGTCAAAATTCAGACCAACAGATTTTTGTTAGACAAGGATATTAAGGGTTACGGAACCAAGGTGAGTAGATGGAGTTGAGCTACAGATCAGCCATGATGTAACTAATTGGCAGAACAGGCAGGAAGGGCTGAATGGCCTACTGCTGTCCCTATATGAGTTATCCAAGAAGCCCAACTCATGCAATTAATTTTTATTATCTTCCATGTACATATTGCCAAAACCTGGTTTTATCAGTCAGTGATACCTGAGGTTTAACAGGTGACAACTGTAATAACTGCCACATACTTTGTGGATGTTTCATGCAGGAACAATTGTTATATAATGCATATTATTCCATGTCTCCATACACGCCACACAATTTATGTTCCAACACTATCTAACTTGCAATATTATATGTAATTGTTATCTCAAGGTTCATTAACATACATAATGATTTGATCTTTCTTTCATCAGGACCTTGTATAAATGTTATATCTTAAAGTGGCTTTGTTCGACATTAACACTGTATTTTTATTGGAAGTTAAATTACTATGGGGTATACTTTGCAAATTTGCACCAGCACATCACACAGGGTGCAACTGCTCCAAGCTGGAATTCCTGACATGGATTCCCATCACAAAAGCTCTGTACTGAGTGGTAATGGAGAAAAATCTGTCCCTTCATGAAAATCAAAAGGGGTTTTTTATACATCTGTCCTTCAGACTACTTTTCTTCACCTATATCAGTTACATGTTCATGATTACTATATATAAATAAACCCATGGTAGAATCTGTAATTTTATGATAGGTATTTATTGATAACTTACAGTTTTGACATCATTTTCATGATGGAAAATATATTCAAACAGTGCCTGAAAAATAAATACATATAAATGCACAATATTTGATCATTTTTCAGATTCAACATTTGCACTCTTAAAATATGGACACATTCAGCAGTCCACTCTTCTGATAACATACATAAAAAGAAGCTTTCTAGTTAGCAGGTCTGTCTTGCCTGCAGAGAATATGTGCAAAAGCAGAGAAATCTGGCAGGCATCCTTTTTGCTGGGTCCCGACTCCAATAGTGCAGCATGCAATCTCAATGGTTACCACCAGTCTTTCATTTAAGTATATGTTAAAATATGTTAAAGATACCTAGCTCATTTTGCTGTACTTTTAAAGCAGAACCAAATGACATATGCTGGTGGTTTGACCAATGAAGGAAGCTCCACGTACAATCAAGAATCTTTTGTTAAGAATGTTCTCTTTCATTACAACATTCCTACATTACAACAGTGACTACACTTCAAAAAGTACTTAATTGGCTGTAAAGCATTTTGGAACCTCCTGTGGTCATGAAAGGCACTATATAAATACTAGTCTTTCTTTTTATTTATTTCTTTCATTCGGAGGTCCAGACTAATTCCCTGGTCAGGGCCTCACTTGTTGGGCCCATTTTCATTCATCTGGTGAGCTCACCACCAAGGGCAATTAGGGGTGGGCAATAAATGCTGGCCTTGCCATTGGCCATGAACAAATATTTAAAAACCACCACAAAACCTAATTTACATAGGATTAGATAGGATACATTGCACAGAAACAAGTCATTCAGCCCAACCAGTCCATGCCAGTGTTTATGCTCCACTCACGCCTCCTCTCATCTTTCCTCATCTAAATCTCATTGTAACCCTCTATTCCCTTCTCCCTTATATGCTTGTCTAGCTTCCCCTTAATTACATCTATACTATTTGATTCAATCACTTTCTGTAATATCAAGTTCCAAATTCTTACCACCCTTTGGGTAAAGAAGTTTCTTCTGAATTCCTGATTGGATTTCTTGGTGACTATCTTACATTGATGGCCTCTAGTTATGCTCTTCCCCACAATAGGAAACATTCACTCTATCTAAACCTTTCATAATTTTAAAAACCTTTATTAGCTCACCCCTCAGCCTTCTTTTATCAAGAGACAAAAAAAAAAAGAGACCCATTTGCCTTAATGACCTCCAAAGATGTGCTGGGTCCCAACTAAACGGGATTTTGAGTGACAGGAGGCCGCCATTGGGTACGCAAGGGAATGGCACTAAGGTAATTAGTTAAGATGTGGTCGGGAGGCAATTGTGGTCATGGAATGGGAATGAAGGCTAGGCAGGGGAAGCCCAAGATTTCCTTGTGTGGCCTGGAGCAGTTCTGCTCCTTCTGGTCCACAAGGAACCATTAAAAAAAAGTTTTAAACTTATCTTCCTGGGTCTCTTTTGGCCTCGATCCTATTTACGCCAAGTTACTCTGCGGATTGGCACGGACTAAAAAATTAAATTGTAGTGAGTCCTATTTGCATCATAGATCCCCGCCTTTTGAATATTTATGAGGCCCTCGCCTGTCTGCGGCAATCGCTTCCCATGCCTCTCACAACCAGAGTGTTAAATTGGTGCCTGGCAAGAGCACCCTAATTCTTAGCTCTGTGGAAGGAACTGCTAGGAGTAGAAGTGACACAGTTACATTTTAAAAATACGTGGTCCAGGCTGTAAATCTCACCTGCAAAAATGCTAAAATTAAACCTAGCGCAAAAGGAAATTCTTAAAATCTTTAAAATGGGAATTTAAAGCCTGAACCATCCAGCAATTTCACAGGCAAGTTATTTAGTATTTATGAAATATTCTGATTACAAACAATATACTTAATTGCAAGACATATGACATTCAGGATTATGGCCAAGAGTTTCTTCTTTGGGCATACTGGCAATCTGGGCACAAATTGTGCTTAAAATTGTGCGAGTTTTACAAGTAAATTTTTGTTCACGTCTCTGATGAAACATATTTGCACAACGCCAAACATAATGGGCTGAAATTTTATTAGCGTGTCGCAAATCACGGCAGCTCACTCAGAGGTCGGCAGTCCACCCACGTGCAGCGGCCACCACTGAACGCCCGCGATATTTCACTTGAGGACTCATTTAAATGGAGGGGGTGGAACAGCCGCCCCCGATGATGTAGACGGGGCAGATGCTCCGTCCCCGGCAATAGCATCTGGCACCATTTTTAAAGGGCTCCAAACCCTTCAAAAATTTACATTTTTACAGATACATTTATTTGACATTATTTATTTATTTAGAGATACAGCACTGAAACAGGCCCTTCGGCCCACCGAGTCTGTACCGACCAACAACCACCCATTTATACTAATCCTGCATTAACCCCATATTCCCTACCACATTCCCACCATTCTCCTACCACCTACCTACACTAGGGGCAATTTACATTGGCCAATTTACCTATCAACCTGCAAGTCTTTGGCTGTGGGAGGAAACCGGAGCACCCGGCAGAAACCCACGCGGTCATAGGGAGAACTTGCAAACTCCGCACAGGCAGTACCCAGAACTGAACCCGGGTTGCTGGAGCTGTGAGGCTGCGGTGCTAACCACTGCATGATTTCAAGAAAAGCTGAAAGCCCCTCTACTACCCGCCGTCCCCCCTTCCCCCAATGACCACATATTTATTTTTGGGCCTTTCCCACCAAAAAAAACTTCATTCCCAAGGTGAACTTTCCCCCCTGAACTTAGTCACCTTTGCCCTTCAACCCCTTCCCACCAACCCCTCATCCCATAGAAACATTTTTTTCCGCTTTACTCCTCCCCACCATTGTCTCACCTTGAATCCCCAAACAGGGATCAGAACGTGTGGGGCTCCCGGCCATTGGCCGGAATATCGACATGGGACGGTCGCCCGGTCCAGGTAAGGTAATTATCATCTTTTTGCATAAGTATTATCGGGCAAATGAGGGCTCCGCTGCTTAACGGCAGGGTGGCCGCACCAAGGCCTTGCCACCGCCAGTAAAATGCGGCGGGGCCTTCTCAGCGTGGGGGGTCGTGGCGGGCCTCTCCTGGAAGAATTTTCCGGGCCACACCCCTCGCCACAACCCCCGATGCCAGAGGGCTCATAAAATTCAGCCCTATATCTATCATGAACCAATGTAATTGGGCAATGTTTCATATCTTCATTTCAAAAAAAATTCCTTGATATTTAAGAGTAGTAACCTGGTGCAGTTTTATTATTACAGCTGAAATGAGTTTATCACCAAAAAATAAGAATTTTTAATCAGAATGCCTAGCGCCCCCAACTGTGAGTAATCCGATTTTAAATAACTGAAAATGACTAAAAAACTATACAGCACCATTTAAAAGTTTCAATGGTATACAGTAAGTCAGTTTCTTAGCAAATTAAAGAAATATTTAAATGCTTTGAAAAGGTGCCTATTAGTGCCCGTCCACCTAAAATAAAATTAGTTTTAAAAGCATATTTGAAGGCCTGCAAATGAGCACAAATCAGTGTGGTGAAATAATTCGATCTAGGGCAGTGGCCAGATTTGTGACCAGGGCTGGCTTCCAATGCAATGCTTTTTAAACTAGATGATTGCAGAAACTTGATTTGCGTAGGACTTAATTTGCGCTTGAAATTCCCTGATCTTTTGAATTGGTTTGGTGGATTTAGGGTGAATTGCGTTGGAAATAACCGTGCAATTCAGCGGAAACTCCAGGCCTATGTATACAGAATTTATCACAAACCTTAGCTAAATTTGGTTTCCCAGCATATTTGGATAAATTTAGTCTGGATAAATTAATAAATGGTCCATCAGGACTAGTAAGCATGGAGGCCTAAAGAAGGATGAGAGAAAAATGGTAAGTTGCAATTCCAACAGATTCTAAAATTAATGATTATGAAAAATAATTGAAATTTTAAAAACTCATGCTTCCACAAAATTTACCGTCCCCAGCCTAACAAATCTCCCAGAAGCACTTGTTACTGGTCGGGCAGTGTAGGCAGTTCTTGGGGTCTTGATAGCCTGCTCCATAGTGCCAGGCCTGCCAGACTGGGTGCCTGGTCTAACAAACCCAGTGATGGGTCTTCCAGATTGAGACATGGGCCTATGAAAAAAAGACAAACAATTTGAACAGAAACATAGGAAGAAACCAAGGATCAATTAAATATAACTCGAACTGTGCTTTAATGAAAACTAACTGTGTAATTTATGGATCACTGAATGATTGATTTTTTTAAATTGAATCTCAAAACTGCTACTTGTTAGAAGCTTAGACTCACTCCTTAAAGCTGAGTGACTGACCTGACAATTTTCTTCAAAATGGAATAGTCAGTGACAGCAAGAGATAATAAGAGCGTAATTTTAACCTAACTCATTTGGCAGGAAATGGACATGATCAAATCAGTTTTGCCCTTTTTGCACCCTACCTGATTTTGATTTGCATTGAAGTAAATTGAAAGTAAAATTGAATGGGGTGCAAAACAGATGGGTGATCAATCCCATCAGTTTCCCGACAAGTGGGTTAGGTTAAAATTATTCCCATATAATATGACATGCATAGATCATGCAAATTTTTATTAACATTTTGAATTTATTTCATAAGTTTTACATATATTGGATATAATTTGCAAGTAGAGAAATAACCTTCTCAGTAACTAATATTAGGATCGAGTTCAGAGAGATCCTGGGCTGAATTTTACCAGCCCCTCGGGGATCGTGGCAGGGGACCCGTAAAATATCTTGCGGGAGAGGCCTACCACGACCCACGACGCCAAGAAAGCCCTGCATTTTACCAGTGGGCCCGCCGCCACCTTCATTTACATATTTAAATTAATTAAAACAAAATGCTTATTACCTTACCTGCTCCCGGCGGCCATCCCACACTGCTTTTACGGCCACCAGCCGCAACTTGCGTGCTTTCGGAACTCCATTCGGAGTTCTGAGGTGAGGCATTGGTGGGGAGGGGGGGGGGAGGGGGGACTTAAATTATTAGGGTGGGCGGGGGGGGGGAGCAGGAAAAACAATTCTTATTGACTGTGTGGATGGTGGGAAGGGGTTGAAGGACAAATTTGATGAGGTTGGGGGTGGGGGGCGGGGGTGGAGTTTGTGTTGGGATTGAAATACATTTTATTCATATCAGACAATCAAAAAGAAATTGTGGGGGTTGGGAAAGGGCCTCCATCTTTCAATTTGTTTTCAATAAAATGTATAGTGACAGCCCTTTAAAAATTCAAATTTAAAGCATTTTAAAATGGCACCGGCGCCTGCATGGTGGCGCCGGACACAATTGCCGGGGATGGAGCGGCCACCCCCTTTATGTCATCAGGGACAGCCGCTCTGCCCCCTTCATTTAAATGAGCCCCCGTGTGAAATATTGCGTGGGCTCAGCGGCGGCGCTTCCGTGGCCGAAGGCCGCCAACTTCAAAGCGCGCCACCGCAAAGTGGAGAGCACTAATAAAATTCAGCCCCCTGTATTAATTTTAGATAGGATCTTGATTTTATGCATTCTGTAAGAAAATATTCAACAATTTACACTTTTCAGATACCTTATTAAAATGTTTTTGAAATAAAGCATTTTTTCACACCCAAATATGCCTAATGTGTGAAAATGTCTAACGCTGGCACTTTGATATCACTGCAAAACATTGCTTCAAATTTTGCCCAACTTCTAATTTTTTCCTCTCTCCTTTTCAAGGTAACGGTCATGATAGCATACAAGGTCAGTGACAGGCCCACCTTAATAACTATTCATATGTGAGCCTAAACTTTGAGCTTCAGCTGCGTTTTAATTATGAGCGCATTTCAACCAAGTCTTGGATGTGGAGGTGGTGGGTAAGAGGTAAATAGGAGCTCTTTTGAGTTAAAGTGCACCCAAAATGACAAACCTTTACAATAGAAGTTTGGAATGAAATGTGGCAGATTGGGTAGTCCAATACCTGAGCCAAGTAGTCCACAGCATTGTAGAAAACTGAACAGCCACTATTGGAATAAAAACAAGAAATGCTGGAAATACTCAGCAGGTCTGGCAGCATCTGTGGAGAGAGAAACAGAGTTAACGTTTAAGGTCAGTGACCTTTCATCAGAACGGTTCTGATGAAAGATCACTGACCTGAAACATTAACTGTTTCTCTCTCCACAGATGCTGCCAGACCTGCTGAGTATTTCCAGCATTTCTTGTTTTTATTTCAGATTTCCAACATCTGCAGTATTTTGCTTTTATTTTAGCCACTATTGGAACTTGGGGTTAGACCTCTCATTGGCAGATAACATTCTTTCCACTTGGCTCCAGATAACCCTCCAAGCTAATGATCTAAAACACAGGCTGGTTGGACAAACAACAGGAAACATATAATTGCTCTTTTTCTAATAGGCTGTTTTTAGGTATCCTTAAGTTCTGACAATGTCTGCCTGTAACAAAATGCTCTAGACTTAGGTAAGTGCAACGTGTTCTTACAGGGAGAGATTGCGCATTCCATTTTTGAAGAAACAGGAACCCTACTGTTTGGATTTTTCATTAACTTAGTTTGGAGACTCTTAAGCACGCTTGTTTTCACATAGGTCAGACACCAAGCTGATCAAAAATAACAACAACCAAGTATGAGCTTGTATCACCTGACATTCAGGTGTACCTTCCCTACATTATTAGAATGACTACACTTCATAAAGTAACTAATTGGTTATGAAGCATGTTGGGATGTCCTGAAATTGTTGAAGGTGCTATATAAATGCAAGTTCTTTCTTTTCTTCCAGCAGGATGAGTGAGACAGAAACCACACCTGCCAAATGGAAACATATTAATTTTGTCATATGGAACACTACTTGAACTTTTTAACTGGACATTGAACATAACTTGTTTAAAAGGACCACAAAGCTGAACAGCTAAAACATGGCTGCTCATTTGCATTCTGAGAGACAGTTGAATAGAGAGACAATGGAAGTGCTCACTGATTCAATTAAAAAGATTGGTCTGGGCAACAGTGATGATCCACATCTTATCTGTGTAAGAGCCAGCACTCCACCCCACCCCCCACAGAGTGTGTCTAGTAAGCTTTGAAGAATCAACAACCCTCGCAGACGATGCTGTTTCAAACAGAGTTGGTCACATGACTTACCTGCTGGCCAGACTGGGAACTGTTCGAATTGTACCTTGCAGAAAGGTTTGGGGCAGACTGCAATATGAAGACCAAAGAGAAGGATGGTCCCTCTCTCAAGCAATGTCCCAGGGACCCACGGAAGCAGCTTAAACCTAGAGGCAGAGGACCTCTTCAGCCTTCAGGTACCAGAGAAGCAAGTTTGAAAGTGTGCACTGGGCCCCAGCAAGAACTGCAAGACTTCAACTCTAATCAAGGACTTTACATCCAAACTGAAAGACAGTAACTGAATTCTATTTATTGCCTACCCTACTTCAACCCACCCCCCCCCTCAATTCTTTCTTCCTCTCTGTATCTATTTGTGTGTGTGCTTATCGCGTATGCCTGCTATCGTGGTTGCGTCACGTATTTTAGTAATTTTAACCGAGTTAGAGTGGTAAGGTTAATAAACTTACATCTTTCTTGTTTAAACCTAAGAAAACCTGTCTGGTCGGTTCATTTACAATTACAATTAGAGAGCAGTGAGCAAGCACTCACTGAGGTGAAGCTAAAAACACTGTTTTAGAAGTTAAGCCCTATTATTGCCAAACCAGGAAAGGGGCCAGAAGGGAACCTGAGACCCCTTCCTCACCTGGTCGTAACAATGAGAAACCCGGATTAATCTTCCCCCTTCCTCACCTAAATTTTCTAAAGCCAATTGAGGTAGCACCTTCACTGTCACCTTGGCTGAGATCAGCTCACTCAGTCCAGTCTTGGGATCAAACCAGAGACCTTCCTGGTGTATATGGTTCATTGTCACAATGTGCAGTGCATTTACTCACTAAGCCTTCAGGAGGATTATAGTTAAAGCTCTTAATACCTGACAGCTGGGCTAGGACCTCCGGCTTTACTGATTCCTGAGAGTTTTAAAGAGGTTCCAGGTCCTGTAGACAAAAAAATCTTTTAGATATCATGAAAATCCAGTTCAAAGTCCAAATATATTTCCACTGCCTAAATTAATATATGATCATGTGCGAGTGATACTTAAATATAAAAGTATACTTGTTAATTCATCAAAATAAAACCACCAAAATTCTGGATGACAGTTTTACATATTCTGTGATTAGCAACACTTTAAACAGATATAAATAGGAGTTGGATATGTGGTAACAGTGCTGAAACATAAACTTTAAACACTGAATATTCTTGGCTCGGTGGTCCCACTCTCACCTCTGAATCAGAAGGTTGTGGGTTCAAGATCCACTCCAGACACTTGACCACCTAATCTAGGCTTTCAACTCAGTGCAGTATGGGGCTGCTCACTTTTGGATGAGATGTTCAAACAATAATGATAAATGTTTTTTTTAAATTCAATTGATGTTATCATCGAACATAAAATTTTACAGCACAGAAGGCCATTTGGCGCACTATATCTGTTCCAGCTCTTTTGCTAGAGTAATCCAATGCCAATCCTGATATCATGTTCCCTTTCATATTTCTGCACCTTCCTCTACTGCAAATATTTCTTAACTTTTCCCTTTTAAAAAAATGCAATGGTCTCTGCATCAACAACTTCCTGTGGCAAAGCATTGCCTAAGAGAGTTGTGGAGCAAGCAAAGATTTTTTTTCTCACTTTCAGTGACATTAAATTGAAGACTCCCTCATTATTGACTCTCCAACAGAATAAAATTGAGTGTAAAAGGAAAAATCTATCAATCTTAGCTTTTCCTGCTCCAACAGAAATAATCTCAGCATTTCAAGTTTTTCCTCATAACTGTAGTTTCTTATCTCTGGTATCAATCTGTTTGTGCCGTAAACTCTTTAAGGCTTTAATGGCCCGGGTTTTGTGGTCAGCAGCGAAGCGACAGAACTCGCCGCTGACCTTGAAAAAAGCTGCCTGCAAAAAATCTAGCAATCCCTGTGGCCTGGATTTCATAGTTCCCAACGTTACTTTGATTCCAGTAGCAGCTATAGGGGATCTCCAGCATCTAACAACAGTGATGTCATCAAGCTGGTTAAGCAGTCAATTACACATAGGGGAGCCGGTGGCATAGTTTTATGTCACTGGACTAGTAATCCAGAGCCTAGGCTAGTGCTCCGGGGAGACGGGTTCAAATCCCACCACAGCAGATGGTGAAATTTGAATTCAAATAATAAATCTGAAATTAGAAGCTAGTCTAATGGTTGACCATGAAATCATTATCTAATGTTGTAAAAACCTATCTGGTTCACTGGAAGGAAATCTGCCATCCTTACCTGGTCTGGCCTACAGATCCACAGTGATGTGGTTGATTCCTCTGAAATGGCCTAGCAAGCCACTCAGTTCAAGGGCAATTAGGGATGGGCAATGAATGCTGGCCTAGACAGCTATGCCCACATCCCACAAACAAAATCAATGATTATCCTTCATTTTTTTGAACATTTTATGGCAGGTGAAATAAAGATTGTGACATATACATGGGAAGCAGAAATATCAAACTTTAAAAAAATTAAAAATCTATGGAATTTATTTTTAAATTTTTAAAATTATAAATGGAGAAATTTGACATTCCACAGATATAAAGTTAGTTTTTCAGGGCCAGAGAGGTTTCTCAACAGTAATATGAACTTAGTACACCATTAAAAGCCCAGTTACATCTCATTCAATAAGGCGCACCTTTCTCAAGGATTTTTACAGCATGACTAACAGCATAAAAGTAGTCGTTCACACTATTTCAAGTGATTTCTAAATATTTTCATCTGCAGGGATTTCAACAGCACACTCTGTGGAGGAGCCAGGAGTCATTGATAGCAACTTCTGGATTTTCAACCTTAACTGTGCATGTGTTGACACCAGAAGTTGCTGTCAGTTTCACAGTTGTAATGATGAACACTGACACGTTTGCCATCATTTCAAGTGCAAAATCCAGGCAAATGCATTTTCTATAATGGGACATTCAAACTTGGTCACAGTACTCTAACTATACTTTAACTGCTATCATGTACAAATTTATCACCTCTTTGCTCGTGCATTATGTACTGTTATTTATAAAACCCAAAATGCTTTTGGCTTTTATCTGAATTAATTGATTTACACTTTCAAGAATTCTGTATTTGCATGTCTAGGTCTCTCTGTTGCTCTACATCCTTCTTTCAGTATTTTTCCATTGTGTGAGTTCTCCCATTCCTTCTATTTCCTCTCAAAAAGCATCATCTCACACCTCACATTAAATCACATTTACCATCTGTCTACCCATTCCACTAACATGTCTTCATCCTCCTGAAGTCTTTTACAGTTCGTCTCACCTTTTGGCAAACCCCCTAGTTAGTGCTATCAGCAAATTTCAATATCAGAGTTTGATGGAATTAAATAATCAGGCCTAATTTAATTAACCAACAAAACTGATTTGCTAATGTACTTACGGGCAATCTGTGCAATAGCACTGTCATCCAGCATCAGTTCCGCTATTCCTTCTTGATCTACATCGACCTCATCCACATACACCATCTCTGTCAAGGCTCGAGTTTTCAAACTCCATGCGGCCTACAGAATAGTAAATATCCACTTCAAAAGTTTAACAATTACAAATTTACATCAATTACAACTACAATGAGAGGAATGAAGTACATGGTGGGGAGATTAGAGAGTAGGTAAGTCATGGTTTAAGGCAACTATCTATTACTGCTGCAAAGAGGCTCCATTTGCCATACCGATGATGCAATATTTAGTACGGAAAGAGATTCTTCACCAATTTGAAATTCAAATTGGCAGTGCAGAGTTTCTATTCTAGAAGAAAAAGGACCTTAAATTTAACTATTCGGTACCGAATCATGCTTTTTTAAAAAGTAACTCATCATTTGATGATTAAAACGTTTTACTCACTTGTTTGGACATTATTTCGGGTAATAAATGCAAATAATTTTCAAGGGTATGTACAATATGAATAACGTAGTAAAATACAGTACCACTGCATCCAACCTGAAAACACTACCAATACAATAAAACCACGGCATACTTGAGGAAACTCAGTCTTGTTAGCATATTAGGAGAACTTTTAAAAAGTAACAAGGTGAAGAAAATTATGTGTTCAAGGAAATTTTAATCTGATTGAGATTCAGATGATATAAGGTTTTATATGGGCTATTATGGTAACCCCTCGATTGTGTAATAACCCTACTTTGAAAATGTCCCAGTACATTTTTTTAAACCAGTTACCTGTGTCTAGATGTAGAAACTGCATATGGTTGTAACAATTGTAAACTTAAATATTTGATTTCATATACTATAGAAATTACCATTTAATGTATAGCAGTTCAATTTTTGTTTGACTTTCTTTGTATTGAAAGCAGAAAATGCCTTAAACATAACAGATCTGTTGACATTTTAAAAGAAAAATAATGTTCATGTTTTGTATATAGTTCCTTCATCAAAATTATTATTCCTTTATCTTCAAACTCAGCTATCCTCTACATATTATGGCCGGAATTTTACATTGGGCAGGAGGTCCCGTCCACTGGCCAAAAGTCAGGGGCGAGCCTGCCTCCACCGGGCCTGGGAAACACACCAGGATTTTATGTGCCCCAAGCCCTTAACTGGCCTTGGGCAGGACTTCCACTTCTCTGAATTTTACAGCCTGAACTGAATATTGGAAACACCAAAACGTCATTTTCAACACGCACCCCTCCCTTGCCACTAAGGAATATGGCTTGAGACAACATTCTGTTAACAAAGGGAACAATCAGACTTCAGTGTATATTCCACAACATTGAGAATGTTGTCAGTTTAATTCCAGGAGCCTAAAGAAAAGCTGGTGAGAGTTCTGAAGAACTGTTACAAATCCCAGTTGGCTTGTACTTGTACCTTTTTTATCTCAAAAACTCTAGGTTACATCCCAAATACTGGGTGATATATGGATGAATTTCAAATCTCACTTGACTGATTCCACATATTATTCACACAAAATATTATTGAAAGAAAAGTAGGTTTGACATTACACAACTACAAAATTCATATAAAAAGATTGTTGATTCCGAATTGAAAGGCAAGGATCAATTTAGAAAGCAAACTTCATGAAAACATAGACAAACTGCAGAAATCGGCAGAAACATGGCACTTGCAATTTAATGTGGAAAAGTGTGAAGTGATGCACTTCGGGAGAAACAACAGGGACAGGCAGTATAAATGGAGCTGAGACAAATATGACGGGCCAAATGGCCTCCTTCTGTCCTCTAAGGTTCTACGATAACAAGCCAAACACAGGACTTGATGCCTCAACTTCCAATAAAGTGGCAAAATGTCAGGTTTTAACCCTTCTTTGTGAAGAATACTGGTGAATTTTGAAGCATAAAACAGGATAAATTTCATAATTTGTAATGCTTCTGAATGCACAGAATACATGCTCTGGTAGCAGATTGGCTCTGTAATGCCTGTAAATCTTGCTTTAGATTGATCTGGGTGGGGATGTGGGGGTGGGGGTGGCGCAATCAGGCAGTGCAAAGGACTAATAAATGGGTAACCATAACTGGGGGAGCAAGCAAAGTCGATGGCCAAGCAAGTGGGTGGCAGAAGTAGCTGGCTTGGAAATTGGATTGACAAGGATTGGGGGAAGGTCCCAGAGGGAGTTAATGGGGGCAGGTGATTAGGACATTGGCTTGAGAGAGGGCTATGAATTCATGGCAGGCTGATGATTAAACACTGAAGAGATGGCAGCCTATGGGATGAGCTGGGAGGAGGTCCTTTAAGGTGGCAAAATGTTTACAAAAAAAGTTTAATATTAATTTTGAACATTAATACTTGTCTCCTTTCCTTGCCTATGCCAACACAGCAACTGGCTAAGAAAATAGAGAATAAAAATCTTAGGCTGCTCCACTGGACCAGAGAGTATTACTGCATGCAGACAACTTGTAATATTAACTCTCAATGTACTAACTAGGTAGCAACTTTTGTTTTAGCAGCTAACATTGTGACATTTAATATTAGAAAATCCTAGCACAGCACCAATTACAGTAATAACAGGCATTGCAGTCAAAAGCATTTCCATACCTTGCGTAAAAACTGTTACATCTCTAAGTACTTTCAGTTCTGATGAAGAATCATTGACCTGAAACCATTAACTGTTTTTCTCTCCACAGATGCTGCTGAGTATTTCCAGCATTTTCTGTTCTTATTTCAGATTTCCAGCATCCGCAGTAATTTGCTCTGTATTAGTGTTTAATTCACGGCCACTTCTCTAATAGAAATGCTCACCTTGAAGAAGTTCTGCTCTGCTCCGACGGGATTTCCGTTTGTCTCTTTTACCTTGTTCATTTTCATTGCACTTGGTTTCCCTTCTCGTGTTTGATCAGGTATCTACAAAATGTGCTTTCACAGCCACATCTCCTTCCTCAGCAACCATCTCCAGGTCTGACTTATTCCATGTGGATGTCAAATAAAATTCCACTCCTCATGTTTCGGATCTACTTACGATTACAGTTATCTCCAAGATATCCAGCATTCCTTGAATCACTGCTCTCGCTGCATCTAGAGATCCACGCTCAACACCATGCACTGCCACATGTACATTCTCAACCTCTCTCTTCAGCAGCACCGACTCAAAGTTATCTTGGTCTGCAATTCCATTTCGTCCTTTGCCTCATCCAGCACTTTAACAAAATATTTTTCTTCTTTTCAGGTGTCAAGAATCACAAGCTTCAACAGCTTATGGATACAAATGCCCGTCCAGATGCTTCTATCCCTTTTCTTTCCTCTGACCTCATCCCTTCATCCAATTTCATCCCTTGGCATGTTTTCACAATCCCCTCTCTGACCCTGAAGGTTTTCCCTCCATGGTCTCCAACCTCAGAGTCCCCCAACACAGAACAGGCCAATTATACCTCCTTCCCAAGATCCACAAACAGAACTGCTCTTGTAAACCCACAGTTTCATTCTGTTTTTGCCCCATAAGTGATCATTTCCTATCTGGACTGCTTTTTCTTCTTGTCCAGTCTCTTCTCACCTACATCTGTGACTCTTCCAATGCCCTCCTTTAACAGTTTCCAGTTTCCTGGTCCTAACCATCTCCTATTCACCATGGATGTCCAATCTTCTGACACCTCTATCCCCCAGGAGGATGGTCTGAGGGCTCTCCACTTCCTTGAATGAAGGCCAAAACAGACCCCATCCACCATCACCCTCCTCCACCTGAACTTGTTCTTGGATTGAACTACTTTCCATTAATTCCACTCCCTTCTTACAAATAAAAGGTGTTGCTATGAGAACCCTTTTGGGTCGTAGCTTTTTCATGGGATACATGGAACATTCTTTGTTCCAGTCCTACTCAGATCGCCTTCCTCGCCTCTTTTCTGGAAAATTAATTAACATTTCATAGGATCATAGGGGGTACCATTTCCTGCTCTTGCCTTGAACTGGAAAATTTCATCAACTTGGTTTCCAATTTCCACCTTTCCATCGGTCCATCTCCAACTCTTCTCTTCCTCGACTTTTCTGTCTCCATTTCTGGGGATAGGCGATCGACCAACATTCAGCATACACGCACTGACTCCCATAGCTACCTTAACTACATTTCTTTACACCCCACTTTTGAAAGGGCTCTATTCCATTCTCGTAGCATCTCTGTTGCATCTGTTCTAATGATGCAACTTTCCAAACCAGTGCTGCTGATAAGTCTTCCTTTTTCCTCAACCAAGGATTCCCCCTCCACAACCCCACAGTAGTCAGGACCCTCGACCATGTCCATTCCATTTCCCACACTTCTGCTCTTACCCGTTTCTCCCCACTCCCAGAACCATGAACGGGTTCCCCTCGCCCTCACCTTACACCCCACCAGCCTCCACATTCAACAGATCATCCTCCACCATTTCCAGCACCTCAAGTGTGATACCATCACAAACACATCTCCTCCTTCTCTCCCCTTTCAGCCTTCCAAAGGGACTGTTCCCTCTATGATTCATTCCTCCCTTCCCATGGCACTTTCTCATGCAAGTGCAGGAGAAACATCTGTCCTTCTACCTCCTCCCTTCTCACCATCCAAGGTCCCAAATATTCCTTCCAAGTGAAACAGCAATTAACTTATATTTCTTGAAAATTGATGTTCACAATGCTGTCTCCTCCACATTGGGGGAGAACAAACGAAGATTAGGTGATCTCTTTGTGGAACACCTCTGTTCCGTCCGCAGGCATGACCCCGAGCTTCCAGTTGCCTCTCATTTTAATTCTCTGTCCCACTCCTACTCTGATATCTCTGTCCATGGCCTGCGACACTGTTCCAATGAAGTTCAACATAAGTTTGAAGAACAGCACCTGATCTTTTCACTCGGCACTTTACAGCCTTCTGACTCACTGAGTTCAACAATTCAGGCCATAACTTTTGCCCCTTTTTTTGGGATGGCAGCTGTTGGTGATGATTCTGCTTTTTACGTTTACATCTTCTCTAGGCACATCTTTTTGTTTCTTTATTTGTCCCATTAACATGTCTTTTCGCCTTGCATTATCATCCCTTTTGTCATTTAATCTCACCTGCCATCCACAGACCTTTGTTTATGTTCTTTCCTCTCCTCCTCCCTTGCTTAAAAACTGTTACATCTTTGATTACTCTCAGTTCTGATGGAGGGTCACCAACCTGAAACATTAACTGTTTCTCTCTCCACCATTGCTGCCAGACCTGCTGAGTATTTCCACATTTTCTGTTATTATTGCTATATATAGCCTAGCATAGGACTTTTCAATACGTTTTGAAATTAAATGTGACCCACTCAGCAATTTTAACAACAAATGCATTATCATAAAATCCAGGACTCCAACTTTAATAGAAATTAAAACCCCAAGACTTTTTCTTTTGCTCTATGAGGGTACAACCTATCTGTAGAACAGGCAATGCTGGAAATACCCAACAGAGCAATCAGTATCTGTGTAGAAAAAAGACAAATTAATGTTTCAGTTAGAATTCTTCCTCAGAACTGAAAACTAAAAGATAATTAAGCATTTTAGTTAAATCAGAAAAAGGGTAAAATTGACAACAAAAAGAACAGATACTCAATCACAGAAAGGAAGGCCTGAAACCTGATTAAAAGTAAACAACAATAATAATAATAATAATCTAGAAACAACCATTAGAATGTAGTAATGAGAGCAAAAGAACACTGAGCCATGGAAAAGGTGATTGAATGCTTCAGCAAAAATGGAAGTTGAGAGGTTCTTAAGGAGCGGAAGAAAGTAGAGAGTCAAAGAGATTTAGGGAAGGTTTAAAGCACAATTCCCAGGTGACCGAAATCATGTTCGCCAATGGCAGGGTAAAGGGAGGGAGAATCCATAGGAAGCCAGATTTAAAAAGGCCGAGAGGTGAAAAAGAGGAAAGGTATGCAAGAAGTTGCAGAGTTGGCATGGAGTGAGGCCACAGATTGAGGACTAGGCTTTAAAACTTAATGCTTTGAGGAAAATGGAGCCAGTGCAGATCCTCAAGGATAGGTGTGACAGGTGATTGGGGAATCAGGGCTTCATGCAAGATAGAATGTGGGCAACACACAGTTTTCTCTCCTTGCCCTCCCCGCCACCCTCCCCACAACGCCCCCCCCCCCCCAATAATTCTACCAAAAGGCTTGTTTACTTCTTATTTTTTTATTTCTGACAAATATTGTTACATTGATAAATAAAAAGAAAAATTAGTCAATGCTGGAAATAAAAGCGGAAAATGCCTGAAATGCTTTCCAGGTCAGTCCAGGGTTAGAGCTATGGTTGAGGGATTGGGGAGGGTTGAAGTCCAGACTTAACCAATTTGGCACAACACAACTACAATGATACCCTCCAATGTCAAGTTGGTGTTCGCATCAGACATGAAACCACAAGTTCACAATTGGGAATTTAAAAGAGTAATTATTTGCAGTCAGTTTTGTTTCAGTCAACTTGAATGTATTAGGGCAGGGTCATGTGCTAGGTCAGTCAGTATCTATAGAGAGAAAAGACAAATTAATGCTCGGAGAGCAATCCTCTGCAAATAATTATTGTACTTTTAAATTCCCAATCATGATCTTGTTGTGGTTTTATGTCTAAGGCGAACGCCAACATGACATTGGAGGGTGTCGTTGCAGTTGTGCTGTGCCAAATTAGTCAAGTCTGGACTTCAACCCTCCCCAATTCTTCAACCATAGCTCCACCCCTGGACTGACCTGATGAGCATTCAATCATTTTCTGATTTTGTTTCTGATTTCCAGCATTGACTATTTTTTATTTATTTATTAATTTAACTATTTGTGTCTTAAAATGTATTATCTGATTAATCTGTGCTTACTAAATGCCATTATCTATTACAAGGTCAGCATGGACTAATCCAATTTTTTCCCTCCTGTCTGTATTTTCCTCCCATCAAGATCCTGTTCCTGCTGCCATCATGGTAACAACAGACCAACGACACCAAATTTAAAGGTAAAATTCTAAAATAAAGAGAGACAACAGGAAAAAAGACCAAACAGAATTATAGCAGCAAAATTAACCAGTCAAAATGCACTAAACATAAACAAAAAAGCATAAAATAAAGCCAGAAAAAAAAACCTAAGGGGAAAATAAAATGAAAGAATGGAATGGCATAAAACAAGGGAGGAAATAGCTAAGAAATAAGCTAAAAGCAGCACAAAAAGGAACATGTTAACAACAAAAGCAACAGAGATCCATGTTTTAAAATAGTTTTCTCAATGAACAATGCTGCAGGATATCCACTAATATTCATCAAATATTTTACTGAAATTACTTCAGCACAACTAATTTAATCTAGAAGATTTTATTTCTAAATATTGCACAGATATGGAATGAAGGAGGGAGCAGGTGAAAAAGAACGTGGGAGAATCTGGATTTGTGTTTTACCTCAGTTACAATGATTTTCGTTTCAGTTTCCTTGGGAAGCATGAAAAAGAAAATATCAATAAATGTACAGAGTGTAGCAATTCTTTCGAAGGGGGATATTCCATATTTTTCCTTCTAAACTGGCAGTGTGTTTTTTTTGCTTGGCCAGTAGATTATGTGGCTCTGGGTGTTGTGAGCAATGCTTAAGGCATCATTATTGTACGGGGTAGGCATGAAGGTCCTGCTGGTCTTTGCCCATATATCATTTTCAGATGTTCATATATTACAACAACTACCTAGCATAGAGAATGGCAGGGGGGGGGGGGGGGGGCGGCGGGGGCGAGGGTGGGAGGCATTATGGACCTTTTCAGCACTGTTCTAATTAGTTTAGTTTAGTTTAGAGATACAGGGCCTTCGGCCCACAGAGTCTGTGCCGACCATCAACCACCCATTTATACTAATCCTACACTAATCCCATATTCCTACCACATCCCCACCTGTCCCTATATTTCCCTACCACCTACCTATACTAGGGGCAATTTATAATGGCCAATTTACCTACCAACCTGCAAGTCTTTTGGCTGTGGGAGGAAACCGGAGCACCCGGGGAAAACCCACGCAGACACAGGGAGAACTTGCAAACTCCACACAGGCAGTACCCAGAATCGAACCCGGGTCGCTAGAGCTGTGAGGCTGCGGTGCTAACCACTGCGCCGCCCTTAAGTGATGTGACTGTTGAATTGTTTAGAATATAAGCAGAATGTTGCATTTAGGAAATATAATATACATTTACTGCCTTAAGATAAAATATACCTTTAAAAAAAGTAAACAAAAAACGTTATGAAATCGTCTTATCGTCTGTGATCCAGCATGCCATAATAATTTATTGAGCAAGACAATCTCACCAGTGGAATCTATACCATACTGTCACTATTCATAAAGTATCTCATTTATAGGCAGGTTGTCTTATGAGGAAAGGATGGACAAGCTAGGCTTGTATCCACTGAAGTTCAGAAGAGTAAGAAGCGATTTGATTGCAACATACAAGATCCTGAGGGGTCTTGACAGGGTAGATGTGGAAAGGATATTTCCCCTTGTGGGAGAATCTAGAACAAAGGGTCACTGTTTAAAAATAAGGGGTCGCCCATTTAAGACAGAGATGAGGAAAAAGATTTTCTCTCAGAGAGTCTTTGGAACTCTCTTCCTCAAAAGGCGGTGGAAGTAGAGTCTGAATATTTTTAAGGCAGTAGATAAGATTCTTGATAAACAAGGGGGTGAAAGGTTATTGGGGGTAGACGGGAATGTGGAGTTGAGGTTGCAATAAGATCAGCCATGATCCTGTTGAATGGCAGAGCAGGCTCGAGGGGCCGAATGGCCTACTCCTTCTCCTAATTCGTATGCTCATATGAGGCACAAAGCTAAAACCTCATCTTATCTCTAAGCCAACAATTGTACATTCTGGTTTTGACCAAGGACTCCCAAGCCCGTAGTTGGAAGCTTGATTTGTTTCTTTAGGGAGGTAGAGAAGTTGTTATATTGTTACAAATGGAAGCAGTATTTATGAAAGTTCAAAACATTAAAACAGCATGCTGTATGAATGGTGATAACATTTTAGAGGAAGTCTGTTTCAAGAAAAAGTTCAAAATAAATCTGCAGGAAAACAAGTTAATAAACTAACCTTGAAAATATTAACTATTTTGTAAAAAAAGAAATATGACATGTGTCTCATGGCATTTGGTGTTAAGAGCATACTGGAATGTTTGGTGCAATACATCAAAATAATTTAGAAACACATGTCCATGTTTTTACACTTTTCTTGTTCTCAAACTCACCTGTGTGGAAACCAATATTTTTGATCCCCAAAATTCTCTTTTCCCCCCACATGACCTACACTATGATAAAAAGCATGCCCTTAAATTAAAGCATACGTCTACTTTCAATAGTGGTAAATTAATTTAATTCAAATGATAACTAGAAAGTGGTAAATTTACACACAACTTAATGCATCCACTCAAAAAGACACTAGTTTCCCATTGCTGCACTTAATAATTTCTTCAATAAAATTACATGGTTTTTGCCTTCAATACTGCCCAGAAGCCCATTCCAAGTGTTTATCATCCACTGTGTGAAGAAAAACTTCCTAATATCAGTCCATCGTTGCCTTTTACTAGTTTGAATCTTTACTCCCTAGTCCTTCTATCACAATTTAATTTATAGCAGTATCCCAGATTTCCTTTTCCTATACCATTATCCTATACCTCTCTCAGTTGCTTCTTTGATTCTTACAGTATGTTTTCATTACTTAAATCTCTCTCACCAGAGATCAGTCTTACAGCTCTTTTATGCACTGTTCTCCTTGTTTCTAGGCAACCACAATTGGTGTTGCAGTCTGACAGTCTGCAGTTTGATCACGACTTTCTCTGACTTGTATTCTATTATTTTAACTATGTAGTTCAATATTCTGTTGGCTTTGTTGATAGTTTCTCAACATGGGTTGAACATGTGAAGCATTGAGTCGACTAGGAATCCTAGGTCTTCAGCTATGTCAACACCATTCATGGATGATGTACACTATTCATTGTCTTTCCTATATACAGTACTTTACATATGTCTGCATTAAATTTCATGTGACAATCCTTAGACTGCTTCAGCCTTTTCTTTTTAAATCCCATTCCCAAGCTTTGAGCCTAAACTAGTAGCCTTTCATATGGAACCTTATTAATCCCTTTTGGGCATCTAGGTACACAATAACCCAGTATTTGCGGTTAGCAGTGAAGTGACAGCGCTCGCTGCTGACCTCGAAGAAAGCTGTCCACAAAGGTCTAGCAAGCTCTGTGGTGCAGACTTGGCTCTTTCAGACCTTAATTTCATTTTGGAATCAGCAAAAGGGGATCTCTGGCATCCAGCAACAGTGATGTCATCAAGCAGGTTAAAACAGCCAATGAGATTGAATAATTCTCACAATCAGCAAACCAGAAAGGAACACACATGTTTTAACTAATAAAAACAAAAAATGCTGGAAATACTCAGCAGGTCTGGCAGCATCTGTGGAGAGAGAAGCAGAGTTAATGTTTCAGGTCCGTGACCTTTCATCAGAACTCATTCTGATGAAAGGTCACAGACCTGAAACGTTAACTTTGTTTCTCACTCCACAGATGCTGCCAGAACTGCTTAGTATTTCCACCATTTTTTGTTTTTATTTCAGATTTCCAGCATCTGCAGTATTTTGCTTTTGTATAAACATGTTTTAACATTCACTTTTTGTAATTTTACAGAATGCAAAATAAACATTGGGACATACATATGGGATTAAGGTGGAAGCTGAAATATTGGAAACAAATTTTAAAAGTCTATGGAATTTTTATCCAAGAATGACACTCCAAAAATATGAAGTATCTTTTCAGAGCTTTGGGGGTTGTTCATCAGTAATTAGACTTATTGCCTTATTAAAAATCCAGCTACACCTCGTTCAACAACATGCAACTTTTTCAAGGGCTTTTACAATGAGAAAAATAGCATATAAAAGGGTAAGCTCACATCAATTCAGTGATTTCTAGGTGATTTCCATCTGCAAGGACTTCCAACAGTGCACCCTCTGGAGGAGCAGGGAACCACAGACAACAGCTTCTAGATTTCGGTGTTTAACTGCACATGTGCAGATGCCAGAAGTTGCTGTCAGTTTCACAGAGTAATGACAGCGAACGCTGACAATTTCACCATCATTACAACTGCAAAATCTAGGTCAGTGTCTTGGGTTTACCACAGGTGAATTGAGTAGTCACCTTCTCAAAGAAATCAAAACTGGACCTAATTTTCCCCAAGGGAAACTGTTGCAGTTTACTAGCTTGTTGTACAGATAATCCTCATGTTTAGTTTGATAATCAATTCCATTATGTTACACAGAAGTAATATATACGAAGTAATAAATTACAGTCAACAATTCTTCAACATTTAAATCCAAGCACCTGAAATATATCTTTATGAGTGAGTTTTTAAATCAGGATTCATGTGCTACAAGTTTAAGCCCCAAGTGAAGGGTTGGGCTGTACAAACTACACATTATTTTATACAAGTATTCAAAGCTGTGGAAGTTGAATGTAAAATCATTAAGGTAACCAATACCTGTGTGTGTACTTTCCTTGCCAATGAACAACTGAAGACAGAGGAGCTTGTCCTTTAAACATGTATCTGACAAGGATATATCTACCAAAAGGAGCTCTGAGATACCCATTTAGATACCACAAATTTATTTTTCTACTTCTGCAGCTTCGAAACTCATATTTCAGTTTGTCACTCAGAATATAACCCGCAATACCAGGGCATATAAATTCTATCATACTTAACTCCCTCACAATGATTGCCAATGTCTCTCAAATCTCCTCGCAGGCATAAGTATAAACCAACCCTGAGATTTATTTGTTTTAAGCCTTGCTAACATGTTAAAGACATCATCTCATTTGTCTGGAAATGCTGAATTTTGGCTTGGTACTTTTTTTTCCAGGACATGTCGTTCATGTCTTCTCTTCTGGATATTTTCAGGAAGTAGGTATTCAGACTATTAAATATAATGTGCTAATCTGCAGTTTCAAACCCATTTATTCTTTTTAATACTCTCTTGTCTGGCAGTCCTCTTGTTGCTATAGTACTGAAAGACTTTTTTTTCCCCCACTGTTACATCTGCCCATGATTTTCTTTTTTTTGAGGGGGGGGGGGGGGCGGTTCTCTTTGTTCATCTGATCAAACTTTTGAAGTCTTTATATATTTGTCCCAGTTAACCCTTTACCCTATACAAGATTTGTAGGATGCAATCTTTCCTCTATTTCAATTTTGCTTTAATTGAGTATTGCTGAAAATAGAGACATTTAGTCAAAGCTTTTCATCTTGCACTCATCAGGACAATTCTAAAGAATACCAATGTATGGAAAAAACAAGGCAAAGGAACACACGATAAATGGGAAAATACTGAGAAGTGTAGAGGAAGTGAGGGATCTTGCAGTGAATGTCCACAGATCCCTGAAGGTAGCAGGACAGGTCAATAAGGTGCTTAAGGCGGCATATGGAATCCTTTCCTTTATTAGCCGAGGTATAGAATACAAGAGCAGGGAGGTTTTGCTGGAACTGTATAACTCATTGGTTAGGCCACAACTTGAGTACTGTGTGCAGTTCTGGTCACCTCAATACAGAAAGGATGTAATTGCACCAGAGAGGGTACAGAGGAGATGTACGAGGATGTTGCCAGGACTAGATAAAATGCAGCTATGAGGAAAGATTGGATAGGGTGGGATTGCTCTCCTTGGAATAGACAAAGCTGAGGGGAGATCTGATTGAAATGTACAAAATTGTGAGGGGCCTGGATAGAGTGGAGGTGAAGGGTCTAGTCACCTTAGCGGAGAGGTCAGTGACGAGGGGGCATAGATTTAAAGTGATTGGTAGAAAAATTAGAGGGGAGATGAGAAAAAACATTTTCACCCAAAGGGTGGCGGGGTCTGGAACTCACTGCCTGAAAGGGTAGTTCAGGCAGAGACCCTCAATTTATTCAAAAGGAGTCTGGATATGCACCTCAAGTGCCGTAATCTGCAGGGCTACGGACCAAATGCTGGAAGGTGAGATTAGAATAGGTGGATCGTTTTTCAGCCGGCACAGATATAATGGGCCAAGTGGCCTCTTTCTGTTCCTTAAACTTTCTATGATTCTATGATCTCTAAGCAACAAATTTATACTGTATGAGAAGAGAGTATTGATTGGTTGGCAAGTGGACTCTGATTGGTAGAGGGATTTCCATGGAGAATGCACCAGTTTATGGTGACTTGACAGTTAACTGCCAAGCTTTGTTTGAAATTTAAACCAGGCAGCTTGACTCTGATTGATCAGGGCATTGCCCTGGGGAATGAACCAGTGAATGGCTGTCCCTTATTTTAATGGTCTTAAGGGGCTCCATTCTGCGCTTAAATTCACAATTGAAATGGAGCAGTCATATGAGCTTCCTTTCCTTGACATACTAGTTGAGAAATCTGCAAAGGGGTTCTCTACCATGGTCTACCGCAAGCCTACCTTCACTGGTCAATACAGGCATTGGGATTCAAACAGATTTTTTTTTTCATTCATGCGATGTGGACGTCACTGGCCAGGCCAGCATTTATTGCCCATCCCTAATTGCCCTTGAGAAGGTGGCGGTGAGCTGGCTTCTTGAACCGCTGCAGTCCATGTGTGGTAGGTACACCCACAGTGCTGTTAGGAAGGGAGTTCCAGGACTTTGACCTAGCGACAGTGAAGGAATGGCGATGTAGTTCCAAGTCAGGATGGTGTGTGACTTGGAGCGGAACTTGCAGGTGCATTCGCTGCCCTTGTTCTTCTAGTTGGTAGAGGTCATAGGTTTGAAAGGTGCTGTCTAAGGCGCCTTGGTGCATTGCTGCAGTGCATCGTGTAAATGGAAAAACACCGCTGTCACTGTGCATCGGTGGTGGAGGGAGTGAATGTTTGTGGATAGGGTGCCAATCAAGCGGGCTTTGTCCTGGATGGTGTCGAGCTTCTTGAGTGTTGTTGGAGCTGCACCCATCCAGGCAAGTGGAGAGTATTCCATCACACTCCTGACATGAGCCTTGTAGATGGTGGACAGGCTTTGGGGAGTCAGGAGATAAGTTACTTACTGCAGGATTCCTAGCCTCTGACCTGCTCTTGTAGCCACGGTATTTATATGGTACTCCAGTTCAGTTTCTGGTCAATGGTAGCCCCTAGGATGTTGATAGTGGGGGATTCAGCGATGGTAATGCCATTGAATATCAAGGGGAGATGGTTAGATTCTCTCTTGTTGGATATGGTCATTGCCTGGCACTAGTGTGGCACGAATGTTACTTGCCACTTATCAGCCCAAGCCTGGATATTGACCAGGTCTTGCTGCATTTCTACATGGACTGCTTCAGTATCTGAGGAGTCATGAATGGTGCTGAACATTGTGCAATCATCAGCGAACATCCCCACTTCTGACCTTATGATTGAAGGAAGGTCATTGATGAAGCAGCTGAAGATGGTTGGGCCTAGGACACTACCCTGAGGAACTCCTGTAGTGATGTCCTGGAGCTCAGATGATTGACCTCCAACAACCACAACCATCTTCCTTTGAGCAAGATATGATTCCAGCCAGCGGAGTGTTTTCCCCGATTCCCATTGACCTCAGTTTTGCTAGGGCTCCTTGCTGCCATACTCGGTCAAATGCTGCCTTGATGTCAAGGGCAGTCACTCTCACCTCACCTATTGAGTTCAGCTCTTTTGTCCATGTTTGAACCAAGGCTGTAATGAGGTCAGGAGCTGAGTGGCCCTGGCGGAACCCAAACTGAGCGTCACTGAGCAGGTTATTGCGAAGCAAGTGCCGCTTGATGGCACTGTTGATGACACCTTCCATCACTTTACTGATGATTGAGAGTAGGCTGATGGGGCAGTAATTGGTCGGGTTGGACTTGTCCTGCTTTTTGTGTACAGGACATACCTGGGCAACTTTCCACACTGCAGGGTAGATGCCAGTGTTGTAGCTGTGGAACAGCTTGGCTAGGGGCGTGGCAAGTTTTGTGCACAGGTCTTCAGTACTGTTGCCAGAATATTGTCAGGGCCCATAGCTTTTGCAGTATCCAGTGCCTTCAGTCATTTCTTGGTATCACGCAGAGTGAATCGAATTGGCTGAAGTCTGGCATCTGTGATGCTGGGGACTTCAGGAGGAAGCCGAGATGGATCATCAACTCGACACTTCTGGCTGAAGATTGTTGCAAATGCTTCAGCCTGTGTGTCGCCTTGCCAGCGAATAAAAAAGCAGAAGAACCCGCCCTTTAATCATCCATCTGATAAGGAAGCTCCGAGTTCTTTTTAGAAACACGAACCTGTTGTATTTCTGCTGCTTTGGAGCTCGCATTTCACTTTGTTCTGCTGAAATAATTCAATACCGGAGCGTATAAATTCGGCCGTACTTAACAGTGTTTGACGATCACCGTTACTTGCATAGATTTGCATGCAATTACAGAATGTTATTTTCAGAAACGTAAAACATTGCGATTTTCTCCGCCCCCCGCCGCCCGGTCAAATTATGAACGTTGTTTTAATTGAATTCCCCACAGCCGGCTCCACTTTCTCTACCTGATCGTATGCGTTGCTCTCAAGCAGCTGCGAACAGATATCTGCGCACAATTGGAACTTGCGCCTTCTGAAATAGCTCCAGGCCAAAAACATAGGATCCATGTCCAACCCCATTTTATTCCAGTAAAAACCCCAATCCCGGCAAGTAAGGGTGAAATCGGGACCTGCCTCCGTCACCCCCAGCAACGCATCCCGGGGCCTTGGCAAGCTACAGGGTGGCTCCTTCACCGCCTGACCCTTTAGCAACTGCAATATAGAGTTATTTTTCTCTAGGGTGAAGAACGATTACATAGGAATGGTATTTGTAAGCGAATATGGTCATCGCGATACGTCAAGCATTTTTTCCTTTTTGTTTCATAATCATATTTAGTGTTTTGTTTTTGCCGGCAAATTAGAAACACGGCCGTGATTACGACCTTGAGATTCCTTGTTGCCTGTCAATCAGCCTGCTCCAGTGTCAATATCAATGGCCATTCATAGCCAAAGCCTGGTCTGTGTGTATGTGTGTGTGTGTAAATACCATAAACATCAATACCGAGAGGAAATATATTCCTTATTCATAACAGCATCTAGCAAATGAACCATTGATGTTTAGTGCTGAATATCCTGTTTTGCAGAATATTAATTTTACCTTCCATGACAGCGCTTCTGATATGTCTTCCTTTTTCCTCAACCAACGATTCCCGACCCCCCCCCCACCCACAACCCCAATGTGGTTGACAGAGCCCTCAACCATGTCCGGCCCATTTCCCGCACCTCTACCCTCACGCCTTCCCCTCCCTCCCCGAATCACGACAGGGTTCCCCTTGTCCTCACTTTCCACCCCATCAGCCTCCATATCCAAAGGATCATCCTCCGCCACTTCTGTCATATCCAACGTGATGCCACTACCAAAGGCATCTTCCCCTCCCTTCCCCTGTCAGCATTCCGAAGGGATCGTTCCCTCCGCAACAAACTGGTCCACTCCTCCATTACCCCGACCACCTCGTCCCCTTCCCACGGCACCTTCCCCTGCAATCGCTCGAGGTATAATACCTGCCCAATTACCTCCTCTCTCCTTACTATCCAAGGCCCCAAACACTCCTTTCAGGTGAAGCAGCAATTTACTTGTACTTCTTTCAATGTAGGGTACTTTGTATTCGCTGCTCACAATGTGGTCTCCTCTACACTGGGGAGACCAACCGCAGACTGGGTGGCCACTTTGCGGAACACCTCCGCTGTGTCCGAAAGCATGCCCCGAGCTTCTGGTTGCTGGCCATTTCAATACACCCCACTGCTCTCATGCTTACATCTCTGTCCTGGGATTGCTGCAGTGTTCCAGTGAACTTCAATGCAAGCTCGAGGAACAGCATCTCATTTACTGATTAGGCACACTACAGCCTGCCGGACTGAACATTGAGGTTCAATAATTTCAGAGCATGACAGGCCCCCCATTTTACTTTTATTTTTAGTTATTTTTTCTTTTTTCTTTTTTGTGTTTATTTTATTTTACTTTGTTCGGTTTGTTTCTACTGTGCCCACCCACTGTGTTTTTTTCATGTTTGCGCTTGTGGCTGTTCAGTTTTCAGTCCATTAACACCCTATCTATACTAATGCTTTGTCTTTCAGCACACCATTAACATATTGTTTGCCTTTGCTCCATGACCTTCTGGTCAATTATTCTCTGTGACCTTGTCCTATCAACACCTTCTCTTTTGTTATCTCTTGCCCCACCCACACTTTAATTGCTTAAAATCTTTTACATTTCTTATATCTGCCAGTTCTGAAGAAGGGTCACGGACCTGAAATGTTAACTCTGCTTCTCTCTCCACAGATGCTGCCAGACCTGCTGAGTATTTCCAGCGTTTCTTGTTTTTACATTCTATGTCAATGTTGTTTTCTCGTTATTTTGGAAAGGGGGACTGTGGCATAGGGAAAATGTTACTAGATTAGTAATCCAGAGGCCCTGACTAATAGTCTGGGAATATGAGTTCAAATCCCATTATCATGGGTGGAATTTAAATTTAATTAATAAATAGTCTCAGTAATGGTGACCATGAAACTTCTGGATTGTTGTAAAAACCCATCTGCTTCACTGATGCTCTTTAGGGAAGGAAATCTGCAGTCCTTACTTGGTCTGGACTACAGGTGACTCCAGACCCACAGCAATGTGATTGACTCATAACTGCCCTTTGAAATGGCCTCGCAACAAACTGCTACAGAAAGTCAAATAAGAATAAAACCAGACGAATCACCCGGCATCGACCTAGGCACCAGAAATGACAACAGCACACCCAGCCTCACTAACATCTGGGGACTTGTGCCAAAATTGGGAGAGCTGTTCCACAGACTAGTCAAGCAACAGCCTGACATAGTCATACTCACAGAATCATACCTTACAGCCAATGTCCCAGACGCTTCTATCACCATCCCTGGGTACATCCTGACCCACCCAAGGTGGCAGCATTGTGCTATACAGTCAGGACTGAGTTACCCTCAGAGTTCTCATCATTGACTCTGGATCCCATGAAGTCTCATGACAACAGGTCCACATGGGCAAAGAAACTGCTTGCTAATTACCACCTACTGCCCTTCCTCAGCTGATGAATCAGTACTCCTCCATGTTGAACATAAGTTGGAAGAAGCACTGAGGGTAGCAAGGGCAGGATTTCAACATCCATCACCAAGTGTGGCTTGGTCGTACCACTACTGACCGAGTTGCTTGAGGCCTGTAGGACATATCTGCCAGACCGGGCTCGCAGGTTGTGAGAGAACCAACAAGAAGGAAAAACCTACTAGACCTCCCCCTCACCAATCTACCTGTCACAGATGCATCTGCCTATGAAAGTATTGGTAGGAATGACCACCACACAGTCCTTGTAAAGACAAAGACCCAGATTCACACTGAGGACACTCTCCATAGTGTTGTGGCACTACCACCATGCTAAATGGGATAGATTCAGAACAGATCTCGTAGTTCAAAACTGAGCATCCATGAAGCGCAATGGGCCATCAGAGCTGGCTGCACCCCTCGCAATAAAGCCTGGCTACCCAACCCAAACCCGACTAGACCTGACCAAGACCAGCACTTGGGCTCGGGTTGGGTCGGGCTGGACACTGCTTCCGGGAAGTCGTGGGATCAGGCTTAACCACGATTCTCCACAACTCCAGCTGCAGGAATAACCTGCTGCCAGAACAGAAGAAGGAGATGCGTGTCGGGTTGGGCGTCAAAAAAATTAAAGGGCTCGGGCTTGGGTCGGGTTCGGGTTGGCTGTGGTTGCATCAGGTCCGGGTCGGGTATTAATGTTATACCCAAGCCAGGCTTTACCTCGCAAGTTGTTCCACTACAGCTACAACAATGGCATCTACCCGACAATGTGGAATTGCCCAGGTATCTCTTGTGCACAAAAAGCAGGACAA
This sequence comes from Heterodontus francisci, assembly GCF_036365525.1. Classification (NCBI taxonomy): domain Eukaryota; kingdom Metazoa; phylum Chordata; class Chondrichthyes; order Heterodontiformes; family Heterodontidae; genus Heterodontus; species Heterodontus francisci. The sequence continues at coordinate 38,293,230 of NC_090379.1, forward strand.
ATCCAATTCGGCCAATTACCACCCCATTAGTCTACTCTTGATCATCAGCAAAATGATGGAAGATGTTTGCGACAGTGCTATCAAGTGGTAGTTATGCAGCAATAGCCTGCTCACCGATGCTCAGTTTGGGTTCTGCCAGGCCCAATCGGTCCAGACCTCATTACAGCCTTAGTCCAAACATGGACAAAAGAGCTGAATTACGGAGGTGAGGTGAGAGTGACTGCCCTTGACAACAAGGCAGCATATGACCAAGTGTGGCACCAAGGAGCCCTAGCATAATTGAAGTAAATGGGAATCAGTGGAAAACTCTCCACTGGTTGGAGTCATATCTAGTACAAAGGACGATGTTTGTAGTTGTTGGAGGCCAAACATCTAAGCCCCAGGACATCACTGCAGGAGTTCCTAGGCCCAACAATCTTCAGTTGCTTCATCAATGACCTACCCTCCAACATAAGGTCAGAGGTGGGGATGATAGCACAGTGTTCAGTACCATTTACGAATCCTCAGATAATAAAGCAGTCCGTGTCCACATGCATCAAGACCTGGACAACATTCAGGCTTGGGCTGATAAGAGACAAATAACATTCATGCCACAGAAGTGCCAGGCAATGACCATCTCCAACAAAAGAGAATCTAGTCATCACCCCTTGATATTCAGCGGCATTACCATTGCTGAATCCCCAGCATCAATATCCTGGGGGTTACCATTGACCAGAAACTTATTTGAACCATTGGGCTGAAGGGCCTGTTTCTGTGCTGTATAACTCTATGACTCTAACCGTGGCTACAAGAGCAGGTCAGAGGCTAGAAATTTTGCAGCAAATAACTCACCTCTTGACTCCCCAAAACCTGTCTACCATCTATAAGGCACAAGTCAGGAGTGTAATGGAATACTCTCCACTTGCCTGGATGAGTGCAGCTCCAACAACACTCAAGAAGCTCAACATCATTCAGGACAAAGCAGCCCACTTGATCAGCACCACATCCACGACCTTAAACATTCACTCCCTCCACCACCAGCACACAGTGGCAGCACTGTGTACCACATACAAGATGCACTGCAACAGCTCTCCAAGCCTCCTTTGATGGCACCTTCCTCTACCAACTTGAAGGACAAGGGCAGCAGAAGCATGGGAACACCACCACCTGCTAGTTCCCCTCCACGTCACACATCATCCTGACTTGGAACTATATTGCCGTTCCTTCACTGTTGCTGGGTCAAAATCCTGGAACTCCCTTCCTAACAGCACTGTTGGTGTACCTACACCTCAGATGGACTGCAGCGGTTCAGGAAGGCAGCTCACCACCACCTTCTCAAGGGCAATTAGGGATGAGCAACAAATGCTGGTTTTGCCAGCGATGCTCACATCCCACGAAAGCCATATAAAACCATAAACATTGCGATACATTATTCCTTCACCGTTTAAATCGGTGAATATAAGCTCGAATCTCTTTTTTAAAAAAGCCAAAGAGGTACTTTAAACTGACAAGAAAAAGCACAAAATACGATGGATGCTGGAAATTCGAAACAAAAAAAACGGAAGATGCTGTAAACACTCAGCAGGTCAGGCAGCGGCTTTCGGGAAAGGAAAAAAAAGTTAACATTTCAGGTACTGTGTAACGCTTCGTCGAAACCAGGTTATATTTGAGAAGGTTAAATTTTCCTTCCCACGCATGCTGTCGACCTGCTATTTTCTATTTCCGCTATTTTCTGACTATGTTGCCGATTTCCAGCCCCGAAACAGCTTTGACTGATGGCTCCAAGTTACTGAGTCGCTGCTGTGCACCATCGCTCCGCTAAAAAGCCAATTTCCTCTCACCTCCCGCTTATTTTCTTCAGGGACAAGCGGGAGCGGAGCGCCGCGGAGGGGGCGGGGTAGTTGCATCTGATTGACATGCGCATCCGGCTTTCCATTGGTCGGTGGCTCTGTCCATCAACCGAATGCCCGCACGTGATTGGCTGGAGGCCGCTAGCGGCGGGCGGACATGCGCGCGGCGGGTGGTGGTGTTAAAGCACTCGATACAACGCCAGGCAAAGCGAAGCTGTCAACCTGCGGAGGTTTGCGGAGCTTGGTAGCTTTTTTATGGAAAGAAGGGTTGACGTCATGCGTGCATAGTGTGCGTGGGAGAGCAAAAAAAAAAATGCATGACAACTGTTGAATATTCGTGCATCTTCAATCCGGTTCTGTGCAGACAGGGAGGACAAGGTTGGGAAGAGGGGACATCAGCTGAGGACGGCGATATGGCTGATGGAGCGGCACCCAACTGCCACCTGCGCCTGGAGTGGGTTTATGGCTACCGGGGGCACCAGTGTCGGAACAATCTCTACTACACCGCTTCCAAGGAAATCGTTTATTTCGTTGCGGGTGTCGGAGTGGTTTACAACACACGGGAACACAAACAGAAATTCTTTCTGGGTCACAACGATGATATAATCAGGTATTGTATTTTGCATGTGGAAAAAGTGTTGTTTCTAAATACGCAGAGAACCCAGTTCATCGTGAAAAAAAAAACATCGCGCATCTGTGTTATATTAATCCCGGCTCCGGCGGTCCTGGCTGTATGCACTGGGAAGGCAAAATGTAACCTCAAGTCTTCAAATCTGGTTAGTTCCTTTGTACTTTAACTGCGTCGTGTATACCAACAATTCAAGTGTACAGATTCTGGAATTTAAAAAGGGATCATATTTGATTCACTTTTTCCCTCCTCTCTTGCCTCGCCTAATCGGGTAAACAGCTTTTTTTTTTGCCCTGGTAAGTTTGGAAAGAAGATGTCGCTCATAAAAGCATTCTATGTCTGTTAAACACGCCACCAGGATCTCCTGATTTGAGCTCCCCATTTTCTGTATAAGCGCAATTTGAAAGGTCACAGACCTAAAACGTTAACTCTGCTTCTCTCTCCACCTCTGTTGCCAGACCTGCTGAGTATTTCCAGCACTTCCTGTTTTTAATTTGAATTGAGTTGTTTCCATTAAAAAAAACTTAAAGCTTTCGGGTTTTATGTGCTGCGATTGCTGGGATAAGATTAATACATTCACAATTAAATGAAAGAAGTGGTCCATGCTGCACGTCGAGATTGTATTAAAGCCTATAAAATGTTAAAACTCGCCATTACATTCAACAGCGCCTGGCATATTTCAAGTAATTCGGAATTATATTTTGAGGTGATGGTTTATATATATACTCAGAGAGTAGTAGTAGGGGCGTGGAACGCCCTGCCTGCAGCAGTAGTAGACTCGCCAACTTTAAGGGCATTTAAGTGGTCATTGGACAGACATATGGATGAAAATGGAATAGTGTAGGTCAGATGGTTTCACAGGTCGGCGCAACATCGAGGGCCGAAGGGCCTGTACTGCGCTGTAATGTTCTAATTCTAATTCTAATATATATATTGGGCAACACTACAGTACATTTTATGTGATCCTGAATACCTGACTCCCGGTAGGTTACCATTGATTGTGATCATGTGGACTTTAATTCGAAACCCGCAACTTCTGAAATCCCTCACTGGAACGGTTCCCAAAAACTGTTCTTTTTAAAGGAAGCGAATAGCTGGGCGATTGCTGCTGTTCTTTTATACGTGCGGGTGGCTTGTGTTACGGGAACGTTTTAGAACCCATGCACCGGAACGCAGGCCATTGTTTAATAAATAAAAGTGTCCTGCATTTCCCTTTGAAGCTGTAGTACAGTTAGTCAGAAAATTCATAACATGTATAATTTATCTGATATAGTAATCCACTTTTTAGATTTCGTGGTGCGTGGCTCTCTGTGTGGAAGGATGGTTGTTGATTTCAAATTACAAAGGATAAATCTTACAAACGACAGATGGACTGTCATTCACCGTTCTTTGGGTCAGAGGATATGAAGTGAAAGATTTAGCTGTTCAAATGATTTCCGGAAAGACTTTTGGACAGAGCATGAAAATGAATGAATTAATGAATGAATATCATGCAGGGTGTTTTGATGAGCTGATTGAAACAATCGTTGTCATTTGAAAAAAATATATAAATTATTTAACATAGTGTATTCAATTGTGATAAGATTGGTATTGTGCGCAAGGAAATTGAAATTCCAAAAATAACACGATTGTCGAACTGATTTAAATGTAATAAATTAAAATTGTTAGATAATGCGATCTGTGGGGCAAGAAACAGCTGATATGTTGTATCCCTAGAAGGTAATGGACAGAGGTGAATTACAAGGATGTAATTTTATCCGATGGATATAAATGACATCCTGAATTATGTAATTGAAGTTTGAAGGGTTTGTAATTGCGATTTGAACCCAGAGATTCACATACATCCTCGAACCTGATCCAGGCATTTCATTTTGAAAAATATATTGTTTTGTATGGCATTTTATACTGGTGGCAGTTGCTATTGGTGTTCCTTTGGGCTTAGTGATATATTAAAGGCATGTAAATGTTTTGTGACCTTTAATGGCATGTGCTCAATAAGATAAGATAATAGGGTTTGATGGGATACACTTTGAGAAAACATTTCCATTTGTAGGAGATCCAAAGCTAGAGGTCATAAATATAAGCCAGTCACTCTATCCGATAGGGAATTGAAGAGAAATCTCATTACCCAAAGTGTGGTTAAAATATGGAACACACTACTACAAGCATTATTTGAAGCAAATAGCACAGGTACATTTAAGAGAATGCTAGATAAATATGAGGGAGAAAGGAATAGAAGGATATGCTGATAGTTAGATGAAGAGGAGTAGGAGGAAACTTGTTTGGAGCATATTCACCAGCATGGACCAGTTGGGATGAATTGGTTGTTTCTGTGCTATCGACTCCATGTATCTAGATGTAACCTATCCAACACTATATGACTTACTACAAGTGAATTGACTAACTTGGATTGTGGTTATACCAGGAGAGCAAATAAAAACAATGTCTGTATCTCCAAACATTATTCAGTCCACCTATAAAACATCCATTTAAAGGTTCATTCACAGATCATCTTCAGTGTCACTGAGAAGTCATTTCTGCTCTATAGCAATGCTAAAAATGGTGTGTAAACAGGATGGCTGGCAAATTGATTCAATCACTAGGTCAAAGTGTCTAAACAAGACACCTAGTGGTGTCAGTCTCAAACTGCAGTAATAGCATTTTGCCGTTTGAATTCCAAAGCCAAAAAGTTGCGTGCCATTAATTAAACATTAATTTTTTAAAAAATCTCCATTTGGTTGACCCTCTTGGGAATGAAGTTTGAAATTATTTTAAGCTTAAAGAAAAAATCCACTAATCTGTTTTATGTGTCATGATAGCACAACATTGGCTTTAAAGGACTCCCCACAGCTTGTGAGCGTGTGAGCACCAAACCCAAAACAAACTGAGGGCAATTCACTGCAAAGTTTCATAATGGAGTATCAATGTAATTCAAAAGAACACATTTTGTTGCATAATGCAAGACTTTTAAGTGGCCGAGAGTATATAAATGCTGGTAATATTACTGTTAGATAGCAGGGAAAATTGGGCAGTATGAAAAGACCAGTTGAAGGAAAATAAATAAGTTACAGAAGAAATGTTTAGTGAATCATAGAATGGTTACAAAACAGGATGTAATCACTTGCCCTATTGTGTCTATCCTGGCTCTCTGCAAGAACAACTCAGCTAGTCCCATTTCCCTGCCCTCAAATCTTTTCTCTTCAGGTGCTTATCCAATTCCCTTTTGAAAGCCACTATTGAAACTGCTTCCACCACACGCTCAGGCAGTGCATTCCAGATCCAAAACTCTCGCTGCGTTAAAAAAAATTCCTCAAGTCACTGTTGTTTCTTCTGCCAATAACCTTAAAACGGTATCCTCTTGTTCTTTACCCTTCCACCAGTGGGAATAGTTTCTCTCTATCTACTCTGTTTACACCTCTCAAGATTTTGAACACCTCCATTGAATCTCCTCTGGAACTACCCTGAAGAGGAAAGTACCAGCTTCTCCAATCTATACACATAACTGAAGTCCCTCAACCCAGGAACCATTCTCATAAATCTCTGCTGCAACCTCTCTAAAGCCTTCATGTTCTTCCTAAAATGGGGTGTCCAGAATTGGACACAATGGCTTGAATTTAACACCCCTACCCCGCACTCCAGGAGCAGGCTAGGAGTTGGGGGTGCCATGCCTGTCGCCTATCTGCCCCCGCTGCTATTTTACCAGCAGCAGTGGAGGTGGTAGATGGCCCACCCACTCACCAGGCCAATTGAGGCTCTTAAGTGGCCAATTAATTGCCACTTAAGAGCCTCCTCCCACTGTCGCTGGTATTCAGCACTTCAGCACCTGAGGAGGCCGCTCAGTAATAACTGGTGGCCTCCTTACAGGCATGGGGGGGGGGGGGATGGGGGAACCCACCTGATTGGGCACACTGTGCCCCATGGAGGACCCCCAGCAGCATAGGCCACCCCTGCTTAAGCTAGCCCCCCTGTGCTGCTCTCCTACTCCCACCCTCTCGCTCGGACTCAGGCTATCGTCCCTGGCGAGGCCCGAACCCCATTTATCTTTTTGAAGGGTAGCGTCCATTGATCCTCTTCTTGCCGGGTGCTGTCCCAGCAGTGGCCACCATTCCTGGGGCATCCTGCCTCAGAAGGGCGGAAGTCCTGCACAAGGCCAATTTAGATCCTGGGCCATGTAGAATAGCAGCATGGCTTCCAGGGCCGCTGGAGGTGGGCTCACCTCTGACTTTTCAGCTGGTGGGTGGGGCCACCACCACAATGTTGAATTCCAGGCAATACTCCTATTAAGGCTAAACCAGTGTTTTATAAAGATTCGCCATAATTTCCTTGCTTTTGTACTCTATGCCTCTATTTATAAAGCCCGTTATGCCTTATTAATCGCTTTCTTAACCTGACCTGCCACCTTCAACAATTTGTGCTTGTAAACCACCAGGTCTGTGTGTTCTTGTACCTCCTATAGAATTGTATCCTTTTTTTACATTGCTTCTTCTCATTTTTCCTACCAAAATGTATCACTTCATACTTCTCGGCATTAAATTTCATCTGCCATGTATCCGGCCATTCCACCAGCCTGTCTATGTCCTCTTGAAGTCTATCACTATCCTCCTCACAGTTCACAATACTTCCAAGTTTTTCATCATTTGTAAATTTTGTAATTCTGCCCTATCTACCCAAGTCTAGGTCACTAATAAGATCAAGAAAAGCAGCGGTCCCAGTACCGACTCCTGGGGAACCCCGCTATATACCTTCCTCCAGTCCAAAAACAACCTTTCACCATGTCCTGCACGATGCCACTACCAAATGCATCTTTCCCTCCCCTGTCAGCATTCCGAAGGGATCGTTCCCTCCGTGACACCCTGGTCCACTCCTCCATTACCCCTGACACTTTGTCCCCTTCCCATGCAATCACAGGAGGTGTAATACCTGCACTTTTACCTCCTCTCTCCTCACTATCCAAGGCCCCAAACACTCCTTTCAGGTGAAGTAGTGATTTACTTGTACTTCTTTCGCAGGGATCTGTTCTGGGACCTCTGCTCTTTGTGATTTTTATAAATGACTTGGATGAGGAAGTGGAAGGCTGGGTTAGTAAGTTTGCCGATGACACAAAGGTTGCTAGAGTTGTGGATAGTGTGGAAGGCTGTTGTAGGTTGCAACGGGACATTGACAGGATGCAGAGCTGGGCTGAGAAGTGGCAGATGGAGTTCAACCTGGAAAAGTGTGAAGTGATTCATTTTGGAAGATCGAATTTGAATGCATAATAAAGGCTTAAAGACAGGATTCTTGGCAGTGTGGAGGAACAGAGGGATCTTGGGGTCCACGTCCATAGATCCCTCAAAGTTGCCACCCAAGTTGATAGGGTTGTTAAGAAGGCGTATGGTGTGTTGGCTTTCATTAACAGGGGGATTGAGTTTAAGAGCCGCGAGGTTATGCTGCAGCTCTATAAAGCCCTGGTTAGACCACATTTGGAATATTGTGTTCAGTTCTGGTCGCCTCATTATAGGAAGGATGTGGAAGCTTTAGAGAGGGTGCAGAGGAGATTTATCAGGATGCTGCCTGGACTGGAGGGCATGTCTTATGAAGAAAGGTTGAGGGAGCTAGGGCTTTTCTCATTGGAGCGAAGAAGGATGAGAGGTGACTTGATAGAGGCATAAATAGAGTGGATAGCCAGAGACTTTTTCCCAGGGTGGAAAGGGCTATCACCAGGGGGCATAATTTTAAGGTGATTGGAGGAAGGTTTCAGGGAGATGTCAGAGGTAGGTTCTTTACACAGAGAGTGGTGGGTGCGTGGAATGCGCTGCCAGCGGTGTTAGTAGAAGCAGATACATTAGGGACATTTAAGCGACTCTTGGATAGGTACATGGATGATAGTAGAATGTAGGGTATGTAGGTAGTTTGATCTTAGAGTAGGTTAAAGGGTCGGCACAACATCGTGGGCCGAAGGGCCTGTACTGTGCTGTACTGTTCTATGTTCTACAGCAGCACAGTTAACATCAATTTACACCATTAACAGCTGAGATACTGCTTACCAGGAACTGCAATTGCTACAAGTACAGGATAATAAATGTCTTCTATCTGATACATTACTGGATATCCCATTTCTATCTTTCTATGTTCTTTCAATTTAGTATACTGTATTTGCTGCTCACAATGCGGTCTCCTCTACTTTGGGGAGACCAAACGTAGATTGGGTGACCGCTTTGAAGAACAGCGCCGCTCAGTCCGAAAGCATGACCCTGAGCTTCCTGTTGCTTGCCATTTCAATTCGCCACCCCACCCACCCTGCTCTCATGCCCACATCTCGGTCCTGGGCTTGTTGCCGTGTTCCAGTGAACCTGAACGCAAGCTCGAGGAACAGCACCTCATTTACCGCTTAGGCACACTACAGCCTAGCGGACTGAACATTGGGTTTAATCATTTCAGACTGGCCCCTCCTTTTTTATTTTTAATTTAACTTTTTCATTTTATTTTAGTTTTTTCATCATTCAATTTTTTTACCATGTTCCTGCCCACTATTTTTTCATGTTTGTGCTTTTGGCTAGGGCTTTCATTATTCTGTCATTTATAACACCCTCTGCGCTAATGCTTTGTCTTTCAGCACACTATTAACACACTCTCTTTGCCTTTGCCCCATGACCTCCTCGTCAGTTATTCTCTGTGACCCTATGTCTTATCAGCACCGTTCCTTTTGTTCTCTTTTTCCCCACTCCCACTTTATTTACTTAAAACCTATTACATTTCTAGCCTTTGCCAGTTCTGATAAAAAGTCACTGACCTAAAACATTAACTTTGCTTCTCTCCCCACAGATGCTGCCAGACCTGCTGAGTATTTTCCAGCACTTTTTGTTTTTATTTCAGATTTCCAGCATCTGCAGTATTTTGCTTTTACTTTCACCACTACTCTCTGTTTCCTGTCACTTGGCCAACTTCATATCCAGTCTGCCACTGTCCCTTTTATTCCATGGGCTCTAACTTTGCTGACAAGCCTGTTATGCGGTACTTTTATCAAATGGCCTTTGGAAGTCCATATACACCACATCAATCACATTACTGTCATCAACCATCCCTGCTACCTCATCAAAAAAGCTCAACCAAGTTAGTTAAACACAATTTGCCTTTATCAAATTTGTGCTGGCTTTCCCTAATTAATCCACACTTGTCCAAATGACTGCTAATTTTATCCTGGATTATCATCTCTAAAAGTTTTCCCACCACCGAGGTTAAACTGACTGGCCTGTAGTTGCCGGGTTTTTCCTTGCATCCTTTTTTGAACAAGGGTGTAACATTTGCAATTCCCCAGCTTGTGCAGGAGGGAGGGCACCAGGAGACTGAAGCTTGCACAAACCATATGGAGGGAGAGGAACAAGAAGTTGCAACTTTTAGAAAGTTAGGGTAAAAAGGTTGGAAAAGAGGGTGGGTCCAAAATCAATAATCTGTTGGTGTGAGGAAACTATTGTCTGTTAATCCATTTTAATGTATAAATCAGTAGAGTGGGTTTATGCAGAATAGCAGTGCCCAGTTTGATAGTGTGCATTGATCTTGCAGGTGTTGGGACAGCAGACTAAATGAGCACCTTTTATTTGCCGTTATACCAATTTTCATAGCACAGTGCACTGGAAATATGCTGCCCCCTTCAGAGTTCTTGAGAGTTTGTTACTAGTGGGAGTTTGGGTTAACTGTTTCCACATTTTTACATCCGAGGGATAGCTGCACATGGAACCTTAATGTGGAGTATCATGGATCTGTGGGTTGGCACAGACTCGGTGGGCCGAAGGGCCTGTTTCAGTGCTGTATCTCTCTATGACTCTAAACTTGCACCGTGTTGGAAAACTGTAACTTTAGTAGAAGATCTCTGTGCACTTAAAAAGGCAGTGGTAGGTAGAAATAGTGTGCAAGATAGAAGTGGCTGTCTGCATGAGCAGTAGAGGGGCAGAGGACTGGCAGATGCAAGGACACCGAATTACTGGTAATGTCCAATACATACATAACACTGGGAATGTATGAGGTGGACAGTGATTCAGGAATGTGGTCCTAAGAAACATTGTTGGCACTATGGAACAAGGGGCTGCCAGAGGGTAGGAGGCATGCAAGAGGCACATAAATGACAAGAATAAGAGAATGATAGTAATGTGAGGCTGCCTTTCTTATCCATGTAAATCTCAACTAGAACTCGGGGCATGTTTTGAATATCTTCTTTTGGTCAGCAAGCAAACCGGTCATTCAAAACTGGCTATCACTCATTGATTGCTTTTGCATTCAACAGTATTTCTATCACATATTCTTCTTTGTCTCTTTTGTAATTCCATTAAATGCAAGCTGATCTTTTTTGCATCCTGTGAGATTTATAATATCCTTGATTATAATTTCAGCCACTGGAAATTGAACTGCATGCTTGTGCTAAGTGGGAGAAGGCTGAATCCCACAAGTTTGTGATCAAATACTTGCATGGAGTGCAGCTTAGTAGCTTCCAATTGGGGAAAAATTGCTGACAGGGCAGTCATCCACTTTGAGTTGATTGCAGTGGAAGAACAGTGTGTGTGTGTTTTTTTTAAACTTCAAAGAAGTTAATTATCGATCACAAAGGAAAAAAAAATTAAGTTGCACCATTTCTTTTACGTGGTCAAGTGTAATCTGAGTTAATGTAATTCCCTTGTAATGAAGAGGTAACATTTCTTTGACAAAACTCTGCAACATGGTACAAATGCATCATTGCAACAATTAATCAAAGTTCAAATTCCTTTTCCATGTAATATGTTAATGGTGGTTGCGTAATCTGAAAACCACTAAGTGCATTAAAATTTAAAAGTCTATTCTAAAAGCCTGTACAATAGCTGTACCAACATTTCATAAATAATTGTTCTAATCACTGCAGTATAGCAATCAATCACAGGCTGCTTTAAAAATGTTCATTAATACGTTTTTTAAAGAAAGAAACTAAGTAGCATTGTGCTGTAGAATCATGCTGGAGTAAAGATGAGTATCCATTGAATGCCTGCCAATGATACAAAATATTGTAGTAATGGATGACTTTTTCATTAGCTAATGAAAGGGGATGAAGAGTGATTACGGACTGAACCCATGGGACAAGGACTATTTGAAGATTATATGGACTGAGGATATTAATCTAGATAACATCAGTCATTTCTCGCCAACGATATCTTAAGAGCACTATGAAAATATTGGCTGACTAGTCGTGGATAGTTTTAACTTGCTCACTGATAAATAATGTTACTTTCCAGCATACTTATGTGAACTTTATAAATCTTTGGGGTGAGCGTTGTTGTACTCAATACTTTGAAACCGTGTGCATATCCTTTTGTTTATCTAGTTTAAAATTTTGCGGTTTCTGAATTTATTAGCTTTAATTCGTTCTGAATTTATTTTTAAAAATTCTAGTCACGTAGAAACAAAGGACTTTGGAGCAGGAGTAGGCCATTTAGCCCTTTGAGCCTGCTGCACCATTCAGTAAGATCATGGCTGATCTGGTTGTGGTCCCAACTCCACCTTCCTGTCTGCCCCCCATAACCCTTGACTCCCTTGTCTATCAAAAATCTATCTAACTCAGCCTTGTATGCTTTCTGGGGAAGAGAATTCCCTCTGAGAGAAATAAATTCTTCTCATTTCCGTCTTAAAAGGGAGACCTATTATTCTTAAACTGTATCCCCTAGTTCTAGTCTCCCCCATAAGAGGAAGCATCCTCATTTATTCAGTCTATCAAGTCCCCTCAGGATCTTACATGTTTTAATAAGACCACCTCTCATTCTTCTAAACTCCAAATGGTATAGGCCCAACCCGTTCAACCTTTCTTCATAAGATAAGCACTTCATCCCAGGAATGAGTCACGTGAACCTTCTATGAACTGCTTCTAACGCAATTATATCCTATTTCGAATAAGGAGACCAAAACTGTACACAGTACTCCAGATGTGGTCTCACCAAGGCTCTGTACAGCTGCAGTAAAATGTCCCTACTTTTATACTCAATTTCCATTGCAATAAATGCCAACATTCCATTTGCTTTCCTGGTCACTTGCTGTACCTGCATACCAACTTTTTGTGATTCATGTACCAGGACACACAGATCCCTCTGTACCAATCTCTCTTCATTTAAATAGTATACTGCTTTTCTATTCTTCCTGCCAAAGTTGATAAGTTCACATTTTTCCACATTATACTCCATCTACCAAATATTTGCCCACTTACAACCTATCTATATCCCTTTGTAGACTCTTTACCTCCTCTTGACAACTTACTTTCCTTCCAATTTGGTGTCATCAGCAAATTTAGTTACCATACATTCAGTCCCTTCATCCAAGTCATTGATACGGATTGTAAATAGTTGAAGCCCCAACACTGATCCCTTTGGCACTCCACTAGTTACAGTTTGCCAACCTGAAAAGACCCATTTATCCCTACTTTTTGCTTTCTGTTAGCTAACCAATCCTTTATCCATGCTAATATGTTACTTTCTTATCTTGTGTAGTATCCTTGATGTGACACTTTATCAAATGCATTTTGGAAATCCAAGTACGCCACATCTACAGGTTCCCCTTTATCCACCTTGCTTGTTACTTCCTCAAAGAACTCTAATAAATTAGTTAAACACAATTTCTTTTTCATAAAACCATGTTGACACTGCCTGTTCTCATTATGATTTTCTAAGTATCCTGCTATAACCTCCTTAGTAATAGATTCTAGCATTTTCCCTATGTCAGATGCTAGGCTAACTGGTCTATAGTTTTCTGCTTTCTGTTTCCTTCCTTTCTTGAATAAAGGTGTTACATTAGTCACCTGCCTGTGAGGCTTGGCATCATCAGCAAATTATTCTCATTAATTAAAATGCCCTCTGCCTTATTTTTGAACAGTGTGGACCAATGTTTCCTCTAAGTTGTACAGCAACTCCAAACTTCCCACACAGGTCGTGCACAAGATGGCCCTTTTAAGTTACTGGGGCCATGCACTTAAATTGCTGGCGCATTCCAAAAAAAACTTCGAGGATACATTGGTGTGGAATTTCTTCTGTCCAATTAAGGCTTGGACACTGGAGTGAACTACAACAATTGTTACGACTAGGTGAGAATGAGGTCTAGGGTGTCCTCTCAGCCTTCATCTGGTCTTACCGTAGCAGGGTTTAATTTTTAACGCACCAAGTTTTTAGCTCCCCCTAGGTGAATCCTTGTTCACCGTTTTCCAATTATAAGGCAAAAAAAAAAGCACAAACAGGTTTTCTTAGGTTTAAAGAAGAAAAGTTGAAATTTATTAAACTTGAAATTAAACTCTAATTCGTTTGATGCTTACAGATACACGACATGCCCATGCTAGCATGCATACGCAATACACACATGCAAATAGAGACAGAAAAGAGCAGAAGAAAAAGTAACGTGGAAAAGCTTGAGGCAATATCTGAAGAGTTTTTGTTATGGTTCTTCGGACTCACTGTAGAGCTCTTGATTGTAGGTAGATCTTGCTTTTCGTTGGGACCCAGTATTCTACTTAAACCTTGTTCGCTGTAGGAGACTTTTCTCTCTTGGGGTTCATGTGTCTTTCGTGGATTCAGAGGCTTGTGAGAAAGAGATGGGAGCAGACAGGAGACATCTTCTCAGTTCAGCAAACAGACTTTCTAAGTTCAAACTGTTGGTACAATTCAGAAAAGCCCAGGTTGCCAAGCAGGTTAGCCCTGTGACTAACTGGTCTGACCACATCTTGGATTGTGTCACCTTAGCAGTCTCTGGAATGCTCCTCTTACACACAATACCTGATGATAAAGGTCCATTGTGGGTTGAATGTGTCAGGGAATGGTCATTTGTCATTGTCATAGAGTCATAGAGAGATACAGCACTGAAACAGGCCCTTCGGCCCACCGAGTCTGTGCCGACCAACAACCACCCATTTATACTAATCCTACATTGATCCCATGTTCCTTACCACATCCCCACCACCTACCTACACTAGGGGCAATTTACAATGGCCAATTTACCTATCAACCTGCAAGTCTTTGGCTGTGGGAGGAAACCGTAGCACCCGGCGGAAACCCACACGGTCACAGGGAGAACTTGCAAACTCCGCACAGGCAGTACCCAAAACTGAATCCAGGTTGCTGGAGCTGTGAGGTTACAGTGCTACCCACTGTGCCACTGTGCCGCCCAATCACCTTCTGTTAATATGCAAATGTCTTTTCTTCACTCCAGTAACAGTTGAAAATCAATGTTCATGTCATAATTAATGTGCCTCATTCTTGGCAGGTGGGGGCCTAGCATGACACAATACTTTATGTAATAGCATTGTACATCTACAAGCGATATAGCTATATACTTGCCAATGGGAGTTTCTTTGAGACCTACCAGGGAGCTGGAATAAAGTCCTTGGAAACAGAGTACTCCTAGCCATCTTGAATATTTTACACACTTATACTAGAACAAAGCCATACTCATTAATGACACTTATGAATGTTAAATGTCTTATTTCATGGAAACTTGATTATTCTGTTGATATCTTCCATACTCAGCATTTTGCATCCAGTCATTCACATACTTATTGTTTAACAGTGCTCAGTGCCTTTTCATCATGTGTCCTGGATAAGAACAGTACAGGTGCTCATTACAGTAAACCAATTAATGATTTAAACCAATCACATCCTACAGAACAGAAGGCTTGCAATTAACCACCTAAATATTTAAGCTTTGTGAAGTCTCATGGGTCTTTCTGTTTTTATTGACTGAGGCAGGAGGAGTGCACTGTTAATTCAGTCCCACTTCTCCATAGGTCACAGCATATCAATAAATGTTCCCACTTACCGAAACAGCCAATTAGATACTCTATTCGTCCCAGAATAAAGCACACCAACTAGGGCTTTCTTTAATCAACAACAAAAAAGTAACTGTTTATTATAAAACCAAGTCTTAACCAATAATGACATAAATCTATATATGAATTGAGATATTAAAGTTCATTATTTTCCCTAGCCCTCATGCACACGCACATACTTTCAAAACTAGTTATCCAGGGGAAAAAAGGATTTTGGTTTATAGCTGTTTCATAAGAATGAAAGGAATAATAACAAACTTCGTCTGTCATGATCTGGAAGGAAGTTCTTCGGTTTGGTGAGGTGTCTCAAAATCAAATAGTTGGATGCCATTTCAAGTTTTTCCAGGCGAGGTTGATGAACAGTCTATGAGGGGTAGGCATTCAAAGAATTTCAACAGCAGAAGGCTTCACATACAGTCTTCCATCCGGCATGCAGCAACAAAGACCTTCTTCGATTTTACAGCAGCAGTATAGCAGTAAAAGGTTTCTTCCAATATTTAGGATTCCTTAAACCCAGGAGGCAACAGGAATCACATTTGATACAGGGATTCTTTGCAGAAAGGTAATACTTTTTCTGCGTCTTCTTCTGATCTCCAGGCAAGTCAAAATCAAATTTCAAATGCCTCCTTTTTGTCCATGCTCACTGGCTTTTTAAAGTTCCAAACTGAAAACAAAGCCTTCCTGAAACAGGTCACATGCCCAGTCATAAATTCTCTCTTTTCATACCA
The DNA here is from genome assembly GCF_036365525.1 of Heterodontus francisci. Lineage (NCBI taxonomy): Eukaryota > Metazoa > Chordata > Chondrichthyes > Heterodontiformes > Heterodontidae > Heterodontus > Heterodontus francisci. The sequence goes on from NC_090379.1 coordinate 38,309,211, forward strand.
GAGGGTAGCTCTGAGGTCAATCCCCTGCTGGTTTCCTTGAAATTACCTGCATTCCAGTCCTTGTTTACCAGTTCAGCTTTCAAAACATCCAAAAAAACACAGCTATTTCCAGAAATCCACTGAAATCCTTTTTCAGTTTTTAAAAACACAGAATGCTCGTAACACCTCCATCCTTGGTGAAATGAAATGCCATTTTTTAATGTGTTTCATTACAATGTAAAAAACAGAAGTTGAGAACATTTTTAAACACATTCTCACACTCATGCCCCCATTCACTCTTCTTGTGGTTAACACAATTTTGCTTTGTATCATCTTTACTCATATAACTCAACAAAGTTAAATTCGCGACAAAGCATCTGTGATAATATTTTTTCCCGAAATATGGACAATCTTTAAGTGATAAGGCTGTAACAGTAAACTCCATCGGAATATTCTGGTATTGTGTTTTAAATTTTTCCACAAAGGTCAGTATATATCAGTGTTTCTCTGTAGCCGTGGCAGTCATATACTTCAAAATGTTTGAGCCAATAATAGACCTAATGTTTCTTTTTCCATGGTGGAATTTTTTTTGTGACAATTCCGTTTTTTTGAAAAGTATCACACTAGTTTTTCTATGCCCGATTCATCATCTTGTAACAGGACTGCAACGACCCCCAGGTCACGAGCATCAGTTGCTACCTTGAAGGGCTTAGTAAAATTTGGAACAGCCAACACTGGTTCATTAGTCAAAATGCCCTTCAGCTTGTCAAAAGATGCTTGGCACTCCCCTGACCATACTACCTTGGTTTTCTTTTTCTGTAGCAAATCTGTTAGTGGAGCAGCTACAGTACTGAAATTTGGTACAAACTTTCTGAAGAAAGCACACATCCCCCAAAACCTCATAATTTCACACTTAGTATTGGGGATAGGGAACTTCACAATGGCTTGTACTTTCGCCATTCTTGGCAACACATGTCCTTGCCCCTCTCTATGCCCGAGGTAGGTCACTCTCGCTTTTGCTGGATTTATCACCAAATTAGCTGCTTGTAACTTTTTAAACAGAGTTTCTAGCTGTTTCAAGTTTTCCTTCCAAGTGTTATTGTATATTAGCCCATCATCAAGATACACTACACAGTTGGGAACACTGGCTACCACTTGATTCATTAGTCTGTGAAAGGTTGCTGGGCACTTTTTAGCCTGAATGGCATTGCGAGGCGCTGGTAAAGACCGTCTGGTATGACAAAAGCTGATATTTCTTTAGCTCGGGGTGCTAAAGGAACTTGCAGTATCCCATTAACAAATCTATCTTTGTAAGAAACATGGCACTGCCCACTCTTTCAATACAGTCTTCCAAGCGAGGAATTGGGTAGGAATCTGCCTTTGTTACTGCATTAACTTTTCTGTAGTCTATGCAAAGTCTGGTTGACCCATCAGGTTTAGGCATTAATATTGGTGCGCTCCAGTGTTTTGACTAGGTTCAATTAAGTTTTTTCCAGCATGTATTGGATTTCTGCTTTTACTTGGGCCTGTTTGTCTGGACTTGAGCGGTAAGGATGTTGTTTTGTAGGAACAGATTCCCCTACATCCACATCATGTGTGGCAAAAGTTGTACATTCTGGCTTATCCCTACAGACTCTAAGTGCTGTGAGTAGCCTTGTTAGGTCTTCTCATTGTTCTGCATCTAAATATGAAAGCATGGTGTCCAGTCTTCCTAGCCATTCCATATTAGCTTCCTTCTGCTTCATCCTCACTATCTCATTCTTAACTGTCCCTATTACCTGACATCCCTGTACTTGCTTATCCTCCTCCCTGCGATAATATTCCTTTAACATACTGATATAACACAATCCACTCTTTTTCCGGCGATCTGGGGTGTCAATCAAATAATTTACCTTACCAATTCTTGATCAGACCACTGAACCGTGTTTTTAATGGTTCACCCTGTAAAAGTAACAATACTAATACTTCATCCCCTGGTTGAAATGTTCAGGTCTTTGCATGTTTGTCTGCCCATTTTTCCATAGTGGTTTGGGTGTTCCTGAGCTACGTTGCAAGCTTTCATGAGCCGTTCCCGGAACACGGATACATAGGCCGGAATTTTACTCTGGACGGATGGGAGCTGGACTCCGACGTAAATGTTGGTGCCGATCCCGCTACCGTCCAGCCTGGGGATCCATCCCGTATTTTATGGGTCCCTAGGCTTCAATTGGCCCGAGGTGGGACTTCCACCCACTTGTGGGAGGAGGTCCCGCTTCAGTGAGCTGATGGCCAATCAGCGGGCCGGCAGCTCTTAGTCTCAGCAGTGCCACCGGGAGCGGTGGCCCTGCTGAGACTGCAGCCCAGCCGACTGAGGAGGACACAATGGAACCGGGACAGAAGGTAAGTTTGGGCAGCCTCACCAGGGGAATCGGTCGTGCCCTGGTGCGGCTAGGGTGGTCGTTTGGGGGGAGGGGGGGAGGGGCGTCTTGGATCCCGGGGTTGGGTTGGGAGGCGGGGGCAGCCCCCAATCGGGCACCCTGTGCGATAGCTGGGTGGCCTTTCACGTCCCTGGCACTCCTGCTTGCCACGGGTAAAATATCCGTGGAGGCGGGCGAGGCCCTTGAGTGGCCGTTAAGTGGCCACTTAAGGGTCTTGATTGGCCTTGGGTGGGCGGGCCACTTCTCACCCCCCCTCCCCCCGCCGGACCTCCGTAAACTTGGTCGGAGGTGAAATTGGGGCGGTTAGGCCTCCCTGAGCCTGCCGCTCAAGTTTACGCCACCCCCACAACACCATCCGACCCGCTGGGGCGGTGTAAAATTCCGGCCATAGTCTAGTACAGAAGATTTATCCCTCTGTTCTAAAAACCTTTCTTTGATTAGTTTTGGAGGACCTCATCTCATGTCTGTAAACTAATTCAAAAGGACCAAAGAGTGTAGACTCATTCAGTTAATCTCCAATGGCAAATAAAAGAAAGTCTAGCCCTTTATCCTAATCATGGGATTATTCATGGCAGTATGTCCTAATCATTGTTTTGAGAGTTTGATGGTACCTTTCTAAAGCTCCCAGTGTCTGTGGGTGATATACTGAAGATTTTAACTGTGTTATACCCAAATTACCTATAACTTCTTGAAATATCTTAGACATAAAATTGGAATCTTGATCCAATTGAACTTCAGTTGGTAATCCGTATCTCGTAAAGAACTGGGTTAACTTCTCTTCTACTACATTTGCAGTCATTGTCCTCAAGGGAATGGCCTCTGGAAATCAAGTAGCCATATCCACGATAGTGAGTATATATTGGTGTCCTGCTTTAGTTTTCAGCAAGGGTCCTACATAGTCTACCAATACCCTACTAAATGGTTCTCCAATAACTGGTATGGGAATTAGAGGTGCCGTTTAACATCAGGTTGCGGTTTTCCCACAATCTGGCACGTATGGCATGTTTTACAAAACTTACCACGTCCTTTGTAAGACCTGGCCAGTAATAATGTTGACTTACACAAGAACACAAAAAATAGGAGCAGAAGTAGAACCTATGGCCCATCAAGCCTTCTCTGCCATTCAATATGATCATGGCTGATCTTGGGTTTCAATTCCACTTTTCTGCCTGCTCCCCATATCCTTTGATTCCCTGTGAGACTAAAAATCTATCTATCCCAGTCTTAAATGTATTCAATGATGGAGCATCCACAATCCTCTGGGGTAGAGAATTCCAAAGAGTCACAATCCTTTGAGTGTAGTAATTTCTCCTCATCTCAGTCCTGAATGATTGGCCCCTTATCCTGAGACTGTGCCCCACATTCTAGACTCCCTGACCAGTCGAAACAATCTCTCAGCTTCTACCCTATCGAGCCCTTTCAGAATCTTGTATGTCTCAATAAAATGCCTCTCATTCTTCTAAACTCCAGAGAATATAGGTCCAATTTACTCAGCCTCTCATCATAGGACAACCCCCTCATCCCAGGGACCAACTTAGTAAATCTTCACTCACCGTCTCCAGTGCAAGTATATCCTTTCTTAAATGTGGAGACCAAAACTGCACACAGTATTCCAGGTGCAATCTCACCAAAACCCTGTACAATTTTAGTGAGACTTCCGTATTCTTGTACTCCAATCCCTTTGCAATAAAGGCCAACATGCCATTTGCTTTCCTATTGGCCTGCTGCACCTGCATGTTAACTTTGTGTGTTCCTTGTATGAGTACCCCCAAGTCTCTCTGACCATCAACACTTAACAGTTTCACACTTTTAAAAAAAAAATTCTGCTTTTCTATTTTTACGACCGAAGTGAACAACTTCACACTTCCCTACATTATACTCCATTTGCCATCACTTAGCCTGTCTATATCTCTTTGAAATCTCTCTACGTCCTCCCCACATCTTACCTTTCCATCAAGCTTTGTATCATCAGAAAACTTAGATACATTACTCTCTGTCTCTTTACCCAAGTCATTAATATAGAGTGTAAATAGCCGAGGCCCCAGCACTGATCCTTGTGGCACCCCACTATTCACTGCCTACCAACTTGAAAATGTCCCATTTATGCCCATTCTCTGCATCCTGTCTGTTAACCAATCCTCTATCCATGCTAATATATTACCCCCATCACAATGAACCCTTATCTTGCCTATTAATCTTTTATGTGATGCCTTAGCAAATGCCTTTTGAAAATCCAGGTATACTACATCTACTGGTTCCCCTTTACCTACCCTACTAGTTACATCCTCAAAAAACTCTAATAAATTTGTCAAACAGGATCTTCCTTGAGTAAAACCATGCTGACTTGTTCTAATAATACTATGCTTTTCCAAGTGCAATGTTAAGACTTCTTTAATAATAGTTTCCAGCATCTTCCCAAGGACTGATGTTAGGCTAACTGGCTGTAGTTCCCTGTTTTCTCTCTACCTCCTTTCTTGAGAAGCATTGTCACATTTGCCAACTTCCAATCTGAAGGGACCATTCCTGAATCTAAGGAATTCTGGAAAATCATAGCCAGCACATCCACTATATCTGTAGCTATCTCTTTTAGAACCCTAGGATGTAAGCCATCTGGCCCCGGGGACTTGACAGATTTTAGTCCCTCAAGTTTCTCCAATACTTTTTCTCGGCTGATATCAATATCCTTAATTTCCTCAGTTTTTAGCCCCTAGGTAACTGCGTATTTCTGATATGGAACTTGTGTCTTTTACTGTGAAGGCAGACACAAAATATTTGTTCAATGTCTCTGCCATTTCCTCATTCCCCATGATGATTTCTCCTCTCTCTGCCTCGAAGGGACCAACTTTAGCTACTCTCTTCCTTTTTATGTACTTATAAAAACAGGGGGTAAGAGCTTTAATATTGCTGGCAAGTTTACTCTCGTTCTATTTTTTCCCTTTTTACCAACTTTTTGGTGGCTCTTTGCTGGTTTCTAAAACACTCCCAATCCTCAGACTTGCGACTATCTTTTGCAACATTGTAAGCCTCTTTTAGTCTAATGCTCTCCTTAACTTCCTGAGTGAGCCATGGATGGGTCTTTCTTGACGAGTTTTTGTTTTTGAACAGAATGTACTTTTGTTTGCCCCTTTGAATTGTTTCTTTAAATGTTTCCCACTGTTCATTTACTGCCATACCTTCCAGTCTATTTATCCAGTTAACCTTAGCCAGTTCTCCTGTCATACCTTCATAATTGTCTTTGTTTAAGTTTAAGATTCTTGTCTGTGATTGAAATGTGTCACTTTCAAACTTATCATGAAATTTAATGGTACTATGATCACTATTTCCCAGTGGATCTTTTACTATGACATTGCTTATTAACCCTGTTTCGTTACACAGTACGAGATCTAAGATAGCTTTATCCCTAGTCGGTTATAGAACATAGAACATTAAAGCGCAGTACAGGCCCTTCGGCCCTCGATGTTGCGCCGACCTGTGAAACCATCTGACCTACACTATTCCATTTTCATCCATATGTCTATCCAATGACCACTTAAATGCCCTTAAAGTTGGCGAGTCCACTACTGTTGCAGGCAGGGCGTTCCACGCCCCTACTACTCTCTGAGTAAAGAAACTACCTCTAACATCTGTCCTATATCTATCACCCCTCAACTTAAAGCTATGTTCCCTCGTGTTTGTCATCACCATCCGGGGAAATAGACTCTCACTATCCACCCTATCTAACCCTCTGATTATCTTATATGTCTCTATTAAGTCACCTCTCCTCCTTCTCTTTAACGAAAACAACCTCAAGTCCCTCAGTCTTTCCTCGTAAGACCTTCCCTCCATACCAGGCAACATCCTAGTAAATCTCCTCTGCACCCTTTCCAAAGCTTCCACATCCTTCCTATAATGCGGTGACCAGAACGGCACGCAATACTCCAGGTGCGGCCGCACCAGAGTTTTGTACAGCTGCAGCATGACCTCGTGGCTCCGAAACTCAATCCCCCTACTAATAAAAGCTAACACACCATATGCCTTCTTAACAGCCCTATTAACCTGGGTGGCAACTTTCAGGGATTTATGTACCTGGACACCAAGATCTCTCTGCTCATCTACACTACCAAGAATCTTCCCATTAGCCCAGTACTCTGCATTCCTGTTACTCCTTCCAAAGTGAATCACCTCACACTTTTCCGCATTAAACTCCATTTGCCATCTCTCAGCCCAGCTCTGCAGCCTATGTCCCTCTGTACCCTACAAAATCCTTCGGCACTATTCACAACTCCACCGACCTTCGTGTCATCCGCAAATTTACTAACCCACCCTTCTACACCCTCTTCCAGGTCATTTATAAAAATGACAACCAGCAGCGGCCCCAAAACAGATCCTTGCGGTACACCACTAGTAACTAAACTCCAGGATGAACATTTGCCATCAACCACCACCCTCTGTCTTCTTTCAGCTAGCCAATTTCTGATCCAAAGCTCTAAATCACCTTCAATCCCATACTTCCGTATTTTCTGCAATAGCCTACCGTGGGGAACCTTATCAAACGCCTTACTGAAATCCATATACACCACATCCACGGCTTTACCCTCATTCACCTGTTTGGTCACCTTTTCGAAAAACTCAATAAGGTTTGTGAAGCACAACCTACCCTTCACAAAACCGTGCTGACTATCGCTAATGAACTTATTCTTTTCAAGATGATTATAAATCCTATCTCTCATAACCTTTTCCAACATTTTACCCACAACCGAAGGAAGGCTCACAGGTCTATAATTACCAGGGCTGTCTCTACTCCCCTTCTTGAACATTTGCTATCCTCCAGTCTTCCGGCCCTATTCCTGTCGACAATGACGACATAAAGATCAAGGACAAAGGCTCTGCAATCTCCTCCCTGGCTTCCCAGAGAATCCTAGGATAAATCCCATCTGGCCCAGGGGACTTATCTATTTTCACACTTTCCAAAATTGCTAACACCTCCTCCTTGTGAACCTCAATCCCATCTAGCCTAGTAGTCTGAATCTCAGTATTCTCCTCGACAACATTTTCTTTCTCTACTGTAAATACTGACGAAAAATATTCATTTAACGCTTCCCCTATCTCCTCTGATTCCACACACAACTTCCCACTACTATCCTTGATTGGCCCTAATCTAACTCTAGTCATTCTTTTATTCCTGATATACCTATAGAAAGACTTAGGGTTTTCCTTGATCCTATCCGCCAATGACTTCTCGTGTCCTCTCCTCGCTCTTCTTAGCTCTCCCTTTAGATCTTTCTTGGCTAGCTTGTAACTCTCAAGCGCCCTAACTGAGCCTTCACGTCTCATCCTAACATAAGCCGCCTTCTTCCTCTTGACAAGCGCTTCAACTTCTTTAGTAAACCACGGCTCCCTCGCTCGACAACTTCCTCCCTGCCTGACAGGTGCATACTTATCAAGGACACGCAGTAGCTGCTCCTTGAATAAGCTCCACATTTCGATTGTGCCCATCCCCTGCAGTTTCCTTCCCCATCCTACGCATCCTAAATCTTGCCTAATCGCATCATAATTTCCTTTCCCCCAGCTATAATTCTTGCCCTGCGGTATATACCTGTCCCTGCCCATCGCTAAGGTAAACCTAACCGAATTGTGATCACTATCACCAAAGTGCTCACCTACATCTAAATCTAACACCTGGCCGGGTTCATTACCCAGTACCAAATCCAATGTGGCATCGCCCCTGGTTGGCCTGTCTACATACTGTGTCAGAAAACCCTCCTGCACACACTGGACAAAAACTGACCCATCTAAAGTACTCGAACTACAGTATTTCCAGTCAATATTTGGAAAGTTAAAGTCCCCCATAACAACTACCCTGTTACTCTCGCCCCTGCCGAGAATCATCTTCGCTATCCTTTCCTCTACATCTCTGGAACTATTCGGAGGTCTATAGAAAACTCCCAACAGGGTGACCTCTCCTCTCCTGTTTCTAACCTCGGCCCATACTACCTCAGTAGACGAGTCCTCAAACGTCCTTTCTGCCGCCGTAATACTCTCCTTGATTAACAATGCCACACCCCCCCCTCTTTTACCATCTTCTCTGTTCTTACTGAATCATCTAAATTCCAGAACCTGCAACATCCATTCCTGCCCCTGCTCTACCCATATCTCCGAAATACATTATACAATGTATTGCTCCAAGAAACTGTCACGAAAACATTCTACTTATATGTGATTTCGTCTTCCAGATCTCCATATGTCATGCTAAAGGAATTTCATGTGCTAACCTTAATAATTCCCGGCGATACTTAGGTGGTACCACGACCTGTTAAATAACCGTCCATTCTTCATCCACAGGTCTGTGAGGCGGTCTCCACTTCCTCATCAGAACCCCAACTTTAACATAATAGCCTTCTGGAACTTCTTTTGCCTTAGCTTCTGTCAGAGCTGATTGTGCCATTTTATTTAACTCTGGGTCAGCTTGTTGTGCTGTGAGTAAAGAAGATTTGTTAAACATCTAATTTGGATTATCTAAATTCCCAAGGAAAGTTTCAGATATTCAGCTGTCTGTCTGTGGTACCAATTTTACCTCCGACAATGGAACTTTTATTTATTTATTTATTTATTTAGAGATACAGCACTGAAACAGGCCCTTCGGCGCACCGAGTCTGTGCCGACCATCAACCACCCCTTTATACTAAACCTACACTAATCCCATTTTCCTACCACATCCCCACCTTCTCTATATTCCCCTACCACCTACCTATACTCGGGGCAATTTATAATGGTCAATTTACCTATCAACCTGCAAGTCTTTGGCTGTGGGAGGAAACCGGAGTACCTGGCGAAAACCCACGCAGTCACAGGGAGAACTTGCAAACTCCGCACAGGCAGTACCCAGAATTGAACCCGGGTCGCTGGAGCTGTGAGACTGCGGTGCTAACCACTGCGCCACTGTGCCGCCCTCATGTTTAACTTGTTTAACCATTGCTCGGGTTACTACACACAAAGGAGATATTCCCGGAACCTATTCCTGTAATTGTTCTGTTTCTTTAACTTCACTTGGTTTCTCTGTGACTATGGGAGAAACTAATACTTTTGCTCCGGCCAAATCATTCCCTAGGAATAGGTCAATTCCATCTACTTGCAAACTATGGACAGCTCCTACAATTACCATCCCAGACATTAAGTCACATTCTAGGTGCACTCGTTACAAAGATACGGGTATATACTCCCCGCCAATACCATTAACTAAAATTTTAACATTCAGTGCACTCTCTGGTGGAAATGTTATACCTTTCCCCAGCAAAAGAGTTTGGGATGCTCCTGTATCTCTAAGTATAACAACAGGTTTTCCTGCCTCACTTGAGAGGTAAGGAGTTACGTTTCCTTTCGACAAGAATTCCCTATAACTTTAATGGTATCTTATTCTCAACCTGTACATTCACATTGGTTTTTGTATCTGGTTTTACAGCTGCCGTCAAAGCTACAGCCTGATCTGCTGTACTCTCAGTCAGAGCCCCTTTCTCTGCATTAGCTTTGTGTACCCCAATAAGTCCCATGGGTTTACCTTGCAACTTCCAGTATTTTGAACGAAGATGTCCCACCTTCTGACAATGTTAACACTTCAACTTGTGGATCTCACTTCCACCCTCAGCACCTTCCTTTCTGGCCTGAGGAGGGGATCTTGGGGAATTCCCAGCTGACCCTTCTTGTTCCCAGCTACTTGCCTTCCTTTCACTTTCCCACTCCTTCTTGGGTTTGTGGGGGTGACGGACATAAGCTTATACATAAGCTCAAAATCATCAGTGATTTCCACTGCTTGTGGAGAAAGGTTTCATTCTCTACATGAGTTCTCACTACTGGAGAGAGTGAATTTTTAAACTCTTCCAGGAGAATCAGTTCTCTAAGGTTTTCTTATGTGGCTTCCATCTTTACTGCCCATATCCAATGATCAAAATTAGTTTGCTTTACCCTCTCAAATTCTACATAAGTCTGCCCAGCCAATCTCTGGAAGTTCCGAAACTTCAGTCGGTAAGCTTCAGGGATTAACTCATACGCAGTGAGAATAGCCTTTTTTGCCATCTCATAATCTGCAGAAAGCATGGCTTAATTTTTATGAGCTCTACCCATCAACCTGCTTTGCATAAGCAGTGTCCAGCTTTCCTTTGGCCATTTCATTTGTTTGGCTATTTTTTCAAAAGAAATGGAAAATGCCTTTACATCCCTTTCCTCAAACTTAGGGAAAGCTTGTATAAATTTAACAGCTTTTCGCTGGGTCCTGGGCTGGATTCTGATTCTTCCTGACCAGAGTTTTCCCTGGAGTCAAGATCATCCTTTCATCTTAGTTCCACCTGTCTTAATTTGAATTCCCTTGCTTCTCTTTCAGTTTCTTTCTGAAATACTCTCTCTTTTTCCCTTTCCTCTTTTAAAAATTCAAGTTTTTACAATTCTTTTTCAGCCTCTAGTTTTCTTATTGCTATTTCTGTTTCTGTTTCCTGTTGAAGCCTAAGTTTTCCCATTTCTTGTTCCTGCTCAAGTTGTTTCAGTTGTAATTGAATTTTAGCTAATTCAACTGCACCACCTTACTGTTATCTTCTTCTTTCAGTTTCAAATGTTGAGTTATTACTTCCATTATCTCTGCTTTTTTAGCACCTGATTTCAATTCTAACCCCAATTGTGCTGCCAAATCCTTTAATTTAACCTTCGTTAAGAGTTGCAAGTCACTGAGGGATACATTCTCCTTCCCCAGAAAAGTTTCAGCAACTGCTGCAGACATTCCAATGGTGTAGGCTTTACCCTATTACACAAGAAACCTAGTTCTTTTATTTCCTCTTTCAATTATTATTACTCCCCTTACAATTAAACATTATCGGCATTGGATTTAATCCCGACAAGAGCCGCCAATTAATATGTTAAGACTGAAGCGGGAGGAGTGCACTGTTAATTCAGTCCCGCTTCTCCACAGATCACAGCATATCAATAAATTTTCCCAGTTACCAAAACAGCCAATTAGATATTCTGTTTGTCCCTGAATAAAGCACACCAAGCAGATTTCTTTAATCAACAACAAAATAATTAACAGTATATTATAAAACCAAGTCTTAGTTAATAATGTGTAAATTTATATACAAATTGAGATATTAAAGCTCCTTATTTTTCCTAGCCCTCATGCACATACATTCAAAAAATGGTTAACAGGGGTTAAAAAGGATTTTGGTTTGCAGCTGTTTCATAGGAATGAAAGGAATAATAAAAAAAACTTAGTCTGTCATGATCTGGAAGGAAGTTCTTTGGTTTGGTGAGGTGTCTCACAGTCGAACTGTTGGATGCCACTCGAATTCTTTCTAGGCGAGGTTGATGAACAGTCTGTGATGGGTAAGCATTCAAAGAACTTCAACAGTAGAAGGCTTCACACAAGCTCTTCCATCTGGTGTTCAGCAACAAGGATCTTCTTCGATCTTACAGCAGCAGTATAGCAGTAAAGGGTTTCTTCCAACATTCAGGATTTCTTAAACCTGGAGCAGGCAACAGGAATCACACTTGATGCAGGGATTATTTACAGAGAGATATTACTTTTTCTGGGTCTTCTGATCTCCAGGCAAGTCAAAATCAAATTTCAAATGCCTTCTTTTTGTCCATGCTCACTGGCTTTTTAAAGTTCCAAACTGAAAACAAAACCTTCCTGAAACAGGTCACATGCCCAGTCATAAATTCTCTCTTGTCATAACAGAGGGTAGCTCTGAGGTCAAACCCCCCCCCCTCCCCTTTTGCTGGTTTCCTTGAAGTTACCTGTATTCCAGTCCTTGTTTACCAATTCAGCTTTTGTTGAACTTCCTTTCAACACATCCAAAATATAGTTATTTCCAGATGTCTCAATGTCCACTGAAATCCTTTTTCAGTTTTTAAAAACACAGAATCCTTAGTTTTAATGCAAAAAAAATCCTCAACACTGTACATCAGCACCAATTGGAAAATATTAATGAGCAGCCTCGATATAGTGGGGGTAAATAATAGGGACTTATTCTGGAACCGCACCTGCTCTTGATGTATAGTACCAATGTTGATATATTATTTTCCTCTTGTTCAACACCTTTTGGGTTTCCACAATAGACTCATTCCCTTGTGGATTGCCACATTAGACTCATTCAGCAGCAGATAAGGTTATCAGAGATACATTTTGTGGCAGCTTCTGGAAAGATAATTCACAAGATCAGTGTGTGAAAGACTAATCCTACTTGTAACTCCAAATAAACTGAGGAAATGTTATTTGGACAGTGAGATTGGGTTCTAGCTTTTGAGCTTACTGGATGTCTTGAATATTGAACATGGGACCTGTGAATGCCTAAACTGAGAATCTTTCTCACCAGCAATAGGTACTTAACTTCATAAGAGTATTCTAAACAAAGTCTATATTAAATGCCACCACTTTATTCAATGGGGAATATCTGGACCTGTCAAATTAGCCAGCTGGATCTAAAAATGGGTATGGCATAAATTGGTAAATGGAAATACATAAACTTGAGAAGGTTGCGAGTTTGATCCCAATACCAGGATTTGAGCACATACTGAAAACTTACCCCAGTGTAATATAAGGAAGTGCTCAAGGTGCCAAATGTCAAGTGACATGTTAAACTGTTTCAAGTTTGCCTGTTTAGTTATATATTATAATGCCCATGGCATTTTTCAAAAATAGCAGGGAGTTCTCGGGCCAACATTCTGTAGATATTAACTAATTTTTTACTGCTGTATGTTTGAGATATAGCTGGTGTAGAATGGCTGCTGTGCTTGTCTGCATAATAGTCACTACCTCCAATAAATTTGCTTTATGAAACATTTTGAGAGGTTTCAATGAGAAAAGGCACTATATAAGTAGAAGTATTGTACTTCAGAATGGATTTTCAAAACAAAACACTTAGATTACCTGGAAACCAGATGAAAGCTTACTATTTATATTGTCACAGGGTTTTTTTAAACTGAGAGGTCTGTGTGCCTGAGAAAAGGACTTTCTGTGAACACTGAATGCTGACTTGGCTTTAAAACTTGTATCCAAGCAACCAGAAAGATTTATGATTGTCTTGTGATTTGGTTGTTGAAAGTTTAGTTTCACTTTTAGGTTAAAAAGCTGGTTGCTGCTGGAGACCTGTGTTTGCAGACCAGAAAAAGACCTCCCCCTGAAAGGAAGGCTTGTCTCTCTTGTTAAAAAGGAATCTTACATTTGAGTTGGGGCTGTGTTCTGCCTGAAAGGAGAGAAAAGACCCAGGAAAAGAGGAGTCGCTACACTCTGTGGAGGAATACTGGTTTGGAGAAAGGAAGCCTTGTGTTTCGGGTGTGGCAGATTGCTGTTGCCTCCAGTCTCATGAATCTCTGCCTCAAGAGTGAGTCCTGTTGCCTTTTGTGTTTCTGGGAGATCCTGGAATCTCAAGAAAGTTTCTATTGTTAGACTGCTACTAAAATCCAAGCAGACCAGTTGCTACATCTTTTGCTAAAAGATATGTGTGACGCCTGCTGCAGATGAATTGCCATGAATACCTACCCATTACAGACTGTTCATCAAACTCACCTGGAGTGACTTCGAGTGGCATCTGACTATTTGACTCTGGGACATCGCACCGATCTGGAAATATCCTACCAGAAGTTATCCAGTTATTTTATTATTCCTAAGAAACAGTTCTAATTTAAAACATCATTTTAAAACTGGTTAACCGTTGGTTTTTGAATGTATGTGTGTGCATGAGGGTTAGGAAGAATAAGAAGTTATAAAATCTTTTCATACATATAGATTTATCTTTATCATTTAAAATAGTTTATTAATAAATAGTTAATTTTGTTGTTGTTTAACGAAACCTGGTTTGGCATGCTTTATTCTGGGGGATAAATAAAGTGCTTAATTTAGCTATTTTCCAGTAGGTAGGAAACTTTACTAATATGCTGTGACCTGTGGAGTACTGGGACTGAATTAACAGTGCATCACTCCCACCTTGGTTGTAACAATATATAAACTAGATAATATAGTTTGAATGAATTAGTGTTATCTGATTCTTTGAGAGGACTACAATGAATGTGTCTATGACAAAAGTGCAGTATTTTTATCTATTCTTTTGTAGCAGTCCTTTTTAAAATCAAATCAATATGTAAGGAAGTACCAGTTGCAGTCAGAATTGTGTCCCCAGATTTATTCAATGTCAGTGTTCCATTCGTTGCCTCCCAAAGCTTGATAGAGTCTTCGAGTCATATTAAAGCCACTTGAATTAATATAGTGCCTTAAATGTAACAAACATCCTAAGGCTTTACTCAAATAAGCCTAAAGAAGGTGGACACTGAGTTGGAAAGGGGTTGATTAGGAAGGATGACTGGCAGCTTGGTACAAAATCTCATTAAGTCACCTCTCAATTTAAGCGCATATTCTACTACATTTCCATTCTCCTCAATAGCATTTCCAGATCATGCTTTTCTGATTAGTGTTAATGGGCCACATATAGCAATTCAAATGGCGGGAATTCCAGAGTCGCTTGAAATACCACTCTGTAAAAAAACAGTAAAAGTGTCAATATTCTATCTCAGCCCTTGGCCTCTGCTTGGCATACTAGTTTATCTTTTTTCTTTCATGGGATGTGAGCATCGCTGGCAAGGCCAACATTTATTGACCATCCCGAATTGCCCTTCGTGGAGGTAGTGATTGTTTAAGGTGATGCTTGGGGTGTCAATCAAGCAGGCTGCTTTGTCCTGGATGGTGTTGAGCTGCACACAAGCAGGCAAGTGGGGAGTATTCCATCATACTCGTGACTTAGCACATGTGTGTCTGCATGTCATTAAATCCCTCTAGCAGACTCTTCATCTGAGAATGGTATGGCATAGCATAGATCAGAAATTTTTTTTTTAATTGACATGGTTGCCATAATTGGGAGACTGAGACACAAAAATAGCCAACTAATCAGACAAAATCTCTTTTGGGAACCCGATGCAAATGAACATTTCTAGCAATGCTGTAGCCGTATCACTTGCATGCATAGACATGACAGCTGCTGTTTTGAATTACATTTTTTTTTAAAGTTAACTTTCTGTACCACCCACAGCTTAGCACTGCACCCGGAACGAACTTTAGTTGCTACAGGACAGGTGGGAAAGGAGCCACATATATGTGTGTGGGACACCTACAATGTGCAGACAATATCCATTCTGAAAGATGTGCACACGCATGGAATAGCCTGCTTGGCCTTTGATCATGATGGCCAGGTAAGTAAACTGTATGCTAGTTTGATTTTGTTAGTTTGTTCCATGTTAAATGTTTGTGTAGTAAAATGGATTTTCAGAACTTTAGATTGATGTTAACTGGTGAAAGAAACTGTATGATGTTCACACGTCCCAATACTAATAAAATTATATCTTTTATGAATTAAATATTTACATTTTTATAGAGTTGATATTGTGCTCATAACTTTGTTAGATTAACTTGCTTTGTTTAGTCTTTAATGGAGCCGCCTCAAAGTCTGGTCATTGCCTGTGTGCAATGAATTATGTTCATTAATTCATCCTGCATATCAGTTTAGAAATAAGTATAAGTCAATGTAATGACATTGGCCATCTGCCTTTTTTGCTATGCCACATCACCAGCACCTCTCTAGGTATAGCTCAAGTTTTTTCCCCTCTCCAGCCATCACTGTTTTTCTCATACCGTTGAAATAGATTACTGATAGTCGACACTTTGATTCAAGTGTTGTTCAAAGTATCTGTTAACTTTCTTGAAACTGGAAGGCAGTTCACAGTTCCTGTATGATTGCTATCCAACTGCAATATGGCTTCCGACTGGTAGTTGTGTCTGTCTGTGTATGTTTCCAAGATTGGCACTGGTTGCCACAATTATACTAGATATACAAAGAGCTAAACAATCTTCATCCTTTTCCAATTTCCAGGACAGTTCTGATATTCGGAGAGATGTCCAATACTATTTTTTTAAAACATATTTCTTATGATTTAGGTCTAATCAAAGCAATATGAATGAAACCTGTTGAGTTCAATTTCCTGCATTTGTTGTCAGCCAAATGTTTTCTTTTGTCACACCTTGTGTAGTAAAACCCAGCTTCAGTTGAATTTCAGGCAGTGGAGCCACAAATTGAAGAATAAATTGGAGCTAACCATCACCATCTCTGATCTTAGTCATGGTTGCGTCTCAACTTGGTTGAAATCCCAATTAAAGGATATTGTACCTTTTGGTCTTTGGAATTGGAATTCAGGGCAGTTAGTTTTTCTAGTCTTTTATGTAATTTATCTTTATGTACTTTTAACATGTACCAACTGATTTGTGCATTTGTGGACATCACAGTGGTTAATTTCATCAGCAACGCCTCCTAATCATTTATGTCTTGACACTTGATGTTGGAACTCTCTGAACACAATTTGGCCATAATGGATAAGATTCTTTGACTCTTTACTCCATTATTGTGCTCTGTGCTTTGAGATTAAACCTTTTCTTTGTCACTCAGGAGACTATCCACTTATGTTTCTGATGTTGAAGTGATTTATGACTTTAACCCCTTATTGGGACTAAACCAAATGAAGCATACATCCCTATGAGTCTTCCTTAATTAAGTTCAAGCTAGACAGATTTGTACTGACACTTGTTTGGTTCTGAAGAACTGAACTTCCCTCAAAGAAAGAAAACTAACAGAGAATATTACTATCTTTCAGATAGCCTTTTAAAAATAATTATAGCTAAGTCATAAATATCCCAGATATTATAAGGGTCTGGGAAACTCTATTCAATGAGTATCTCCCCACTTAAGGAGGTACAGAGAGGGGTTCTTGTAGTTGTATACAGAATGCTACGTGAGACAATTTATTAACTTTTATATATTTATTAAAGAGTTGAACATGCAATATACTTTAAGTGGCTAAATATACTACAATATCAAAGATTACTAAGAGATATAAAACATAATCTTATTTCTAAAATAGAATCCAAAAGTTCAACCTTGTCAATGTTACAGCAAAATATCTTCGAATATCCATTAAAATTTTAAGTAAACTTTTACCTTAAATTCCCCGAGGAAGGCTTCCTGCTTAACAAGACAAAACATTCTCAGTTAAGAGCAGAATTCTATTGTCATGCAGTCAGCCATAGGTTGAGAAGCACTGATGAGGAATTCAATACTTCTGTTTTTTTGATTCAAAACTCTCATGTTTATACTGTTTCTAATCTATCATTTCATCTTTTATAATGTAGGCGTTACCTTTCTGTGTGTGTTTTTGATATCCATATACGGTAATATCATTAGCTACCATTCCCACTTAATTATGCTGGAAATTCCTTTCTTTTGAAGTTGTGAGCTTTTATCTGGCCAAAATGTTTGTAATTGGGTTTACTTGGCATCTGTTTTTGTAAATACCATTTCATTTTGTAATTTATCATCTGTAATTGTCTTTTTATGATGGTACCTTGTACCATCCTCTTGAGTCAGTCTGTCTATGTTACTAACAGTATTAACTAATTAAGTTTATAGCTGTAAGTACTGACGCCACATAGGATGTCTCAGTGTGTTTCATCTTCTAATTCCATTGCAGCAAAGACCTTGGAATGGATTTTTAACTTAAAAGGTGTTTCTGGTTCACATTCTATTGTAATAGTGGTGTTAATGGATTTTTAACTTTGCCCTTAAAAGGGAATTTCAGTGAGTCTTGAAAATTGATCATTTATTCAATCTTTAATTCCAAAAGGTATCCTGTATTAATTATATCTAAATTCTACATAATTAAGCCTATTATACCTATGTTCCACTGACCACCTCCAGGCGCGTATCCATTGTCTCCCGAGATAAGGAGGCCCAAAAGAAAAAAACCTATGTTTCATCACAATGTGTCCCCAGGACACGACTACATTCCCTTTTCCAAGGACAGAAACTGCAATAGCCAGACTCTTGACGGCTTATTATCTATAGCGATTGTATAAAGAGTCTGTCTCTCATGGTGTAGGGTACAAATGGTTTAGTTTCATTGATTTGCCAAATCCTGTCACTGTAAATGCCTATAGTATATTGTGGATCCTGTTACCATGATCTATGCTCCACTTCTCAAGTGGATACAAAAAAAATCAAATTTAAATACTGTGAGTAGTTCTTTGGATAAGATCTAAAATAATATGAAATGTGTGAAATTGTGGAGGAAAAGTATTTCCATATGATTAAACATATAGATATTTTCTGTGGAGAGAAAAACAGAGTTAATGTTTCAGGTTGTGAACTTTGGAACGCTAACTCTGATTTTCTCATCACAGATGCTGCGTGCCTTGCAATCTCTTGCAATTTTTTTTTATGTTTCAAATTTCCAGCATCCGCAGTATTTTGCTTTAGTGTTTGTAAATATTTTCTGTGTTGTATTGCAGTATTCAATAAATCTAGTGTTAGATTTTGAATAGTAAATTACAAGGTTTCATGCTAATACCAAATACTGTTCAAATTAGTTATTTTTAAGCTTATGAATTATAAGCTGACTTTATGGAATACTTCTCAGTAAAGGAACATTCCCCTCTGGATGGAAAACAGAAGTCCACAGTTTTTCCTGGCTAGTCATAGTAGATTTGAGTTACTACAGATCCTGTGTAAAAGATGGCGTTATTAAGAAGGGACTGTGTGGGAGGGGAGATTTATTAAACTTTGTTATCCAATAGAAAAATGAGAAGTTTTCTTAATTTCTATTCTTTCCCTCTTCACAGCGTTTGGTATCTATTGGTCTGGATTCCAAAAACACCATTTGTGTTTGGGATTGGAAGAAAGGAAGAGTTTTAGCTATTGCGCCAGGACACACGGATAGGGTAACTGTCTCTGTATGTCTTTCCTTAATAAATGCTATGCCAGAACTTTCAGAGGATAATAGTGGGTGCTTGATAAACCATACAATTAAGTTTCACCTATTTAAATAAAGAACTTTAGAAATGTTGGCAGAAAATCATGCATTGATTTACCAAAGTATACTCTGACTACATAAATGGTTGGGGTCTTGAACTTGACCAAGGAGAACATAATGAAGTTCTTTCCCAAAAAAAGAAGGAGATAATCAGGAGTGATTCTGGTCTACACTTGCACATCTCTTAGTGGGTTACAGAGTAGCATTAGTTAAAGATCCTGCAGATTTCTGGAGCAATAATCTAGGGATACCTTTCCTTTAAATGGAAAGTTAGAGTTAATAATCTACTCCTGACAATTCTAAAGGCTTGTGCTTAAAAATGTAAATTATACAATAATTTGAACTAAGCAATTGTGAAGTGATTTCTGACACGGAAGTGCTGCCACAGAGCCCCCACAATATTTCTCACGGGGGCTGATTTAAATGGAGGGGGGCAGAGTGGCCACCCCTGATCATGTAGAGGGGGCGGCCACCGTACACCCAGCAACGGCGTCTGGCGCCACCGCGCAGACGCTGGCATCATTTTTAAAGGGCTTCAAGCCCTTAGATGAAATTGTAATATTTAAAGGGGAATTTGTGCACGTTTGTTAATAAAATTTTATTGAAACCTGGAGGCCCCTTCAAACCCCTTCAATGTCTGTTTTAGGGCCACCAACCCTGAATAAAATCTATTGCCATTGCGAACTTTCCCCTCCTCCAACCTCGTGACATTTTCCCTTCAACCCCTTCCCACCATCCCCCCAACCAATAAAATGTGTTTTCCACACTCACCCACCCCTACCACCCTGAAATCTGCACTCCTGCCCCCTTCCCACCAGTCTCGCCTCGGAACTCCATTTGGAGTTCCGAAGGCGTGTGAGTTGCGGCTGGCCGGTAATATCGCCGTGGGACGGCTGCCCAGTTCAGGTAAGTTCATTAACATTTATTTTAATGCATTTTAATGTTGAAATGAAGGCCCTGCTGCTTGGCGACGGTGGTGGGGGGGGTCGCACTGAGGCCTCACTGCTGGTGGAAATATGCGACGGGGCCTTCTCGGCGTCATGGGTTATGGTTGGCTTCTCCCGCAAGTATTTTACGGGCCTCCCCGCTACCATCCACAGCATTGAGGGGCTGGTAAAATCCAGCCCACTGTGTCTAAATCTGGGCACCACACTTTAGGAGGATGTCAAGGTCTTAGAGAGGGTGCAGAAAAGATTTACTGGAATGGTACCAGGGATGAGGGACTTCAGTTATGTGATGAGATTGGAGAAGCTGGGGTTGCTCTCAGAGCAGAGAATGTTGAGGGGAGATTTGATAGACATGTTCTAGATCATGACTAGTTTTGATGGAGTAAATAAGGAGGAACTGTTTCTAGTGGCAGAAGGATTGGTAACCAAAGAAACACGATTTTAAGGTGACTGAAAAAAGAGCCAGAAGCGACATGGGGAAAACATTTTTTACTCTGCGAGTTCTTTTGATCTGGAATACATAACCTGAAAGGGTGGTGAAAGTTATGATTGAATTTGCTTCCAGAAGGGAATTGGGTAAATGCTTGAAGGGAAAACATTTACAAGACTATGGGGAAAGAGCAAAGGAATTGGACTAATTGAATACATCTACTTCAGAGACACGATGGGCTGAATGGCCTCCTTCTGTGCTGTATCATTCAATGATTTCTAAAGTGGTAGGTTGAATTATGTACCTGAATTAAGAGGAGTAGACTATATAAATATTGCACTGTGGTGATGTGGGAAGGGATTCATAAGATTTCTGCCTTTCAGTGCGACAAACAATCTGATGCAGTGCAGTTTTACAGTTTGTAAATGATTTCTCGTTGCAATTTTAAAAAACAGCTGGTTGGGTTTCATAAAATTTATCCAAATGCACATGATCCTGAGCAGGTGTATTTTTTTCTCTTGTTATGTGTATATTACAAGCTAAACTCCAGATGCTCCAGATACACCATCAGTGAATTGAATTGATCCACACACAAGCACTAAAAAGCAAGAAGAAAGAACTTGAATTTATATACTGTCTTTGGGACATCCCAATACGCTTCACAACCAATGAAATACTTTTAAAATGTATTCTCTGTTGTAATACAGTCAAATGCAGCAGCCCATTTGTGCAGTGATGCACCAAAAGCAACAAAGAGACCAAAGACCAGGTATTCAGTTTTTAATGGTGTTGGTTGAAGGATTAGCACTGGGAGAACTCCATTTGTCTCTTAGAATAGTGCCATGGAATCTTTATATCCAGTTGATAGGCAGACTGGGTCTTGACTTAACATCTCATCCTAAAGACTGCACCTGTACTGCACTGAAGTGGCAACCCAGACTGTGTGCTCAAGTATTGAGTAGGGCTTGATGCACAGTAGTCTGACTCAGAGGTGAGTGCTATCATTGAGTCAATGCTGACACTGTAAAAAATTATTTTGCTTTTGCAGGCAAGGTTCTCTTTTATGGAAGTGTTTACTAGATGATGTCTAAAATTCCATAGTCTGAATAATATAATATTTTGTTGGCATAGGAATTACTGAGTCATTTTATATCTGGCTTGTCAGTGCTCTGACCCCAATTCTTTGGAGCTCGGTAATGGGTACTGATGATCACAGATTTATTTCACTCCTGTATTCACAATTGCTTACAGAAGAAAGATATGAAGTCCACTTGCAACAATAGCATGAAGATCTTTCCCATGATGAATCATGTTGGATTCCTGAAGGTGTGCTATTGAACTATGTCAGCTAGATTAATAAGCATGTTTTGTACTACACCATTATTTCTTGGGAAGGGGCCATTAGCACCATCTCCTCGAGGACACAGTAGGAAATGAATTCTTAACCAGCATTACAAAATCAGTTAATTGTTATGCAGGGTTTACTGGTAGCCTCTAGAAGCTGTTCTGCAGAAGCCATAACACCTTGTACCACTTAGCTTCAACCAATGCTTATTTTAAAATTCATAGTAAGTGTTGGGTTTCCTAGGGCCAAAATTTTAACTCTGTGTAAATGATTGAGTTTTGAATAGGTGAAAATTGGGCTTCTAGTGGCCTACAGTTTACGATCAGCACAGATAACTGGGTAAGGCAGCCAATTTGAGTTGAAGTTTTTACATAATTTGCTATAGAGTTCTGGTTTTGAGGCCATTCCTGCTATTTTTGCAAAGATAAATAAAAATTCCCAATGTTAGGCCCCTAAATAGCCATTAAAATTTGAGAGGTGCACGTTGCTTCAGTATACGATCTGAATAATTGTGAGAGTACTTGGCACTGAAAAATGTGTACTTCCACATATATTCAAGGCTTCTGTACTTTTAGAGTGGCAGGTATTGACAGTATAAAGTAATATCTTTTTTATTTTCTGTGATTGAACCATAGACCTTTACTATACAGAAGGCCATGATGTCTATGCCGGCTGTTTGCCAGAGCAATTGAAAATTAATCCCACTGTCTTGTGCACTGTGTCTCCATAACCTTGTATCTTCCTCTGCTTCAAATATTTATCCAGTTTTCCCATAGAAGATGCAATGTCTCTGCCTCAACTACACTCTGGCAAAACATTCAATGTTTCAACAGGTCTTTGTATAAATAAATTTCTCCTAACGGCTCTCCTCATTCCTTTAGTGATTCTATATACATTTATAATCTCTTGTTATTGACCCACCAACTAAAAAAATGTATCTTTCCCTGCACATTCCATCAAAATAAAAAGAAAGTCTTGCATTTATATAGCACCTTTCACCCATCCTCAGAACATCCCAAAGTGCTTTACAGCCAATGAAGTACTTTAAAAAAAAAGTATTCACTGTTTGTAATGTAGGAAATGCAGCAGATAATTTGAACACAGTAAGATCCCATAAACAGAAATGTGATAATGACCAAATAACCCTTCATAATTTTAAAAATCTCTCTTTAATCTCCCCTCAGCTTTCTCTGCTTCGAAGGAAATAGTGTCAGTATCTCCAGTCTCAAAGCAGCCCGCTTGATCGGCACCTCATCAACCACCTTAAACATTCACTCCCTCCAACGCTGGTGCACAGTGGCAGCAGTGTGTATCATCGACAAGATGCGCTGCAGCAACTCGCCAATGCTCCTTCGACAGCACCTTACAAACCCACGACTTCTACCATCTAGAAGGACGAGGGCAGTAGACTCATGGGAATACCACCACCTGCAAGTTCCCCTCCATCCTGACTTGGAACTATATTGCCATTCCTTCCCTGTTGCTGGGTCAAATTCCTGGAACTCCCTTAGAGCACGATGATGTTCCTACAGCACATGGACTGCAGTGGCTCAAGAAGGTATCTCACCACCACCTGCACAAGGTCAGTTAGGGATGGGCAATAAATGCTGGCCTTGTCAATGATGCTTGCATCCTAAGAATGAATTTTTTAAAAAAATTCCCACCCCTGGCATTATCTTGGTAAATCAATGCTATATGGCATTAATGCCCTTTCTATAACAGGGTACCCAAAACTGCAGACATTACTCTAACAATGCCCTGACCAAAGTTTTGTACAGATTTATCATTCCTCCTTAACTTTTGTACTCTACCCCTAATTATGAAACACAAAATTAGCTTTTTATGAATTTAAATACCTGTGTTTATTTTCAGGAAATTGTCTATTTGAACCCCTATGGGATCTATTTGTCCACACCCATTAATATCTATCATTCCTTGCTTTTCATCCAAAAATCTATTACCTCACACATATGCACATTAAATTGCATCTGGCACCTGTCTGTCTATCAGAAGTCACTTCCAAGCCCCTTCACAGTTTATGAGAACCCCTACTTTTACGTTATCCACCGATTTTGTGATTGTGCTTCGTCTGTCCAAATCTGAGTATGCCAAACAACGGAAGTGGGCCTAGTACTGTTTAGTTTAGTTTAGAGATACAGCACTGAAACAGGCCCTTCGGCCCACCGAGTCTGTGCCGACCATCAACCACCCATTTATACTAATCCTACACTAATCCCATATTCCTACCACATCCCCACCTGTCCCTATATTTCCCTACCACCTACCTATACTAGGGGCAATTTATAATGGCCAATTTACCTACCAGCCTGCAAGTCTTTTGGCATGTGGGAGGAAACTGGAGCACCCGGAGGAAACCCACGCAGAAACAGGGAGAACTTGTAAACTCCACACAGGCAGTACCCAGAATTGAACCCGGGTCGCTGGAGCTGTGAGGCTGCGGTGCTAACCACTGTGCCACTGTGCCGCCCACTGACTCTGGATACACCACTTTTAAACATTTTCCAATCCAAGCAATACTCATTTACCCTAACTTTGGTTTCCATCCATTAAATCAAACTTCCATCCTATGCATCTTGTGAGATGACTTATCACACATGTTCTGAAAATTAATGTGCACTTAGTTGCATTCCTTTTATCCATTTGATTAATTTTTAAAAATCTCAAACTTGTTAAGTGCAATTTGCCTTTAACAAAGTCATGCTGGTGATCCTTAATTAACCCATGATTTTATCTCAAATTATGAATTTAAAGAGTTTACCCACAATTGATGTTGGATTAACTGGTCTATAGATGCAGATTATCATTTTTCCCAAGCTTCAACAAAGTTGTAACATTCTCTACTCTTCGTTCCAAAAGCATATTTTGCTTACTTATGGGTTGAACAATCATGAGCAGAGCCTCTGTTATGTCCTAGTTTTATTTCATCAGCCTATGGTGTATTTCATCAGGCCCTTGAGTTTTTCAGTACCAATTCTCCACCATTACATCTATCCTGTTCAAACAATGTGTGTGTCCAAGAGTTAATTGGAGCCCAGTTAGGGCAAACATCTAGAAAGTTGAAGCTTCCAGTTTTGAGGCTTATCTCAGAATTGCAGCCTTGAGGGTCATCGCTCCTGAATTTTTTTGTAATCCAAATGCTTCTCCCATGAGTTCATGGCACCCTTCCCAAGAATGGATACAGTTGATAGCCTGATTGTTGATGAGTTGAGTTCCAAACGTCAAAGTTTTATTAAGGGAAGTCTGTCACACTCAGGAAAGTTTTAAGAACCATTAAAATAGTTATGACTTATTGTCTTGGCACAGAAGAGCCCCTGTGTACTGTTTTGTATATAGTAATGTTTATTTCAATGCTGGTGACCATCTTCCAATCCCAGACGACATCCCATTGCTTGAGATCATTTAATTTGGGAAGATGATGGCAATTTGTTGTTTTGCATTTAGGAGATCTGCTTGGGCCAATTTCCTAGTCCTACGCATAGCTTTCTTTGAATGTTTCCTTGGCATCCCTGTAAATGGCATTAGAATTTTCATTGCACAATCCTGTTTCCACATTGTTGGAGCAAACTTATGAAGTTAAAGGAATAACCAGAACATGCCATACCACAGTAGATGTGGATGAATACAACATAAAGTATAGGATCAAATAGAAATGGAGAGGGTGTACATTGGGAAAGAAAACAAATAGATCCTGCAGGAAGGGGGAAAAAAACTACTGAAATCATCTGGAAGAGCTAAAATAGCTAGGAGACTTTTTATGTAATGGCAGCTTAATAAGAGGTAGGACTGAATCCTTCATGAAATAAGAAGGATAAATGAAAATAGTATGGCTATATTAACAAAACAATTTGTGAAGTGAATTTAAAAAAAATGAAATGAACTTCATATAATCTGCTGAGGATCTAATGGGAAGATTAAAGGAAGCTAAAAGCATGTTAAAACATGCTAGGAGGGGAAAAGAGGGAACTACAAGTAAGCATAATTGCAGATGATAAACACAATAGTAGGAAAGTATAACAGCACTATAACAGTAAGTGTGCATGACTCACTGTTGCCTTGAACAGTAAGAGGATCATCAAGGAAGCAGCAAATTGGAGTACTCGAATAATAGCTGGTGCTTTATAAGGGAAAACTGCCTGACAAACTGCTTTAACTTTTTTGAGAAGGCAATATTTCAAGTGGACAGTGGCAAACCATATAATGTCCTGGACTAGATTTGCAAAACAAAACCTTTGGTGAAGATCCTCATGAAAGGTTGCTATTAAAATTAAGAACAATGGGAGTTCAATGTAAACTCTAAAAGATGAAGAATTGGTTGAAAAGAAAAAAGTAAGTATGTGAGAAAATTTAAATAAATTTTGGGGAGAGGAGGAAAGAGCAGCATGCTATTTGGTTCAATGCTGGGACGTTCCTAACCTACATTATTCATTTAGATACAGAAATTCAAACTATTCAGTTTTACAAATATTGAAATAGTGGGTTTGGGTGTTGAGATTGACAAAGCAGTAAAGGATCTACAAAAGTTAGAATAAAATCAGTAATTGGACAATTACAAGTGGATGAAATTTAATGCTAGTAAGTATGGTGTGGGTATTGATTTCTTTAGTAAATTTGCTACTTTATTTTTTTAATTCTGATTTTGTTTTCCTTGCAGATATTTGATATTTCTTGGGACTTGCACCAACCAAACAAAATGATCAGCTGTGGTGTAAAACATATCAAGGTATGTACAAAGAATTTAGAAACCAGTGTCTTTTTGTTCTTTCCTCCACCCCTGAATGAACCTTTGGGCATTTTACATCAATAGTATTACTTATTTAATTTGTAATGGTCTTAATTTTTATTGCTAGAGAAATATTTGTTAAGTGGATGCATTATATTGTTTTTCGAGGTCTATGATCACTTTGTTTAAAGTTGCATCCTATGTGCCTAAAACTGAAGTCATTTAGCTTTATTTAAATTGTCAATTCCTATTCTTAAAAAGAAAGATCAAAGTAATGTTGAGAAATCTTCTAATATGTCCACGGTCGTCTTTTATGAAGATTTGAACAAATTGATATGAATTAAAACTGATTTTTTTTTGTACTTCAGTAAGTACCTAGGTTTATAAAATATTGAGTGAAGGTTAATAGTGAAAAGGATTTAACACAGTTCTGTCATCCTGCCTTGGGTAAAGCAAGCAATGATAAAGCGCAAGTATATTAAAATAATTATGGTATTATGAAACATAATCATGCCAAGAAATATCTGAAAGATTGCCACTGGGATCCAACCAGCGGTGGGGGGAGTCTCGGCTGTGCGGGGAGGATGCCTTGGAAAACGGTGTCCTCCCTGTGGGCTTGGGGGGACAGGGTCCATCCTTTGTGGGCAATTTGTGGCCCCCAGAGGGACCCCCCTCCCCGGGACCGAACACCCACCCCATCCCCTTTACTGGTGCCTTTCGGACTAGCCCCAGTGACCCCGCCTCACCTACCTCGAGTCCAGGGTTCCAACTCCAGGTCTGCGTCCGAGGCATCTGCAGTACCGGTATTGGCCACCACTCCCAGTCGCGCTGCTGATACTGTTGAGCTGCCGGCCCTGTGATTGGTCAGCAGCTTTTGGGGAAGGGATCCTTGTACCTATTAAATGTTTAAAGAGACGGGGATCCCGTCTCCTTAAACTTTGACCCCAAAAGACTGGAGGATCGTTCTGGGGGGCGGGGGTGGTTCAGTAAAAATGCTGAGGCGGGGTTCCCTCCGTCTTTTCAGCCAGCCTGCATAAAATCCAGCCCTATGTTTGCCAAGACAGAAAATTTTATAGGCTAGGTGTGTTTAAATGTGCCAGGGACCACACATCCTATTCTTTGGGATTCCTAGGTCCATTTTAAAGCATCACAATTGATCTGCATATTTTTACCATCAGATATAACTGTCATGGTAAGATTTTTTTTAAATTTGCATCTTAGTAGCAAACCAAATAGAGGGAAATGTATGGCAACCCTGCCTTTATCACTGGAGTGGGTGAAGAGAATTTACCTTGGTTGTGCAATCATTCCTAGTTGGCATTCTTATTTTTATAAAATTATTGCATTATAGTGCCTCTGTCTGTCACTATATTTCTCATGTTTCTCTGTATAAAGTAGTTTCTTCAAAAATGGTGTCATTAAGGTGAACTTGGGAGCAGCATGACAACAGTCATTTGGAGGTGTTGCTTGGGACACATTCCAACACTTCTTCCCCAATTTTTTTTCTCTGTTCAGTTAGGTGATGGTTTTTATAATCGAAACTATTCTCTTAAAATCAAAACCTGTGTTTTATTCATTGGCATGTGTGAGGTAGCATCCTCAGGTCCAACAATAACCTGTTAAGATATACTGCTTATTGGAGAATACAGGGAATGGCCATGAGTTTTCCCATCAGTTACAAAGCCAGAAAATCTCACAAATTTGCATAGGATAAAACCGATTCATAATGTTTTTTTTACAATTATTATAAAACATAAAATCAGAGACGGCCTGTCCCACACAACTGCAATTCCTGTGCATCCTAATATGCTCTCCCTACCCCACCCAAAAACACCGAGGCCAATATTGTTGTGGGGGGGGTGGGGTGGGAGAAGTTACTCTGTCCCCCTTTGGTGATTAAAACTAGTCCAGGAGACCACTCTGGCTCTAACTAATGTTTAACTGTTTAAAACCAGAAAGATACATGAAAGTACTGAAAATAGAGATTTGTACAACCTGTAAATGCTTTTAAAAACAAGAAAAGAGGCAGTCTGACACCTTTTTGGCTCTTTCCAGTAGCTTCTGAGTGAGATTAAGTTGGAGATTTGGCTTCCTGCACCCCGCCCCCCTGACCAAACAGTAACCCCCGAAGTGGATCAGTGAGAATTCCATGGCCTACCTGGTTATACTAATAGGGGATCTTTGTGTTGACAGCTGTGGTTCTGTGGAAAATTGTAGCTTTGTGTAGTTTCCAGGCCATATTACTTTTTTGAGCAACTTATAGGGGCAAATTGCATGCAAATAGCAAAATATTATGGAAAAGTTAAATATGTGCAGCGGTTTTCCTTCTAATGCCAATAGCATCTCTTTTTTAAAAAAATCATCTGGACCATTTTCCCAGTAGTATTGCCCCACATCCAAATTTATATTATATAGTTGTTGAAGCTATACAGGCTCATAATTTTAACTTTAATCATTTCTTATATAATTTTTAAATATTGAGCATGCTTCTGAACAACTGTGAAGTTGATCCACATAATCATTCTGAAATCAGTTTTACACTAGATGTATAATTCTGTTCTTAGACAGCTCTTGTGATATAAACTAAATAGTTCATAAGTAATTTAATGCAACTTTAATGTGAGGGGAATATACACGATGTATTACTGCAAAGATTTGAGTGTTATTCATTTCTGGTTACGAAGGAAAATTCTATACTCTGCCATCAATTTTGCTCTTGCTTATTTTTATAAGGTTTAACACAGATGTAAGTTATAAAAAAAGTAGTCTGCTTTCTCCTTAGGTATTGAAATATAGATTTGGAAATAACATTTATTTTTGTGTACATGTATTTGTATTAGAAACCTGAAGTTGATTTTTCTTTTCTTTTCCAGTTTTGGAGTTTATGTGGGAATGCCTTAACAGCCAAACGGGGTGTGTTTGGCAAAACTGGGGAGCTCCAGACTATTTTGTGCCTGGCCTGTGCACGCGATGAGGTTACTTATTCAGGAGCACTAAATGGTGACATTTATGTATGGAAAGGGATTAATCTTGTGCGGACTGTCCACAGTGCACATGGGGTAAGTATGTATGATTGGAATTGTATTACTTATGAATGTCAAGTAATGAAATGTGTCAATTCCTTTGCCATTTATTTTTGAGGTCTCTTTTGGGTAATTTTGATTTCATAAGTTTGAACATTACTGAGAATTCATACTAATGTTTTGAGCAACCAAGTGCCATTTACTTGATAGATTATGACCATTTGTTCTCCTGTGTATGCGACTTTCATGTGTGCGATAGCTTAACTAACTGGTAATCGAAACAGAACTTGCTAATAATACACAGCAGGCTCATCAGCATACGTAAAGAGAAAACAAAAGTTATTGAAGTGTGATTATATATTGACCATATCTTGTGTTTTATGGTCAGTGGTGAAGTGATGGTGCTTACAGTTGACCTCGACCTAAAGTGCCCACTTACTTAATGTGATTCTCCTGGTGAGAATTTAAGTGGGAAGGCAAGAGGATTCCCTCATGATGTGGGCCCCAGTGTAGCACTGCAGCATATTTGAACATGGGTATAAGGGACAGAGCATGTGGTGCAGTGAATAGAAGATACGACCTGAGAATCTATCAAAACTGACAGGAGCAGAAGACAAGGCCACAAAAGTTTTTGAAAATTGTTTGAAAAGTAATTTTTACAATATCATAGAACCATAGCACAATTACGGCACAGGAGGAGGCCATTCAGCACATCGCGTCCGTGCCGGCCGAAAAAACTAGCCGCCCAATCTAATCCCACCTTCCAGCACCTGGTCTATAGCCTTGCAGCTAATGACACTTCAGGTGCATGTCCAGGTACCTTTTAAAAGAATTGAGGGTTTCTGCGACCACCACCATTCCTGGCAGCGAATTCCAGACACCCACCACCCTCTGGGTGAAAATGTTGTTCCTCATTTCCCCTCTAATCCTTCTACCAATCACTTTAAATCTGTGTCCCCTGGTAACTGACTTCCCTGCCAGGGGAAACAGGTCCTTCCTGTCCACTCTATCTGGGCCCCTCATAATTTTGTACACCTCAATTAAGTCTCCCCTCAGTCTCTTCAGTTCCAGGGAAAACAATCCTAGCCTATCTAATCTTTCCTCATAGCTGCAACTTTCCAGCCCTGGCAACATTCTTTTAAATCTCCTCTGTACTCTCTCCAGAGCAATTATGTCCTATCTGTAATGTGGTGACCAGAACGGTACGCAATACTCCAGCTGTGGCCTAACCAGCATTTTATATAGTTCCAGCATCACATCCCTGCTTTTGTATTCTATACCTCGGCCAATAAAGGAAAGCAATCCATATGCCTTCTTCACCACTTTATCTACCTGTCCTGCCACCTTCAGGGACCTGTGGACATGCAAGGTCTCTCATTTCTTCTACCCCTTTCAATATCCTTCCATTTATTGTGTATTTCCTCACTTTATTTGCCCTCCCCAAATGCATTCCCTCACACTTCTCTGGATTGAATTCCATTTGCCACTTTCCCGCCCACTCAACCAAACCATTGACATCATTCTGGAGTCTATGGCTATCCTCTTCACTATTACTACACGGTCAATTTTTGTGTCATCAGCAAATTTCCCAATCATACCTCCCACATTTAAGTCCAAATCATTAATATATATCACAAACAGCATGCGACCCAACACTGAGCCCTGTAGAACACCACTGGAAACAGCTTTCCATTCACAAAAACATCTGTCAACTACTACCCTTTGTTTCCTGTCCCTGAGCCAATTCTGGATCCAACCTGCCACATTCCCCTGTATCCCATGGGTTTTCATTTTACTGACCAGTCTGCCATGCGGGACCTTGTCAAATGCCTCACTAAAATCCATGTAGACTACATCCACTGCACTACCCTCATCAATCCTCCCCGTCACTTCCTCAAAAAACTCAATCAAGTTAGTAAGACACGAAATGAAAACAAGAAATGCTGGAACCACTCAGCAGGTCTGGCAGCATCTGTGGAAAGAGAAGCAGAGTTAACGTTTCGGGTCAGTGACCCTTCTTGGAAAGTACCTTCTTCGGTAGTAAGACACGACCTTCCCTTAACAAATCCATGCTGACTATCCCTGATTCATCCGTGCCTTTCTAAGTGTCCCTCAGAATTGATTCTAACAATTTACCCATCACCGAGGTCAAACTAACTGGCCTATAATTATTTGGCCTATCCCTCACACCCTTTTTAAACAATGGTATAACGTTTTCAGACCTACAATCATCTGGTACCTCACCTGTATCTAGTGAGGATTTGAAGATGATCCTCAGCACATCCGCTATTTCCTCATATGCATGTAAACGGGATTTTAAAGTTGTATAAGTGGGAACAAAATAGAGATTTGAACAAAGAATGTTCTAAGGTCAGCTAAATATGAGCAGAATCATGTTTAAAAAGTCATATATACAATAAATTATTTTAAAAAGATAAATATTCAGAATCATGTCAAAAAGTGAGATAAATTTGAAGAGTTGAAAAATCTCATCTGTCAGCCATTTTGAAAGTTGAAATCATCCGTCCAGTGCTGGTGTCCTCAGTAAATATATGCAAACTCATAGGAGGCTCCATCTGCTTTTCAACACCAGCCCTAAAATTATGTGGCGAGTAGGGCTGAATTTTACCGGCCCCTCGATGCCGCGGGTGGAGGCGCGGGGCCGCTAAAATATTGTGGGGAGAGGCCCGCCTCTCCCTGCGACGTCGCAAAGGACCCGCCGCATATTATTGGCGGCAGCGGGACCTCGGTGCGGCCCCACCGCCACATGGCAGCAGGCCCTTCATCTAAATATATGCAAATGAACATTTTAAATATTGAAATAAACCTACCTGCAGGCGACGGCCATCCCACTCTGAAATTACAGCCGCCATTCGTGCTCCGCGTGCCTTCGGAGTTCCGGGTGAGAACCTGGTGGGGAGGGGGAGGAATAGAATTTTTTGGGCGGGAGGGATGGAGGAGCAGGAAAATCAATATTTATTGGATGTGGGGATGGTGGGAAGGGGTTGGAGGGCAAAAGATCAAAGGTTGGGGGGGAAAGTTTGGGTATTTGTACAAGCAATTGATGGTCATTTCATTGCCTGAAATGACCATTGCAGGGGTTGGGGAAGGGCCTCCATCACTTATTTTTATATGTAATAAAAGTCATGTCTATTATCCCTTTAAAAATTATACTTATTGGTAATGGCTTAAAGCTCTTTAAAAATGGTGCCGGCGCCTGTGCGTTGGCACCACACGCTGTTACTGGGGACGTGGAGGTCACCACTTGACGTCATTGGGGGCGGGCACTCAGCCCCCATTATTGAACTGAACCCCAGTGCGAAATATCGTGGGGGATCCTCGGCGGCCGCTGAATGTGGGCGCCACGCAGAGTTTAAAGGGCGTTGCCACGGAGTGTGGCACCCAAATAAAATTCAGACTGTAAAGTTTGTTATAAGCAGGCAATTAGTCCAAATTCACACCAGCTCTATTTCAAAATCATAAGAAATAGGAACAGGAGTAGACCATACGGCCCGTCGAGCCTGCTCTACCATTCAATATGATGGTTGCTGATCTTGGGCTTCAACTCCAATTTCCTGCCTGCTCCCCATGTCCCTTGATTCCCTGAGAGACCAAAAATCTATCTCAGCCTTAAATATATTTAATGATAGAGCATCCACAACCCTCTGGAGTAGAGAATTCCAAAGATTCACAACCCTCTGAGTGAAGGAATTTCTCCTCATCTCAGAACTAAATGGTTGGCCCCTTAACCTGAAACTGTGCCCCCTTGTTCTAGGTTCCCCAGCCAAGGGAAACAATGGGCTGGATCAGTGCGGGCGAAAAAATGCAGGCTGTACGCCGCAATCTTCTTCGTGGCAACCCAGGTTAATGAACCGGCCGGGCCGTCCCCCCCAACCATGTGGAGGGGGCGGGCTGTCCGATGCCGGCTATGGGGCGCTGGCACCATTTTAAAATGGCTACCCCCTCCCCACCCCCCACCCCCCGAATGAACCACCAAAATATCTATTGCCTCTACCCCCCCCCCCATAGCAATTAAATTCAACATTTGCCCTCTCTTTCTCCCGCCCCCAAACACTTACCTTCAACACTTGACCTTTCCACCCCCCCAACCATTCAGAGTGCAGAGATCTCCTCTTCCCCCTTCCCATCCTCCCCTACACTAGTAATTTGCATTAGAGCCTGTTTCCCAACCCTGCCCCCCACAACTGCACTAAAAATCATAAGTTCCCCCCTTCCCCTCCACGATGGCACCCGCTTTCCCTGGACGAGAAAGTGAAGGCGCATGAGTGCTGGCCGCCGCTCGGAAGATTGCAGCCTGAAGGTAAGATCGCTGTTGATTTTATTTAAATATATTCTTTCATTAATTTAAATATATTAATCTGGGTCCAATCGCCCAGCGGCAGGGGCGCCCACCAAGGAGCCTCGCAGCTGCCGGGAAGATCGGGCCTGGCACTCCTGGCGTCAGGTCCGTGGCGGGCCTCTGCCGGAACAATCTTCCGGCACCCCCCCTCCCCCGTCATAGATCCCATTGTCGGGAGCTCAGTAAAATCCTGTATCTATCCTGTCAAGCCCCTTCATAATCCTGAATGTTTCAATAAGATTACCTCTCATTCTTTTAAATTCCAGAGAATATAGACCCATTTTACTCCGCTTCTCATCATAGAACAATCATCTTATCCCAGGGACCAATCTAGTGAACCGTCACTGTATGCCTCCAATGCAAATTTTCTTCTCTTCTTCTTTGGCCTCCTTGTCTCGGAAGACAATGGGTAAGCGCCTGGAGGTGGTCAGTGGTTTGTGGAGCAGCGCCTGGAGCGGCTATAAAGGCCAATACTAGAGTGACATACTCTTCCACAGGTGCTGCAGAAAAAATTGGTTGTCGGGGCTGTTACACAGTTGGCTCTCCCCATGCGCTTCTGTCTTTTTTCCTGACAACTGCTAAGTCTCTTCGACTCGCCACACTTTAGCCCCGCCTTTATGGCTGCCCGCCAGCTCTGGCCTATATCCTTCCTTAAATATGGAGACCAAAATTGCACACAGTATTCCAGTTGTGGTCTCCCCAAAGCCCCATACAACTGTAGCAAGACTTCTTTATTCTTGTACTCCAATCCCCTTGCAATAAAAGCCAACATGCCATTTGCTTTCCTAATTGCTTGCTGTATCTGCACACTAACTTTTTCTGTTTCTTGTACAAGTACTGAACATCAACGTTTACAAGTTTCACACCAGCCTGTAGTTCCCTGGCATATCCCTGCTGCCCTTCTTAAATAAAGGCACAACATCAGCTATCCTCCAGTCTTGTTTGTAAAAAAAGTATTATTAAAATAAATACCAAAGACAACACAAAAATAAATACAAATGTCAGTATTTATGTTGTATACTTTGCAGCTGGCTCACTAGGTTGATAGTCCACATTGTCCTGGCAGCTTAGTTTTCCTTCTCCAATCATTTCTCTTATCTTCATCCTCTGGCAAATGCAATAGAAACACGCAGCCCTTGCCAACACCACCAAAAATAGATTGTGGTCATTTAACTCATACTGTTTGTGGGACCTTGCTGTGTGCACATTGAAGCTTTGTGGGTAAGCACAGTTGCCAGTGACTTAAAAATAATTTTCTCTTTTTCTATCCGTCTCTGTCTCTTTCACATGTTCTTGTGCTTGCTTGGTCTTGTGTGTTCTCTCTGGTCAGTGTGCTTATGCTCCCTTCTGTCCCATGTTTTTTTAAAAAAGCTCCCATTTAAGCATTCAGTGTGCCCAGGTCTAGTTTTGAAAAAACTCTAACCAGCTAAATGAACAGCACTGCATTTTTGTAGCAATAGTTCTGTAGACTATTGGTACCATACTTAATTATATGTTTCAATGCCCTGCAAATAGTAATGCAGTCAGGTTACTGTTCTTTGTAATTGCAAATACACAAGTTGGTAATGTTTCATCTGTTAGCATGCATATTTCAAAATGTGCCTGTTTTGTAATGCTGCATATAAAGACTTCAAGTTACAAAGGCTAACTTCACAGTAACAACAAAGTGACATTTTACTTAAAAACTCATTCAGTCAGGAATCTTCAGCATGAATGCCTGTGAAGAAGGATTTGCTACAGGAGGCCGAGATGGTTGTGTTCGCTTGTGGGATTTAAATTTCCAACCCATTACTTTGATTGATCTCCGGGAAACTGATCAAGGATACAGAGGTAAAGGAATAACCTATTGCTTTTTTTATCCACAGACTTTCATTTAGCATTAAGATTTGTTAGTAAGACTGCATGTGGGAATGTATGTGTCCATATCTTGAGTTTGCAGAGCAATAGGTGGCTTTAAAAAATGTTTGCTACAATGCTCTTTACTCTCTTGCATTTTAGTCTCTTTATTCATTCATGGGATGTGAGCGTCGCTGGCTAGGCCAGCATTTATTGCCCATCCCTAATTGCCTTGAGTAGGTGGTGGTGAGCTGCCTTCTTCAACCGTTGCAGTCCATGTGGGGTAGGTACACCCACAGTGCTGTTACGAAGGGAGTTCCAGGATTTTGACCCAGCGACAGTGAAGGAACAGCGATATAGTTCCAAGTCAGGATGGTGTGTGACTTGGAGGGGAACTTGCAGGTGGTGGTGTTCCCATGTATTTGCTGCCCTTGTCCTTCTAGTTGGTAGAGTTCGTGGGTTTGGAAGGTGCTGTCTAAGGAGTCTTGGTGCGTTGCTGCAGTGCATCTTGTAGATGGTACACACTGCTGTCACTGTGCGTCGGTGGTGGAGGGAGTGAATGTTTGTGGATGGGGTGCCAATCAAGCAGGCTGCTTTGTCCTGGATGGTGTCGAGCTTCTTGAGTTTTGTTGGAGCTTCACCCATTCAGGCAAGTGGAGAGTATTCCATCATACTCCTGACTTGTGCCTTGTAGATGGTGGACAGGCTTTGGGGAGTCAGGAGATGAGTTATTCGCTGCAGGATTCCGAGCCTCTGACCCGCTCTTGTAGTTACAGTATTTATTTGGCTACTCCAGTTCAGTTTCTGGTTAATGGTAGCCCCTAGGATGTTGATAGTGGGGGATTCAGCAATCGTAATGCCATTGAATGTCAAGGGGAGATGGTTAGATTCTCTCTTGTTGGAGATGGGCATTGCCTGGCACTTGTGTGTCGCTAATGTTACTTGCCACTTATCAGCCCAAGCCTGGATATTGTCCAGGTCTTGCTGCATTTCTACATGGACTGCTTCAGTATCTGAGGAGTCGCGAATGGTGCTAAACATTGTGCAATCATCAGAGAACATCCCCACTTCTGACCTTATAATTGAAGGAAGGTCATTGATGAAGCAGCTGAAGATGGTTGGGCCTAGGAGCATTAATAAATTCAACTAAAGACCCTGTCATGATGTTGTTGGGCTTTCCTGTTGTAATTCCCTAAAAACTGCCCTAACTTTGGGGAAATGAAGAGGATGGAGAACTTCTCCCATATTCTAACCAACTTGATTGAATTTTTTGAAGAAGTAATAAGGAAGACAGATGAGGGTAGTGCAGTCGATGTGGTCTACATGGATTTTTAGTAAGGCTTTTGACAAGGTTCCACATGGCAGACTGGTTAAATAAATAAAATCCCATGGGATCCAGGGAAATGCAGCAAGGTAGATATAAAATTGACTCAATGGCAGGAAACAAAGGGTAATTGGGAGGTGTTTTTTGTGACTGGAGGGCTGTATACAGAGGCGTTCCGCAGGGCTCAGTACTGGGTCCCCTGCTTTTTGTGGTATATATCAACAATTTGGATGTAAATGTAGGGGGCATGATCAAGAAGTTTGCAGATGACACAAAGATTGGTCGTGTGGTAGATAGCAAGGATAGCTGTAGGCTGCGAGAAGATATAGATAGTCTGGTCAGATGGGCAGAAAAGTGACAAATGGAATTCAACTTGGAGAAGTGTGAGGTGATGCATTTGGGAAGGTCAAACAAGCCAAAGGAATACATGATTAATGGGAAAATACTAAGAAGTGTAGACGAAGTGAGGGACCATGGAGTGAATGTCCACAGATCCCCAAAGGTCGATAAGGTAACTAAGTAGGTATCTGGAATCCTTTCCTTTATTAGCCGAGGTATAGAATATAAGTGCAGGGAGGTTACGCTGGAACTGTATAAATCATTGGTTAGGCCACAACTTGAGTACTGTGTGCAGTTCTGGTCACCTCATTACAGAAAGGATGTAATTGCACTAGAGAGGGTACAGAGGAGATTTACAAGGATGTTGCTGGGACTGGAAAAATGCAGCTATGAGGAAAGATTAGATAGGCTGGGGTTGTTCTCCTTGGAACGAGAAGGCTGAGGGGAGATCTGATTGAAATGTACAAAATTGTGAGGGGCCTATATAGAGTGGAGGTGAAAGGGCCTATTTAATTTAGCAGAGAAGTCAGTGACTAGGGAACATAGATTTAAGGTGTTTGGGAGAAAGATGAGAGGGGAGATGAGGAAAAATGTTTGCACCAGAGGGTGATGGGGGTCTGGAACTCATTCAAAAGGAGTCTGGATATGCATCTCAAGTGCCGTAATCTGCAGGGCTACGGACCAAATGCTGGAAGGTGGGATTAGACTGGGTGGATTGTTTTTCAGCTGGCAGACACGATGGGCCAAGTGGCCTCTTTTTGTGCCTTAAACTTTCTATGATTCTATGAAACATCAGATTCTAAGGGAGCTTGACAGGGTAGATGCTGAGAGTATGTTTCTCCTCATGGGGGAATCTTGAACTCGGGTGCACAGTTTCAAAATAAGGGGTCTCCCATTTAAGATGGAGATAAGGAAGAATTTCTTCTCTGAGGGTCATTAATCTTTGGAATTCTCTTCCCCAGAGAGAAGTGGAGGCTGGGTCATTGAATATATTCAAGCCTGAGTTAGACTGATTTTTGATCATGGGTTATGGGCAGTTGGCAGGAAAGTGGAGTTCAGGCCACAATCAGGTCAGCCATGATCTTATTGAATGGCGGAGCAGGCTCAACGGATTGAATGGCTTACTCCTGCTCCTATTTCTTAATATCTTATGATGTTATGATCATATCCTTCAATTACACTTTAAAAGTATGGCCTCAGCCTGGAGCTGGGGAAGTACCAGGCATTCTGTGGTCTCTTCGTGCAGGAATACAAAATCAAGTTCTTTTATCTAAATCTCTTTGTCAGAAGCAGTGGGCAAGCCAGTGAGGGAACAGAAAATATGGGAGCACAAATATCCTGCCCAAAGCTTGGTCAAGGGCAGTGAAGTAATCAAAGATGATCGGCAATCAAAGTAGGCATTATTGCCTTGTCCCCAGTCAAACTGAA
Organism: Heterodontus francisci; assembly: GCF_036365525.1. Classification (NCBI taxonomy): domain Eukaryota; kingdom Metazoa; phylum Chordata; class Chondrichthyes; order Heterodontiformes; family Heterodontidae; genus Heterodontus; species Heterodontus francisci. The sequence continues at coordinate 38,348,243 of NC_090379.1, forward strand.
CTCCAAAGGAAGTGAGCAACATGATTCAATCTGTAATCATGTATCATTGCCAGCAAATGTGCTGCTGCACTAGCACAACTATTTAATCCAATTTTTCTTTTTGTAAAAATTGTAGAAACACGAGTGTTCACTGTAGATAGGCCTAACCTTAACCAAGGACTTAATTTCAATTTTGCATTTTAAGCTTTACTACAATTGTTTTTCCCTTTGTGCCTGAACTGGGGAGGAGCCAAGATGCAGAAATTTTACCTAGGAGGGAGCTCAGTTCGACAAAGGGCTTTTTAAAATTCCATAAGCAATGATATGGTCTAATCAATGGCATTCTTGAGCCAGTGTAAAGTGAGGCCTGCAGGAATTAGTCATTTTTACAAAATTTTTTTGCTACGTTTCTGCTGTTTGCCATTTTCCTAACTCATCATGTGCCCTGAAATATGTGAGATGTATCTTGCCTCTAAGTATTGTGCATCTGTTGGGTCAAGTATCAGCTTGGCTAAGTGGTGGCACTCTTGCATCTGAGTGAGAAGCTTGTGGGTTCGAGCATCACTCCAGGACTTCAGTGTATAATCTACTGAAAGGTACCATCTTTCACGTGAGATATAAACTGAGGCTCTGTATGTATGCCTGTTATAGTGGACATAAAAAGATCACATGGCACTACTTGAACAGCAGGGATCTTCTGCTGATCTGCCAAATACCTATCCCTCAACCATCACCAGGAAAACCAATTAACTGATCATGTTGGCTGTCACGTTTGCCTACATGAAAACACTGACTATTGGCTATGATGCGCCTTGGGATTTCCTGATGACATGAAAGGCACTATATAAATGTATGTCCTTTAATTATCTCAACACATCTGTTAAGCTCCCAACCAAATATACATTGACTAAATTTAGTGGGAGCAAACCATTTGTGACAAAATGTGCAGAGGAAGAATGAGCAACCAGCAGAAAACTAGACAATCGAATATCCCTATCTGCCATTTGCTGCCTTCACCCTAGTAATAGCATAAGATAAATATGAAAAAAATCCACAATTCTGAAGTAACTTACTCATAAAATATGTTATAAATGCTTGCAGGAAGTTTCCTTTTACAGGCCTCACTTCCCTTTGGAGCCTGGGTTTGCATTGAAGATTTTACCTTAGATTTAAAACTACTCTGGACAAATCTGTGTGTAAGATGCATCATCAGAGATGTAGCTTTTAATCCTGCTTTTGTGGAACAATAATACTGAGTTGGACCACAACTACCAGATAATTTAACAGGCAGGTAGCAAAATTTGAATTATATTTGAACCCCACTCATACTTGGTGTTTCAACTACATTAGGACCTGGATTCGCAAATAAATACACAATGGTCAAATTTGCAGAGACTAAATTAGAGGCAGTTCATACAGAGGAGGCAGTTTGTGAACTGCAAAATGAGTTAGACAAAATATATAAGTGGAGATGGGTTAATCAAGGATAGCCAGCATGAACTTGTTAAAGGCAACTTGAGCCTGACTTCTTGATTGAATTTTTTTAATGAGGTAACAGAGACGGTTGATCAAGGTAGTGCAGTTGGTGTTGTAGATATGAACTTTTGGAAGGCATTGGACAAAGTGTCATCCAGACGGCTTGCTAAAAGGTTGGGAGCTCGTGGATTTCAGGGAAAGTGGCAGTCGGGATACAGAATTGGCTCAGTGACAGGAAATGGAGGGTGTTGATGGATTGATTTTTGATAGACAGGAAGGTGGTTTGCAGTTCTCTAAGCATCAGTTTTGGGTCCATTACTCTTCAATTTTTATAACTGACCTAGACCCTGGTGCAGGGAGCAGCATTATAAAGTTTGCAGATGATATAAATCATGGCAACGTTTTAAATGAGGATAGTTGTAGACATCAGGATGACATGGGCAGAGTAGTGAAATGGGTAGAAGCATGGCAGATGGAGTCCAATGCAGAGAAGTGTGAAGTGATGCACTTTGGGAGGACTAATGGAAAGAGGGTATATTATAAATGACATGATTTTGAAAAGTGTAGATGAGCAGAGAGACCTTGATGTCCATGTACTCATATCCTTAAAGATGGAAAGCAAGTTGGCAAGGTGGTTAAAAAAGCATATAGTTTACTTGAGTTTATAAATGGACACATAAAATATAAAAGCAAAGAGATCATGCTAGAACTTTATAAGTCACTGTTAGGATGCAGCTGGAGTATTGTGGACATTCTGGGCATCACACTTCAGGAAAGATATTAAGACCTTAGAAATGGTATAGAGAAGGTTTACCAGGATGTTATCAAGGATGAGAGACTACAGTTATGAAGAAAGGTTGGTAATATTGGGCTTGTTCTCCTTGGAACAGAGAAGGTTTAGAGGTGACCTAACAGAGGTTTTAAAGATGATGAGATATTTTGATAGAGTAGATACAGAAAATCAGCAGTCATAGATTTAAAATCATTGACAAAAGATCTAGAGGTGAGATGAGGAGCAGTTTTCTTCACTGAGTTGTTGGGATCTGAAACGCTGTACCTGAAAAGGTGGTAAAAGCTGATTCTGTAAATAATTTTAAATGGGGGTTGGATGGGTACTTCAGGATGAGGAACTTGCAGGGTTACAGACAAAAGAAAGGGACTGTGGTAATAAGTACAACTGCTGTTTCAAAAAGCCAGCACTGGCACGGTGGGCTAAATGGTTTCCTGCTGTACTATAAATTTCTATGATTCTATAAGTACTCCATGAATGCTATTCAAATAGCTAAGGGAAAATATCTCATCATTCTAGTAAACTCTATGTGAGGCATCTCCAAACATTGCAGAGCTACAGTTAACAAAGAAAACAGAAAGAATATTGATCTGTTCAGCCAAAACAATAGAAGCCAAATGGAGGAATTCCCATTCATATTTCACAGTGAACTGGTCAGACCACATCCACTTCTGGTCACTGATACTATCATGGAGACGCTGAAGCGCTGCAGATACTTCAGAGAAAGTCTTCTATGTTGATCCATAATATAAGGACCTTGGGTTGGAGGAAAAACTTGCAAAGCTTTGGCTTTTCACTCTTCAGAGAGCTGACCTAAAGGTGGAGCTGAATTTTCAGCATGGAGGCAGGAAACAGGAGCCAGGTTTGTCTTCAGGTCAGAAACCTTCCTTCCAGTGGGAAACTGATTAAAGTTAAGATTTTCACGTGAGTAAGCCCTTAATTGGCGTGGCGACGGGTTTTCTGTCCACTTAGAGCCAGTGAGGGCGGAAATGGAGGTGGGTCAGATGAAGTGAGGAACTGATTTAGACTGTCCACGGCAGCCATCATTGAGGCTGCTGGTTGTCCTAAGGGAGAAATCTGCTGATTGTGCCAAAGCCTTCCACAGCACCAGAGGGAAGCAATGTCGCAGGAGAGCCAGAGGCCTCGTACCCAGGGCAGGATTTCCCCTCGCTTCATCGATGCTGGGGGCCGTGAGTGGGAGGAGGGAGGTCCTCTTCCCAGAGAGTGGCAGAAGGAAGCCATCTCATCGTGCAGCAGGGGCACCTCTCTGTTCGGTGTAATCTCCCACCGCATACTCTTCCTCCTCCTCCTCTCATCTTCTGCTCCTCCCCTGATGAGCTGTCTCTTTCCAGGGCCTCACTATCGTCAAGGTCCACACCTCTCTGGATGGCCATATTATGGAGAATGCATCAGACCAATGACAGACCCTTGCAGGAGCGTTTGGAGGCCACCACCTGACCAGCCCAGGCACCCGAACCACGAAGCCCCATGGCCTGCTCAATGGTTGTCCTAGTGAACAGGCGGCATTGGTTCTATTGCCTCTGTCTAGGACTCCTTTAGAGGGGTTAGCGGGCATCTCTTCAAGGGATATCCCTTGTTCCCAGGGATCCATCCACGCACTTTGGGGGCTGGAGTGAATATCTGAAGCAGCCTGGACTGGCAGAGGATGAAGAAGTCATGGCAGCTGCCAGGAAATTCAGCACACACATGGAGGAAGTTGAAAGTTCACGAAGTTGATGAATTTCACTGGTCGGTCCCTGGGTGCCTTGATAGCCACATGGGTGCAATTGATGATGCCCTGTACCTGGGGAAATCGTGACGAAACTCATTGTCCTCTGTCTTGTGAGGCCGATTCTGTCAGGAAATGAATGTTCTGTCCAACTGTGGCAAAGAGGGCATCAGTGACCTGTGCGATGCAATGATGTGCAGCCGCATGCGAGATCCAACCAATGTACACAGCTGATTTTATTTAGTTATTTAGAGATACAGCACTGAAACAGGCCCTTCAGCCCACCGAGTCTGTGCCGACCAACAACCACCCATTTATACTAACCCTGCAGTAATCCCATATTCCCCTACCACCTACCTACACTAGGCACAATTTACAATGGCCAATTTACCTATCACCTGCAAGTCTTTGGCTGTGGGAGGAAACCGGAGCACCCGGCGAAAACCCACGTGGTTACAGGGAGAACTTGCAAACTCCGCACAGGCAGTACCCAGAATTGAACCCGGGTCGCTGGAGTTGTGAGGCTGCGGTGCTAACCACTGCCCCCCTGTGCCGCCCTTTTTTTTTACCCCCTCCTCCCACTCATGGCCCCCAGCATCATATCCAGCATCGATGAAGCAAGGGGAAATACTGCCCTGGGTATGAGGCCTCCAGCTCTCCTGCGACATCACTTCCCTCTGGTGCTGTGGAAGGCTTTGGCACAATCAGCAGATTTCTCCCTTAGGACAACCAGCAGCCTCAATGATGATCTTTGGGACAAGCCAGAAGCAAAGAAGTTCAGGGCCACCCCACAGTGATTTTGACAGCTACTGGCAAGGCATGGCGACCAGTGCTGTGAGGTATGAGCTTTTCAGCGACGAGGTCACAGGTGTCTGATGAAGGGTCATTGATCTGAAACGTTAACTCTGTTTCTCTCTCTACAGATACTGCCAGACCTGCTGAGTATTTCCAGCATTTGCTCTGTTTATTTTAGATTTCCAGTATCTGCAGTATTTGCTTTTGAATTAGTTATTTTCATGTTGACATGGTTGACAGTTCATTAAACGTTTATTTACAGATTACATGCATACATATGCAGGCACATGTAAACACACACACTACATAGTCCAGCATGTGATGCTACTTTAGATACAAAACTTTAATATGAAAATATCCAAGCTAACCCTATGAGTATGCTACAGCCCGCTAGGCCAGTACATAGAAAATGCCAGTTTACTCTGTAAAGGGCAAAGAAGTGTGTGTAAGAACATGAAAGTTGTTTTAATGGGTGATTTCAATCAATCCCATTTAAACAAGCCAGAATTGATAAATGAGATACATAACTGCCTCTCGACTCAAGTGAGCTTCTCGACCAGACTCTGAAGGGCAAAGCTCATCTTGGTCTGGTACTTGTAAATGACCCAGACAATATATCGAAAATGTAAGTTGTAACATTTCTAGTGAATGGTAATTGCAGAATGATCAAATTTAAACCTAACAGCAGGAGCAAGGTCTATAACTTTTTAATATTTTTGAGATAAGTGAACATTTAAAATGAATGCAAAAGCAAAATATTGAAGATGCTGAAAATCTGAAATAAAAACAGAAAATGCTGGAAATACTCAGTAGCTCAGGCAGAATCTTTGGAGAGAGAAAAACAGCGTTAACATTTCAGGTCAATGGCCTTTTAAAATGAATGGATTGGAGGAGGATGTTTATCAAAATGTAACTAGAAAAAAAATGGAAAGAATAATGCTAAAACAGGCAGGAGCAATACATACGAAAGATCAGCAAGTTTTGAGACTAAACTAGCGTGATCCTAAGTGGATCAACAAACCAATTAAAATGAAATACAGAAAAATGACTTCCACAAATCCTGCAAGGAGAAGGCTGGTCAGAAGGGCAACGAGAGACCTAGAAAAAACATAACTCTAGAGGCAAAACCGAGCAGTAAAAAAAAACAGTATTTCAGTACAATAGCAGGAAGACTGCCAGAGAAGAGGAAACAATATTAAAAGATTCAAGTAGCCTTGAAACAGAAGGTGAGCACTGGATAGTAAATATTCTGAATGATTACTTCCTCCAGATATTCACAAGGGGAAGATATGAACAATTTGCCTGCCTAAAATAATAGTACCAAGGCAACACTCAGGACTAATATTGGAGGTGCTGAACAAGATGAAAGGACTTTAAAATGAATAAATCCCGAAGGATAGATGGTATTTATCCAAGAATGTCGAGAGAGGAGGTTTTCAAGGCTCTAGCCATCATTATGAGATGGTCAGTAAACACTGAGGAAGTCCCAATAGATTGAAAACAGGCTAATGTGATGCCAGTGTTCAAAAAAGGTAGCATAACAGACACTGGCAACAGCAGACCAATTAGTCTTCAATTCCATGTAAAATATTAGAATTGATTATCAGGAATAAGCTTGATTCCCTACAACAGTTACCTAGTAAACAGTCAAAATGGCTTTGGACAGGGAAGCCCTGTCTGACAACTTCTTTGATTTCTTTGAGGATGTGGCAGAGCAGTGGACTACAGTGAATCTTATAATGTTGCATACATGGACTTCCAAAAGGCATTTGATGAAAGTTCCACATAAAAGGCTACTAGATAATTCAAAGCTATGGTGATCCAGGTATGTGGAAAAGCCGTTGGTTGAAAGGTAGAAAACAATTGGTTAGAGGGGTTACTTACTGAATGGAGTTACCCAAAATCAGAAATTCAAACTAAATCCACCACTTGGATTGAGAAACTCAATGCCTATTGGTCAAATCTGCAAATGATGCCAAACTTGGAGAGTTGGTGGAATGGAAGGAAGTGGAAATTTCTTAATGACAGAAACAAGATGTGGGAGTGGGCCAAACAATGGCCAATGAAATTTAAACGAATAGAAGGTAACTTTAGGACTGGAATCAGGAGGTTCTTTCTCATGCAGAGAATGATCAACGCTTGCAGTAGGCTTTTTGGGCAGTGTAGTAGAGGCAAAAGCCCTGGAATAATTTGAGTTGCATGGCTATCTTCATCTACAAGGACCTTGTGAATGTAATGCAAAAGATGTAATGAATTAATTTATATGTCTGACAGAACTATGTATTAAATTTTCAATCAGTGGTTTGGTGGTCCACTGAATGAATTACTTTTTTTAACATTGGCGCTGCATGGTGGTGACGTGATGAAATTTTCTATTTGCACACCACAGATTTGACAGTTAGAGAGGAATTGAGCAGTCACCGGATGAATGGAGGTTGGAAGATCAGATGAATTAATTGGCAACATGGAGAAAACAATTTATTTGACTATCAACAGCAGGTCAGGGAAGCTTATGAAATTCTTTACCTGAAGTCAGTATGTCATGGTAGGAATATGAAAGCAGGTTTTTATTTTCACTATGCTTATCAATATATGAAAAGGGAAGAGAGGAGGTGGCTTTAGTAAGTGGTGAAAATCAAAGGCAGAAAGGGAATAAATAGCATGTGGAACAGAATGGTGTCAATAGTGCCAAAAGGAGGAGTAGGGACTGGAAGCAGGATGAACTGATGGAGAGGAATTCGGCAGGAAAAATGGCTGTAGAATTGAGAGCAGCTTGCAGGGCAGAACTAGTGAGGCAGAAGAAGGAACAAACCAGACTGGCGGTCAATGTAAAATAAAAGAAAAATACTGCAGATGCTGGAAATCTGAAATAAAAACAAAAGTGCTGGAAATACTCAGCAGATCTGGCAGCATCTGCATCATGAGTCCTGATGAAAGGTCATTGACTTGAAGTGTTAACTCTGCTTTTCTCTCCACAGATGCTGCCAGACCTACTGAGTATTTCCAACACTTCTTGTTTTTATTTCTGGCTGTTAATGTGTTGGATGACTGTGCAGGCAGGTAAAAGATGGAGTGGGAGAAATTCATTCACGTGGCGTAATAATGAAGAAAGCCATGCAGGTAGCAGCCGAGGTGCTGCCTGACCTCAGGGAATCAACGTAAGTCTGCATAGCACTGCTAGAAGCGGTGCTACATGAACAAACTTCTCCCCTGGAGTTGTCTAATTAGGCTGGAGAGATTTGCAAGTAGCAGATATTGGGTGGGGAGGGAGGAATGGATTTGAAATGGTGAGTGGGCAAATGAAGAGAGGGGAAACTTACAGATGTTAGTAGGGAGGAAGACAAAGTTATGGGGGGAGGAAATATAAAAGTTGGAAGTAGAAAATCACGTGAAGCTACAAGCAGGCAATGGTCAGTGGTGATTTGCTGCAAAATACAAAATTTAATTGCATCAGATTCTTTCTTTTGATTTAAGCCTTGGGACATTTTTAGTGTTAAATGCAAAGTATGAATATAGGATATTGTTACCACCAAAGGATGGGAGTGTGGAACTACAATAAGACTAGCATATTTACATCTTTAGTGTTTCCCCTTTATAGATGTTCACGTAGAGATTTTCAGTGTAAAATATTTACTTCCAAAATAGTGACTCAAAATCATGACAATAAAGATAAGGTTTTGTAGCCAAGAAGTGGCAACAATTTTAATGTGATGTATAAATTTGTAACATGGGAATTTTAGCACGTGTGAGCATGTGGATTTGGGTCCAAGTGAAAGGTGAAATGCAGGAAAAATATGACTCTTCAGGAAGTTGGCTTCAACCCACTGACTTACGCATTTTACTCTAGTGCATTAGGCTGTGAGCATTCAGTGCCCTCAGGAGAAGCGGGTTATCAACTTCAATACGTTAATCACTCAATTAGAGCAATATTAATGTGGATTTTGCAGTTTAACTTTAGCTCCACAAGTTTTCCAGGCTTTCAGGAACTCGTCAGTGAAAGCAAAGTGAGAAGATTGCAGCATAGGGTCTGAAGCCATGACAGGGAAATACTCAGTGTTCACAGCTGCTTTCTTACCTGCTTGTGTGAAAAGGCTTAGTCACAGTATTTGTACTGAAAGGTTACTTTATATACTCAAGAGATTACACACTTTGGAGGTGTCATCTGCACTTTGGAGTTCTGATCTATGAGATCAGCATGGATGTTACTTACCATGTGTTACATTGCACTTCAAATGAGGACCTAGATAACCACCATCACCAACAAGACAGCAGGACCTACACTGACAGGGTGTAGCTGCACCAGCAGAACCAGGACTTGCAACAGCAATATCCTACTGCACTCAGACTTACAGCTCCATAGGAGAATGGGGATCAGCAGAGAGGTACAGCTTGTAGAAGACCATACCAGTACACAGCATCTATAGGCGGAGAATAAACTTTTACGATGGATTGCATCTGAGGAGGTGCAGGGTGTCGCACCAGGTGGTGCCAGACATTTGCAGCCTGCTGGAACAAACATGCTGTCATCTTTACCAGGTCACCACTGACCACAACTTTTTTTCCTTTGGATTGTTCCAGGGCTCATTCAGACACATTTTCAGTATTGCTCAGCTGGCATCACACAAATGCATAAATGATTGATTGCTTCTTTTCCAATGCCAGCCATTATGCCAACTTTGCCTGTGATGGTGTCAGTCAGAAAGAGCGGGTGCTAAAATTAGTGGCTCTGACTGGCTTCCCGCATGAGCGGGGCATCATCAACTGCAACAGCTTCCACTCCATCTCTGGAGAGCTGATGTGCAACCTCAAAAAGATCTTTGTGCAGGTGTGTGCAAGATTCCTGGGCAGCTGCCATGATGTTTTCGTCCTGCTGCAGTCCACCCTCCCAAATATTCTCCCACCTGGAAGCAGTGTTACTGGCTGGCTACTCCAAGACAAGGGGTACCCACTTAAAATGTGGCTGATTACACTTCTCAAAAACTTGAGGAATGACGCCCAAGGATGATGCACTGAATGCTACATGACCACCAGATGTCTCATTGAGCAAGCCATCAGCATGCTGAAGATGCACTTCAGGTGCATGGACAGATTTGGAGGTACTCCAGTACGCACCGGTCAGGGTCTCTGGATTGATCTTGGTGTGCTGCACCCAGTGCAACATTGCACAGCAGCGAAGTTTGCACCTGCAGGAGGAACAAGGCACAGAACACTGAACCTCCTTTGGCTGATTCGAGAAGGAGGGAGAAAAGCAAGGGGAGGCGGCTGAGGAAGCAGAAGGTGATATGGGCAGTACACCACCAGCGGCGCACATTGTTGCCTGAGATGCCCTCATCATTGAGAGTTTCACTTACGTTCCATCATTCCACCCATCTGACAACCAGTTAGCCATGTTTGCCCCCCAACCCCCCCTCCCATGAAAATGCCACCAACACAAAGCAGTCCTGCAAACAACCAAGTATTGCTTTCACAGCCCCCCATCACTCACCATCAACTCATGTCTTCCAATTCATCATCATCACAACTGAAAAGTTCACTTGTGAGCCAGCAACCAAAAATGGACAAGATGAGAAAGTGATATAAAAGAATAATATTTATGTATCTCAAACATAATACAGAAACTTAATCTAACATTGTGTAACACACCCATGTGCATCCCTTGTGCAACTACAAATCTTTGCTTTTCCTTTTCCTAGTACTTTGTGATGCAATCTCTGTGTCTTCAGCAGAGATAGAGGCAGGCTGCTCATATCTCTGGTCCTTACTGGTGAGGTGATCTTGGCTGACGTCCTCTCAGTTTTGGAGTGTGTGAGGGCCCTGTCAAAGACTTGCACCACCTGCACCTTTGCAGGGCAGACTCAGCTATCTGGACACGAAGCAGTATGTGGAATACTGACTGTGGGGGGCAAAGGGTGAGAAGTGGAAGCACTTTGAGCCAATTCTCTATTTTCATGTCCCTTTTCACCATTATCTCTCTCATGGCCCAGTTGCACTTCCCTGCTAGTAATAAACCGGAGAACATTTTGCTGCGGATGTGGGGTGATGAACGGCCAATGCTAGGGTTTCATGAATTTTTGTTTTTTCATGGGATGTGAACTTCACTGGCAAGGCCAGCACTTGTTACCCTTCCCTATTTGCCCCTGGGAAGATGATGGTGAGCCACTTTGAACACTGCAGTCCATGTGGTGTAGGTACACCCACAGTGCTCTTCGACTTTTCTGCAGCAGTTTGAAGCAACTAGACCATTTCAGAGGGAAGTTAAGAGTCAACCACATTGCTGTGGGTCTGGAGTCACATGTAGGCCTGACTGGATAAGGACAGCAGGTTTTCTTCCCTAAAGGATGTTAGAGAACCAGATGGGTTTTTACGACAATCCGGTAGTTTCATGGTCATCACTACTTAGCCTAGCTTTTTATTCCAGATTTATTAATTAATTGAATTTAAATTCTACTAGCTGCTGTGGTGGGATTTGAACTCCTGTCTCTGAAACACCTTTCTCATACAAGGTGGTATTCATAGTGTGCAAGCCATTAGTGCAGGACTGCCTGCACTCATGTGATTTCCTCATTTGATTCTCTACGCACGCTCTTTGAATGCACAAAGACATCATTGAAAAGGCCTATGACAAACGGCACTCCTGTTTGAGACTGATTTCTCGAAACTCCAAGCATGCACAATGCAGCAGGAATGTCTCCTGGTACCTCACATTTTTTTGCTGCTGCTCCAGAATTATCCTCTTTGTCAAGAGCCCCTGAGCCTCAGCATCTGCATCAAGCTGAGCAGAGCTTGGAGTGTCCTGCGCCCTTCGACAGTGGCTCTCTCGTGTTGTCCTTGTCTGCAGCATCTTCTCTTGCTCATTTGTGATCTATGAGTCATTAGATGAAAATTCAACTATCTGCCTTACTGTTCCCATCGAAGTGTAAGTATCTGAGTTGGTGCATGGCCTACATGAGTCCTGTAATAGCGCATGCTCAAAGCGAATGACTTCTTCTGGACAGCTGGCAGTGACAAACTGGACCACCTCCTGAGGGACACGTGAAGGCCTTGTGGGAGGTGAAAGACATGAGTGGCTATTGTCAAGGGCAGAATGTTTGAAATTATCTTTATGCACATGATCATATTTCACTTGCTACTGATATCAAGTCAACGTGAGTGAATGCTGTATGCCATGTTGCTGCCTGATATTTAATTTTGTCATCAGGTTACTGGAAGGCCCTTATTTCCCCATCTCTCATGGCCAGGTACACCAAGGTTGCACTGATTTCCAGCCCCGTCTCCTCTACACTTGTTAGGTGTAAGATGGACAGAGGGCTGCCTCTGGTTCTCTGCGTCTTGCTGGTGTTCTGTGTTGTCTTCTGCCAGGAGGAAAAGAAGAGACCTATGAGTGAGAGTAATGTGTTGAATGGATGGGTGGAGAGCATTTGTTGAGGGTGACTTTGAGGGAGAGGCATGATATTGTATAAAGATGAGGGTGAATGTCAGTGACGGATGGATAGATGGGGATGTAAGGAAATGCGTAGACAGAGACAGATGGATATACCTGCAAGGTAAGTTGGTGTGAGGAATGATGTGCTGGAATAGTCTTGAGAAGACAGATTGAGGGGGCTGGGATAATACGCACACTGGGAAGTAAATGAATTTTGCTGCCTGCTTAGGCCATTGAATTGCTTCCTGCATTGTGACACAATGGGCCTGATGCTAACCTTGTTTCTCTGAAAATGTCATACTTTTATCTATATTGTGTTGACTCCACACTGGTATCAAAGATTTATGTATTGCAGTGGCCCAGATTGTCAAGGTCATCCACTTAATCAGCTACTTCCTTGTCCTTCTATAGTGTATTAGTCATTTGGGCTTGCAATGCTGTTACTTTTTCATCACCTTTTAAGAGTTTGGGAATTTGCATTGTTAAGTTCTGTGAACTCTGCATGCATGGTTGACAGGAAACCTTGTGGAGTGTTCAGACTTGCACCTTTAGATTGGCTGGCCATGTTGTAACTTTGGTCCAGGATTGTTTCCCTTGGTTAGGGACCATGTTGTGCCAGTTCTGTCATTGCTAATTGTATTGTCCTTCGAGGCAACAGTACTTAATCTGGGGTGGCGTACTTGACTGGTGCTGGAGTTCATGTTTCATTGGGCACTTTTTAGCCATGGTGAAAGAGTTGTGGTTCACCCATTTGTGGTATTGCGCAATTATTTGTCGGGCAAAGGTTGTTTGTGGGACAGTGGCACTCTTCATTGAGGGTTATTGTTTTTACTTGATTTTTTGACTTCTTCTCTCGACTGAGTTGGAAATGTTTCTGCTGCTGATTCCTCCATTAAGGATCATGTTCAGATCTTACGTTATTGGGGTCCATGGTGGTCTTGTGGGGCATGCCAATCAGTAGTATCAATTAGAGGGAGCATCACTGGAGTTATTGGCATTCTTTTAAAAGGTGAACATATTTTATATTTTTTATATTGTGCTGGTTTCCTAATGTTGTGTGGATTTGAAGTGAAAATTAACATCTGGCAGTGGCTCCTGTTTCAAGCCACTGCTTGCACTACAGCATCATGCAGCGGTTCAAGGAGACAGCTCATCACCACCTTCTCAAGGGCAATTAGGGATGGGCAATAAATACTGGCCTTGCCAGCAACGCCCACATCCCATGAATGAATAATAAAAAAAATCACCAGAACTCCTTTATGCTGTATATGAATGAATAAAGTAGTACTGTGGGACCAGGGCTTGTGTGGGATGGGGAACAAGGAAGTGTTCAATAAGCAACATGATACACTCAGAATTAGATGCTACAGTGCTCCACATGGTGAACTCTGAATCTCTGGGCTACAGTCATAGGGAGATAATGAGTAGAAGCTAGGGAGGAGGTAAACTAATCAGCCACATTGAACTGCTGCTGGGAGGAGAATTAGGAGTCTATGGGGAAGATGGTACATGTGCATAAGGGAAACTACCTGTCCAATAAAATACCCACTCTTGACAAAAAAGGGGAAAATAATGTATGTGAAAGTATTTTCGCATGCATCTCATAAATTGCCTACCATAAATTCACCACCCACATTCTATGTATTACCTTTCAAACTAATAAATTCGTATTGAAGTTCATAATCTAAGTGTATTTTCTTCTTAATATGCTGACTCTACTTACATATTCATATATTTTCTGATTGTGGTATGACTTCTGTATAACCAAAGATTATTTTACTTGTGTGTTTTTGTGCTTTTACCCCCACCGATGTGCATTTTTGCACATATTAGTACTTCTTTCCTTTAAGACTATCCAGACTCTTAATAATTAAAATTTGAAGGCCTGCAATCTATTTGATTATTTTTATATTCATTTTCTTTACCAGGTCTGTCAGTGAGGAGTGTGTGTTGGCAAGGAGATCATATTTTGGTTGGCACGCAGGACAGTGAAATCTTTGAAATCGTGGTACATGATCGAAACAAGCCTTTCCTAATCATGCAAGGTCACTGTGAGGGGGAGCTCTGGGCCTTAGCAACTCATCCAACAAAGCCTTTAGCAGTAACTGGGAGTGATGATCGATCTGTTAGGTTTGTATTTTTAATTGTGATGATTATCCCAGACTATTAGACAATATGTTGGCAGTTATGATTTTAGTTGGTAAAATTTGATGACTACTTTTCACAGAATCACAGAATTATTACAGCACAGATTCGGCCAATCGTGTCTCCGAGTGAGCAATTCACTTAGTGCCATTCCCCTGCCTTCTCCCCATAACCAAAGCTATTCATTTTAACACATTTTCAAATATGCTCCTTCTCCCCACAACAGAGTGCAGTAAAGCCTAACAAGACAGACATATTCTGCTTCCAGGTTTTACTTAATATTGCCTGGGAAAGTTTCATCTAATGTAGATGATACAATTTAGATGCTCATGTGGAGTTTATTCAGACCTCTTTTCTCTTTCAGATGACATAAGAGTCTTAAACTCAGCACATCTAAACAATGCAGAGCATCAATCAACACTATATCATCAATAGAGTAAAACCAAATGAATTTATGACCAAAATATTCGGTCTGCTGGTCAGACTGTAACTTGAATATATTGGAACCCTGCTATAGTGCGGAACTAGGTTTAATGCGGATCCATTATGGACCCCAAAGATTTCATGTACATTTATAATTTCATAGCGTATTTCACAACATTGTTGAAATATAAATGCTCCACAAATTATTTAGAACCAGCTAATGAGATGGAGCCTCATAACTAATTAAGGTGCCAGGTTTCTCTGCATAAATACTGGTCAAACTTGCACTGATACCCATACAACGATCAAAGCAAAATCATGTGCACTGAATCACGAAAGAGAAAATCTTGTATGTCCCAGAGAAGCTGAAAATCATTGCTCAGATCAAGGAAGGCACTACATTAGCACCTGTTTCGCAAAGAATTGGGTTCGCTGAATCAATGCTGGGTGGCTTAAAGATGAAGAGAAGTTGAGAATGGTGTTGATGGGGATGGCTGAAGGTGGCTAAGCAAGAACGAAAACTCAAAATGCTGACAACACACCTCTAGACACAGCCATATATATATGATTCGCCCAGCAGAGAACTGAAGGTGTACCTGTATCCGGTCCTATTATTCAAGCTCAGGATAAGAAATTTTGCCACTTAATTTATGGAACTACCAATGCCTCAGTAGAGTTTGGAGCCAGCAAAGGATGGTTAGCAAGATTCAAGCAATTTGCAAGTTACTATAAGAGAACAACAGTCTACGGATGAGCCAGCCACAACATTTCCCATTGAATTAAAGAAGATTTTACACGAAGGAGGATGCACCGAAGAACAAGTCTACAACTGTGGCAAGACAGCCATGTACTACAAAGTGTTACCAGAGAAGACACCAGCGACAAGAAGCGACACCAACAAAATGTCTGGATTTAAACAGGTAGAGAGAAGGTTGACAGTCCTCCTGGGTTGCAATAAAACTGGTCTACACAAGCTCACTCCGCTCATCATTCGAAAATTGGCTAAATCACACTGCTTCCATCATCTAAACCTAAAATCACTACCATGCCAATAACAAGTAACGCCAAAGCTTGGATGATCATCACTTTTCAAAGACTGGTTTCACCATGAATTAGTACCAAACATCAGAAAACATCTCAGACAGAACAAACTGCCGAAGAAGGCCATCTTGTTGCTTGACAACTGACCTGCACACTCGCCCCCAGGGAACGTGGTAACTCGAAATGGGAAGGTCAAATGCATCTGTCTACCAAAAAATACAACATCAAAAATCCAACCGCTTAACTAATGCATCATATCGACCTTCAAACATAACTACAGAAGACTAACTACTACAATGCCTGGTCCGTACTTAGGGCCAAATTAGATACTGATGACATCAATGCATGGCTGAATATTGGTGCTCAAGAAGCTACCAATGAGATGATGACAGTTAATCAAATATTGGCCAGTGTAATTGATCCAAATCCTGAAGACTTCCAGCAAGCTGAAGATGACGCCAATGCCGATGCTGAGAGCGAGGCACTGCCATCATCCTGTACAGTCATCCACTACCTAGAAGAATCACTGAAATAGTTGGTAGCCAACGAGAAATCAGCTGCTCCAATTCTGACACAACTTCAGGACATCCTGCATCGAGCAAAGGCAGAGCCGAGGAATAAATGTAAACAGTTTAAAATTACTGCTTTTTTTCAACACCCATCCATCCATTCAATAATGATTGATAGTACATGTATATTCACATTTCTGTTACCAGAAGAAGTAAAACTTAATTTATGTGAATTGATTGTCTTCATTTTGTTTGTTTTATTATTCTAGCTGCTGACTTGGCACTTTTAATAGGACTTCTTTATAACATGGTCTCACCTATAATGTGGTCTTGTGATGTGGACCGCGTTATAGCGGGGGTCCCAGTGTACTGTGTACACTTGTGGTCACCAGGACACAGGGGACATGTTCAGGTGATAGAAGAAATGCAGGGAAGTTTGATCCCTCGAGTCTAGGAAGGAGATGTCTGAGAGGTGATCTTAAGATAGTTAAGAGGATAGAACAACTTCCACTCCTCCAAAACGTTTACCCATAACCTATCATGCATTGTTCTATTCTCCCATCATGTGTGCCTGATCTACATTGGCTCCCAGTCCCAATGTCTTCAATTTAAATCCCTTCATGCCTCACTTTTCCCCATCTCTGTATCCTTCTGCAGCCATACAACCCTCTGAAAATTCTGCATTCCTCCAATTCTGTCCTATTTGTGCATCTCCCACTCTGTTTGTCCCATGATTAGCTGTCATACCTTTGGCTATTGAGGCCCTGCACTCTGGACTTTCCTCCCTAAACCTCTGCTTCCTTAAATATCCAACTCTTTGGCAAAGCTTTTAGTCAACCCTCCTAATATCTCTTCCTTTGGCTCAGTGTCAATTTTTATCTAGTTATGTTTCTGTGAAGCATCTGGGACAATTTTCTTCATTAAAGGTACTACATAGATGCATGTTGTTGAAGGTAAGTCTGAAAAATTACTTTAAATTGTGAGACTAGGACAATGGGCTATGGCTTCAAACCAGGATAAGGTAGATTTAGAACTGATGTCAGGAAATTCTTCTCTACACAAAGGTTAGACTTCCAGGAAGAGGTGAAAACAAAAACAAAAAGTGCTGGAAATACTTAGCAGGTCTGGCAGCATCTGTGGAGAGAGAAGCAAAGCTAATGTTTCAGGTCTGTGACCTTTCATCAGAACTGGCAACGGTTAGGAAAGAATTAATTAATTAGGTTTCAATCAAGTAAAGGGGATGGGGGTGGGGGAGAGAACAGAGGGGAAGGTATTTGATAGGGCAGGAGAGATTAAATAACAAAGCTGTCCTAGGACAAAGGCAAAGCGTGTGTTAATGCTTGTGGTGAAAGACAAAGCATGAGTCCAGAGAGACTGTTAATAGTGGAATAATGAGCAGCTCTGACTATGTGAGAAGCAGGCACATGGTTAAAAAATAAAATATTTTAAAAAGGCCAGTCATGAAGTTATTGAACTCAATGTTCAGTCCGCAAGGCTGGAGAGTGCCTAATCAAAAGATCAGGTGCTGCTCCTCGAGCTTGCGTTGATATTCACTGGAACACTGGCCAAAGACAGAAATGTTGGCATGAAAGCGGGGGGTGGGGTGTTGAAATGGCAAGCAACCGGAAGCTCGGAGTCATGCTTTCGGACTGAGCGGAGATGATCATCAAAGCAGTCATCCAATCTGCGTTTGGTCTCCCCAATGTAGAGGAGACCGCATTGTGAGCAGCGAATACAGTATACTAAATTGAAAGAAATACAAAGTAAATCGCTGCTTCACCTGAAAAGGAGTGTTTGGGACCTTGGATAGTGAGGAGAGAGGAGGTAAAAGGGCAAGTATTACACCTCGAGCGATTGTATGGGAAGGTGCCATGGGAAGGGGACGAGGTGTCGGGGATAATGGAGGAATGGACCAAGGTGTCGTGGAGGAAATGATCCCTTTGGAATGCTGACCGGGGAGAAGAAGGGAAGATGCATTTGGTGATGGCATCATACTGGAGGTGGTGGAAATGATGGAGGATGATCCTCTGGATGTGGAGGCTGGTGCGGTGGAAAGTGAGGGCAAGGGGAACCCTGTCGCGTTCTGGGAGGGAGGGGAAGGCGTAAGGGCAGAAATACGGGAAATGTGCCAGACACGGTTGAAAGCCATGTCAACCACAGTGGGGGGTGGGGGGGGGTATCCTCGGTTGAGGATAAAGGAAGACATATCAGAGGCGCTGTTATGGAAGATTGCATCCAGTCGAGGTGAAAAACCTGAAATGGTTTAAAAAACAATTGGATGCTAAATGCAAGAACTTTAGGATCTTTCTGAATAGATGAATTAAGATGTGCTTAATAGCTTTCCTCATCCTGAACCTCTTTGCCTCTCCACTTTTGTGGAGTACTTTCAGCTCATGGACTGCAACAGTTCAAGAAGACCCACCACAACCTTCTGGAGGGCAACTGGAGATGGTCAATAAATCCTGCTTTTGCATATCCCGAGAATTAGTAATTTTTAAAACTATTTGAAGCTGCCTTGTGAAAATGATTTTTGAAATTTCAGGCAACCTTACAAAAGAACTTTTTGCTCCACCCAGATGGCACTTTAAATTCTGCACCTGCAAGTTCCAGCATCCAATGTATGATTAACTTATTGGATAATACTGATAGCCACTAGCCATATATGATTAATTGCATTTCTGATGCAATTTAGATTATAGACATTATAGTCATTGAGCATGTGATCTCGCTACTCATTATCACATGGCATACATAGGTGTACTTTAACCACTGTGCGTTTGTTGGCAAAGTGGTAAAACAAAAAGCGGCGTGAGGGTGATTTTTGATCTTTGAGTCCTTTTTCTTCCTTGGTTAGTGAATGATGGTGATAAATATGTGTACAAATGTGATGTACAGTTACCAGTTGTGTGTAGGTGAGGCGTTTTCTACTAAAATTAGTGCATGTGTTTAAAGCAGTGTTGCCGTAGTCACGTGTGTAGACCGCAATTTTTATTGGACAACATTGTTTAAAGATCAGTGATAGAAACAGTTTTCTTCTTCCACAGGAGATTGCTGGACTAACTTTCTCGCTTCCATAAAATTAATTTAGGGGTGAAAATATTAAGTGTAGACTTAAAGTTCCTTTAACGAGGAACTTCAACATTATGAAGTTTCTCATCATGACCTCATCAGAAGGTACCTTTGATTAAAAAAAATTATTGTTGTCGATATGACTTGTATATTGATTTGAGCTAAATCTGGTAAACTACTCTGCTTTGCAGCAATACCTAGTAGAATCCTATTTATGACATCTCGTGATTGCAATTATTTCCAAATTGATTTTATTGCTATTCTAAGCTACTTCTCACATTATTGCAGCTAGATATCTGCCTGAATCTGAAGTTAAGGTGATTATTTTTGCCATTCAAATTCAGTTTTCGGCTTTGACCTCATGGAACTGAAATTTCATCCACTTTGAAGCCAAAGCAAAAGACTGATGCACTGAAACCTTAGCCAGTGTGTAACCTACCACTGATCATAAAGAAACCTGGACATAAAACTTGTACTGTGCTTTGGTAATTTTTATATTACTTTACAATCATTTTTCTTGCAACAATAGGAGATGGGAATTAATTTTGAAAATTTTATATATATATTGACACAGTGCTAGCCACAGGAAAAGTAGGCCTTTTTATTTATGAACATTTACTTTGTTCAGTTAATAACATATTTGATTTGTAGGTTCTCAAGTTATAGTATTCCAATTTAAATAAATGTTCAATTATGTATACAATTAAAATGCAATCATTTTGCACAGTGATTTTTTTCCCCCTCCGATCTTCTTCCAACCCCATAAATTGCCCACACTATGTATACATCAGTTAGGAATGAGGAGATGGTTCAGCCTTTGGCTATCTGTTGTCTTGCTCAGGCCAACTGACATTTATATTTGTACTTCGACCAGATAATATGTCATAACAATCCTGAGTTGTGTGTGGAAAGGAAAGAACCTGCCAGAGGGATGACTTCCTAACCCATCGCACCCAAGCATTTTTCTTGATAGGAATTAAAATGAGTGAATGAATCTGATAGATATGACTGACTATGCTGGAAACCATTATATGGGAAGGAAGAAAGTAAGGTTTACTGAAATTGTTAATCAGTACTGTATGCAATTATTTAATTCACATGTAACATTGCCAAAATTCTGGAAAAAGATGGGTATTAATTTGAAACATCAACATTTAAGTGTGCCTCAGTTTAATTTCCTTCATGGTTGTGATTACATATTTCACTTTAGGTGAAATAAAATTTCCAAAACTAATTTCATACATGTTGAATGAGCAATGAAATACAGATTGTTATTTGGGATCAATTGAAAAGAACATTAAGCTTGGAATATTGAACAGCTCAATTGTTATTTATTTCTCCTTTTTATGGTAGACTGAATTTATATTTTCAGAATATGGAGTCTTATTGATCATGCTCTGATTGCTCGATGCAATATGGAAGAACCAATTCGTTGTGTTGCTGTGAGTTCAGATGGCATCCATCTTGCTCTGGGTATGAAGGATGGTTCTTTTACTGTACTACGGATCAGGTCAGTGTAAAAGGGAATTATCAACTGCTTTTTTCGTGTTTAGCTTTAAAAGATGTATGTGTTGTTTTGAACAATGCGTACCTTCTGCATTAGCATATAATCAGTGTTACTGTTTGAAGAAATTGTAATGTTTTGTAGCTTGGCTCAGTTATCAGCATTCTACCTGTGAGTTAAGTTGTGGTTTCAAGCTCCACTTGAGCACTAAGTTGACAAATCACTGCAGTCTTGACGTGCTGTAATGTCAGATAGTGCTGTCTTTGGGTGAGCTGTTAAATCAGTGGCTTGTATGCTTGTTCAGATGGACATTAAAAAAAACTATCACCGTTTGAAGAAAAACACGTTATCCTAGTTAGATGGCCAGCAGTCCTCTTTTTTAACAAAGCACTACTCGAAACAGGTTTTGCTATGGCAACCTGTGTGGGTCCGAGCTATCCCAACCTTTTTGTGAGATATGTGGTCATTCTTTGTTCCAATCCTACTCGGTTCCCTCCCTCACTTCTTTTTCTGGTACACTTGATGGTTGTATCAAAGCCGTTTCCTGCTCTTGCATCCAACTGGAAAATTTTCATCAAGTTTTCTTCCAATTTCCACTTCTGCCTTGCCTTCACATAGTCCATCTCCAACTCTTCCTCGACTTCTCTCTCTTCATTTCCAGGGATAGGTTATCAACCAAATGTCCACTATGACCAGTTCTGATGAAAGGTCACAGACCTAAAATGTTGACTGTGTTTCTGTCTCCACAGATGCTGCCAGATCTGTTGAGTGTTTGCAGCATTTTCTGTTTTAATTTGCTATCCAGCATCCGCGGTATTTTGTTTCTCTGCTATAAGCCCACTGACTTCCACAGCTACCTTGACTACATTTCCTACTACTCCATTTCCTGTAAGGACTCTATTCAGTTCTCCCAGTTTGTCCGTCTCCATCACATCTATTCTGGCAAGGTCACTTTTTTATTTGTTCATGGGATGTGGGTGTCCCTGGCAAGGCCAGCACTTATTGCCGTTGAGAAGGTGGTGGTGAGTTGCTGCCTTGAACTGCTGCAGTCCATGTGGTGTAGGTACATCCACAGTGCTACTACTTAGGGAATTCCAGGATTTTGACCCAGTGATAATGCAGGAGCAGTGATGTATTTTCAAGTGTGTGACTTGGAGGGAAACCAATTTGCCTGCTGTTGCTGTTCCTCTAAATGGTAGAAGTCGTGTGTTTGGAAGGTGCTGTCGAAGAAGCCTTCATGAGTTGCTGCAGTGCATCTTCTAGATGGTACACACTACAGCCACGGTGCACCAGTGGTGGAGGGAGGGAATGTTTATGGTTGTGGATGGGGTGCTAGTCCAGTTGGTTGCTTTGTCCTGGATTGTGTCGTTCTACTTGAGTGTTATTGAAGCTGCACTCATCCAAGCAAATGGAGATTTCTCTGTCGCACTCCTGATTTTTACCTTAAAGATGGTGGAAAGGCTCTGGAGAGTCAGGAAGTGAGTTAATCATTGCAGAATACCCAGCCTCTGACCTGCTCTTGTAGCCGCAGTATTTATATGGATGGTCCAGTTAAGTTTCTGGTCAATGTTGACCCCGCCCCTGGGATGTTGATGGTGGGGGATTCAGTAATGGCAATGCCATTGAATGTCAATGGGAGCTGGTTAGATTCTCTCTTGTTGGAGCTGGTCATTGTCTGGCACTTGAGTGGCACAAATGTTATTTGTCACTTACCAGCCCAAGCATGAATGTTGTCGAGGAGTCGCTGCATACGGATAGGAACTGCTTCATTGTCTGAGGAGTTATGAATGGAACTGAAAACCATGTGATCATCAGCGAACATGGCCACTTCTGACCTTATGATGGAGGGAAGGTCATTGAAGCAGCTGAAGCTGTTTGGGCCTAGGACACTACCCTGAAGAACTCCTGCAGCAATGTCTTGGGGCTGAGATGATTGGCATTGAACAATCACATCCATCTTCCTTTGTGCTAGGTATGACTCCAGCCAGTGGAGATTTTCTCCCCAATTTCCATTGACTTCAATTTACTAAGGCTCATTGATGCCACACTCGGTCAAATACTGCCTTGATGTCAAGAGCAGTCACTCTCACTTCACCTCTGGAATTCAACTCTTTTGTCCATGTTCGGACTAAGGCTGTAAGTAGGTCTGGAGCCAAGTGGTCATGATGGAACCGAAACTGAGCAGCTCTGAGCAGATAATTGATGACTAAGTATCATTTACACTGTCAATGACACGCTACATCACTTTGCTGATGTTGAGAGTAGATTGTTGGGGTGGATTGGATTTGTCCTGTCTTTTGTGGACAGGACATACCTCAATTTTCCACTATTCTTGGGTAGATGCCAATATTATAGCTGTACTAAAACAACTTGGCTAGGGGAGCAGCTAGTTCTGGAGCATAAGTCTTCAGCAGTATAACTGGGATGTTGTTGGAGCCCATAACCTTTCCTATCCAATACACTCAGCCAATTTTTGATATTGTGTGGAGTGAATCGAAATGGCTGAAGATTGGCATCTGTGATGTTGGGGAACTCAGAAGAAGGCCATAATGGATCATCCACTTGGCACTTCTGGCTGAAGATGGTTGCAATCACTTCAGCCATGTCTTTTGCACTCGTGCTGGGCTTCGCCATCATTTAGGATGGGGATGCTCATGGAGCTCCAACTCCTCTTGTTAATTGTTTAATTGTCCACCACATTCACAACTAGATGTGGCAGGACTGCAGAGCTTGCATCTTGATTCATAGGTTGTAGGATCGCTTAGCTCTGTCTATAGCATGTTGCTTCTGCTGTTTATTATGCACGTGGTCCTGTGTTGTAGCTTCACCAGGTTGGTACCTCATTTTTAGATATGCCTGGTGCCGCTCTTGACATGCTCTCTTACATTCTTCATTGAGCCAAGCTTGGTTCCCTGATTTGAAGGTAATGATAGAGTGAGGGATATGCCAGACTATGAGGTTACACTTCTCCACAGGTCACAGCGTCTATTCCAAATGTTTACTTGATTACCGATACAGCCAATCATATACTCAGAATAAAATACACCAACCAGGTTTCTTTAATAAATAACAAAATTATCAGTTTATTATAAAACAAGAGTTAACCAGTAACAAAGCAAAGCATTAACACAACGATTAAAATATAAAAGTTCCCTCTTTTAAAAAAATTCCCCAACTACACTCACACACTGGAAAAAATATAGAAATTCATTCTGCAGAGGTCTGTTATTTAATAAAAAAAGACAAAAAAAAACTACTTTGGCCAAATGCTTGCTAATTCTTGACGAAAAAAGAAAGAAGATATGGAAGGAAGTTAGTTGTCCCTTTTTTGGTCCGGGATCTGGGTATACGGAGGCAGGTCTCTGGGTTCATTTCAGAAGCCGTCCGTTCTGGAGATGTCGAGAATTATTCTTGTCGGCTTTCTAGGAGAAATGTGGCATCAAAGACTTTTTGCCAGCACACACTTGAATGTAGGATTTTTTCCAGCTCCTCAGGAGCTATACGGCACCAGGGATTTTTTCCCACACTGGATCCTGGCAGGATTTCTTCAGAAAGATAGAGAAGGAGGTGAGCAGGGTGATTTATTTTCTCTTTGGCAGGAAAACAGCAACTGTCTTCAAACAGTTCACTACAACTAACTGAAAACAATCCAAACCCCAAACAGAGAGTCGACCTGCTGACCTCCATAAACCTTGACATGTGGCTTCTCGGTAACCATTTTTTCCCCCAGGTCACCAAGGGTTCTGCTGTTTTCTGAGCCCAAATCACAGGTGGTCTCCAGCACAGGTGGCTTTCAAACAACATCTTGTCCTGTCGGTGAACTTGGAAAAAAAACACATCCGTGGAATCTTTTCAGTTTTAACATAAGTTCTCAAAAAAAGATTAAAAATATTGGAAGCACTTTCATAACAAACTGTGAATGCATTAGGTGGGACAGTAAGCTGACAGGAGCTGAGATGTTGACTCTGCCTCATCATTATGATTTTCTAAGTACATTGTTAACACCTCCTTGATAATAGATTCCAGCATTTTCCCGATGACTAACTAGCCTGCAGTTCCCTTTTTCTTCTCTCCCTTTCTTGAATAGTCGTGTTACATTTGTTACTTTCCAATCCACTGGGACCATTCCAAAATCTAGGGAATTTTGGGAAGCTAACAACCAGTGCACCCACAATCTCTGCAAGTCACCTTTTAGAAATGTAAGATCAGTCCAGGAAATTTGTCGGCTTTTTTGTCCCATTACTTTCTCCAGTACTTTTTCTCCACTGATATTAATTACTTTAAGTTCCTCAGTTGCATTAGTCCCATGGGTCCCTACTATTTTTGGTATAGTTTTCGTATCCTTTACTTGAAGACAGATATTTGTTTAACATCTCTGCCATTTCCTTATTCCTGATTTATAATTTCCCCCATCTCAGCATCTAAGGGATTGGCTTTTACTTTTGCTGCTACTCTTCCTTTTCATATACTTGTAGAAGTCTTTACAATCTGCATTTATATTTCTTGCTAGTTTACACTCATTTTGTATCTTCCCTTTCTATCAATTTTTTGGTCACCCTTTGCTGGTCTCTTGAACTCTCCCAACTCTCAGGCTTACTATCATACTTCACAAGATTATAAGCCTCTTCTTTTAATCTAATACTATGCTGAACATCTTTAGTCAAGCACGGATGGATCACTTTTCCTGCGGAGTTTTTGTTTCTCAATGCATGTATTTTTGTTGAGAAATTTGAATTATTTCCTTAAATGTTTGCCACTGCTTATCTACCTTCATATCTTTGAAACTACTTTTCCCCAATCAATCTTGGCCCACTTACCCCTCATACCTTTGTAAATGGCTGTATTTAAGTTTAAGACTCTTGTTTCAGATTTAAGGAAGTCACTGTCAGAATTTCACATTGAATTTCACATTAAATTTGTCACACTATGATCACTCTTCCCTGTAGGATCCTTTACAAGGAGATTACTAAATAACCCTGTCTCATTACACAATACAAGATCTAAAATAGGCTCTTTCATGGTTGCTTCCACGATGTGTTGTTCCAGGAAATTGTTTTGACCACATTCTACGAACTTGTCCTCCAGTCTACTTTTGCCAATTTGCCTTGTCCAGTTTATGTGAAGATTAAAGACCCCACAATTATTGCATTGTTTTTGTTACAAGCTCTTATTATTTCTTGATTAATGCTCCTGTGTTTGTTATAGGCTCTTTATATCATCTTATGGTGATATTTGTATTATTAACTTCGCACAGTATTGTGGTTTGATAGATTTATAGTTCTGTTATTGTCAACACGAGCAGAATTTCTCATCCACAGCTGTTACAAAAATTTCTAAATTCACTTGTGACAGCCGTTCAAAACACTCCCACAGGGGATGCTGAGACCAAGTGGGCCCACATCAGAGACGCCATCTATGAGTCAGCTTTGACCACCTACGGCAAAAGTGCAAAGAGAAATGCAGACTGGTTTCAATCTCATAATGAAGAGCTGGAACCTGTCATAGCCGCTAAGCGCATTGCACTATTGAACTACAAGAAAGCCCCCAGCGAGTTAACATCAGTAGCACTTAAAGCAGCCAGAAGCACTGCACAAAGAACAGTCAGGCGCTGCGCAAATGACTACTGGCAACACCTATGCAGTCATATTCAGCTGGCCTCAGACACCGGAAATATCAGAGGAATGTATGATGGCATTAAGAGAGCTTTTGGACCAACCATCAAGAAGATCGCCCCCCTCAAATCTAAATCAGGGGAC
Organism: Heterodontus francisci; assembly: GCF_036365525.1. Classification (NCBI taxonomy): domain Eukaryota; kingdom Metazoa; phylum Chordata; class Chondrichthyes; order Heterodontiformes; family Heterodontidae; genus Heterodontus; species Heterodontus francisci. Next base: position 38,374,882 of record NC_090379.1, read on the forward strand.
GTAATCACTGACCAACGCAAACAAATGGACCGCTGGGTTGAGCACTACCTAGAACTGTACTCCAGGGAGAATGTTGTCACTGAGACTGCCCTCAATGCAGCCCAGCCTCTGCCAGTCATGGAGGAGCTGGACGTACAGCCAACAAAATCGGAACTCAGTGATGCCATTGATTCTCTAGCCAGCGGAAAAGCCCCTGGGAAGGACAGCATTACCCCTGAAATAATCAAGAGTGCCAAGCCTGCTATACTCTCAGCACTACATGAACTGCTATGCCTGTGCTGGGACGAGGGAGCAGTACCTCAGGACATACGTGATGCCAATATCATCACCCTCTATAAAAACAAAGGTGACCGTGGTGACTGCAACAACTACCATGGAATCTCCCTGCTCAGCATAGTGGGGAAAGTCTTTGCTTGAGTCGCTCTAAACAGGCTCCAGAAGCTGGCCGAGCACGTCTACCCTGAGGCACAGTGTGGCTTTCGTGCAGAGAGATCGACGGTTGACATGCTGTTCTCCCTTCGTCAGATACAGGAGAAATGCCGCGAACAACAGATGCCCCTCTACATTGCTTTCATTGATCTCACCAAAGCCTTTGACCTCGTCAGCAGACGTGGTCTCTTCAGACTACTAGAAAAGATTGGATGTCCACCAAAGCTACTAAGTATCATCACCTCATTCCATGACAATATGAAAGGCACAATTCAACATGGCGGCACCTCATCAGACCCCTTTCCTATCCTGAGTGGCGTGAAACAGGGCTGTGTTCTCGCACCCACACTTTTTTGGATTTTCTTCTCCCTGCTGCTCTCACATGCGCTCAAGTCTTCTGAAGAAGGAATTTTCCTCCACACAAGATCAGGGGGCAGGTTGTTCAACCTTGCCCGTCTAAGAGCGAAGTCCAAAGTACGGAAAGTCCTCATCAGGGAACTCCTCTTTGCTGACGATGCTGCTTTAACATCTCACACTGAAGAGTGCCTGCAGAGTCTCATCGACAGGTTTGCGGCTGCCTGCAATGAATTTGGCCTAACCATCAGCCTCAAGAAAACGAACATCATGGGGCAGGACGTCAGAAATGCTCCATCCATCAATATTGGCGACCACGCTCTGGAAGTGGTTCAAGAGTTCACCTACCTAGGCTCAACTATCACCAGTAACCTGTCTCTAGATGCAGAAATCAACAAGCGCATGGGAAAGGCTTCCACTGCTATGTCCAGACTGGCCAAGAGAGTGTGGGAAAATGGCGCACTGACACGGAACACAAAAGTCCGTGTGTATCAAGCCTGTGTCCTCAGTACCTTGCTCTATGGCAGCGAGGCCTGGACAACGTATGTCAGCCAAGAGCGACGTCTCAATTCATTCCATCTTCGCTGCCTCCGGAGAATACTTGGCATCGGGTGGCAGGACCGTATCTCCAACACAGAAGTCCTTGAGGCGGCCAACATCCCCAGCTTATACACACTACTGAGTCAGCGGCGCTTGAGATGGCTTGGCCATGTGAGCCGCATGGAAGATGGCTGGATCCCCAAAGACACATTGTACAGCGAGCTCGCCACTGGTATCAGACCCACCAGCTGTCCATGTCTCCGCTTTAAAGACGTCTGCAAACGCGACATGAAATCCTGTGACATTGATCACAAGTCGTGGGAGTCAGTTGCCAGCGTTCGCCAGAGCTGGCGGGCAGCCATAAAGGCGGGGCTAAAGTGTGGCGAGTTGAAGAGACTTAGCAGTTGTCAGGAAAAAAGACAAAAGCGCAAGGGGAGAGCCAACTGTGTAACAGCCCCAACAAACAAATTTTTCTGCAGTACCTGTGGAAGAGCCTGTCACTCTAGAATTGGCCTTTATAGCCACTCCAGGCGCTGCTCCACACACCACTGACCACCTCCAGTCGTTTACCCATTGTCTCTCGAGATAAGGAGGCCAAAGAAGATTGTCTCTTTATCTTCATGTCATGTATTTTTATATTTGGGTTTTAGTGCAGTAATTGGAATGTTTTTGGGACTGGTGGTGGTGCAAAACAGAGAGGGAGGTTGGGCAGGCTATCTATGGCGGGAACTGACAGACATTTAGCTGCAGGGGCCAGAGATGGGGAATTTCAGCAAAGAATTAGACTTGAAGGAGGGGGTCAGCACAAGAAGAGCATACGAGGCCAGCCAAATGGAAGTTGGGGAGGAATAGGAAGGTTAATAATGCAAGAAGATAGAAAGAGATAAGGGGTCCGTTAGAGGAGGGGCAAAGAGGGATAAAGCATTATTGGGAGTTATGCAGACATGGGGATGGGGTGGGATGAGGCAAGGATCACCTGAGTTAGATGTCATGATAAAAGGTGATGAAATGGAAATGAGATGGAACCGAGAAACAGGGCTGATTCTACAGTCAGAAGGGGACATAATAGATCAACTCATGAAGGAGTAAGTAGGGATTGGCATTACCACACACAGCATAGCTACAGGCGGCATGTTAGGATAAAGGGCATAAAAAGATACTTTCAAGTGGTCAACACCATATTCTAAAGAGTAGGCAATATCTTTCAGTTGCCCTAATCATATCCTCAACACCACAACCCAAAATCTTCCTCAAGCCACAATCCGATCTCTTCCACAGCCCTGTCTGTAAATCGCACAGCAGTTTTTTTTACTCCTATTCCCTTTTGTCTATCTTCACAGTCTTGATTTTTTAAAGTTCCATGAGTCATGTTATTCTTTTAGTTCCATTCCCTTTTTTTGAAACTATTTTTTTGTGCAGGTCCCAGTCTTTTTTTTTAAGATACTTCCGCTTTGACTCATAATTTCAGACATTTTGGGCTGAATTTTATCAACCCTTCAACGCCATGGGTTGTGGTGGGGAGGCCCGTAAAATGCTAGCGGGAGTGGCCCACCTCGACCCACGACGCCGAGAAGGCCCCCCCGATATTAGCGGTGGCGGCAAGGCTTCAGTGCACCCCCCCCCCCCCCCCCCCCCCAACTCCGGCTGCCTTCATCTAAATATTTAAATGAGCATTCATGAAATGCAGATGAACTTACTGCCCACGGCAGCCGTCCCACACCGATTTTACAGCCAACCAGCCGCGACTCGCATGCCTTCAGAACCCCATTGGAGGGGGAAGAATTAAATTCTGGTGGGGGAGGGGGAGGAATTAGATTATCAGTGCGGAAAGGTGGGGAAGCGAGGAAAACACTTTTTATTGGGTGTGAGGATGGTGGGAAGGGGTTGAAGAGCAATGTGAGAAGGTTGCGGGGGAATGTTCGGGTTGGTAATAAAATAAGTTTTGTCTTCTACTTCAAACATGAGCATGTAATCTAGGATGACACTTTACTACAGTATTGAGGGAGTGCAGCACTCTTGGAGATTCTGTGTACCTGAGGAGTCATTAAACTAAGGCCCTCCTGTGGGCATAAAAGATTCCATAACTTTATTCAAAGAGAGCAGGGCAGTTCTTCAAGACTCTTGGTCAATATTTATCCCTCAACCAACATCACTAAAACTAGGTTATCTGGCCACTTATTTAGTTGCTATTTCTGGGACCTTGCTATGTACAAATTGCCATGTTTCTGACATCATGACAGTGACAATATTTCAAAAATAACTAATTGGCTGTGATACACTTTGGAATGTCCTGAGGACGTGAAAGATACTATATATCTTTCTACCTATCCATTGTTTTCACTCACAGTTCTCTTTGATTGCAACTGGTCTAATTCCTTTCTTTCTCCGACCTCATCCCACTAACTGCTGTACTCATCATTCCCCACCTAAACCTCTGGAAGTCAAACTTTTCAACACTTTCTGCCACTCTACTTTTACGATATGCTTGCCGCCATAACTTCATTTGCACTCACTTCTATCAACCTGCCCAAAGCTGACCTTTTTCCTCCCCTAATATTTTACTCCTCTCTACCCTTCTGTTTAAACTGCCTCCTCCAACTGTCCCATGATCAACCTACATATGTCCATAGTAAATACCCTAGAAACTGATGCACAGTGTAATGACCGAGGCAGGGGGAGTGCACTGTCTTTCTCTAGTTCCACTTCTCCACAGGTCACAACATATATTTAAATGTTTACCCAGTTACTGATGTCAATAATTTTCTAATTTTACCTCTGCAGGCTCTTCCTGAGACCCTTTTCCATTATAAATGTAGATATAGAAGTTCATAATGGAAATATAAAACTGAAGACTCAATTTATGATTTGAAGAGGCTGAATTAATTATGTCTACTTGTTCTAGTTCAATTATGCCCCACTCTGTAACCACACGTCACATGGAGATTCAGCTTGGCGCATATTCTCTGTATGATAATGTCATGGGATTTCAACTAGTAATATGTTAAAAATCCTGTCTATGTTTTTGCATTATAGATTCCCATATTCACATCTATAATGGAAGCTGCCTATATAAACGTGCTGTAGTTACAACACCTCCCCAGTGGCACTGCAGTGCTGCCACTGGAGTCTAAAAATAAAGAGCTAGCTCTACCCAGGGTTAAAGAGCCTAGAGAGAGGCCCAGATCCTGTGCAGATTTGGTTAATGCAGTGGATAAATTTAATGATCTTTATCCCTCCAAAAAAAATATCATTTATAATTGATAGAAGTGTAAGGAGAGATTTTCCTCCTATTGTTCCTGGGAAATCGCAGAGAAGAGCAGCTGGGCCTGTCGTGTCAGATCTTTATCCTTATGTTGCTTTCTGATTTCTTGGAATTATCCTAGCAAGTGTAACTGGACATGAGCTTATAGTAGGCACAGGCTCAGCGCACCTATTTTAATGAGGCAGGAGGGCTATAGCCACCTCCTGTCCCATACTTCCTCTATGAAATCTACTACCCCAGCAGAGGGGTATTTATGGAAACGTCTTGGGTGGAAGGTGAAACAACTCCAGGAATGTTCATGATCTTGTTTTTATCCCATCCCAGGATGAGCAGAAGCTCTCAGGCTGTCCAGCAGCCATCAGAACCCAGTCCCTAAGGCTCAAAGTGCAGCTGCCGACTCATTTCCTGCTCAACCTTTAGGCGCAAGGCCAACGGGGTGAGGGTGGGTGGGTGGTGGGGGGGGGGGGGGTGGTGGGGTGGGTATGATGATGAGGGCCGTTCCAGAATATGCAACTGACTATGGAGAGGAAGTGTGTGTTCACCACCCTGGATGCTTCCTACAAGAAAGGTTCATAGAAGGACTGTGATCTTACAGATGGCTTGGACACATGTCTGAGTAAGATCCTTTAAAGGTAGTTCTAACATTTTAATGTGAAGATGCCTCAAGTTTTGAAGTGTAGCTACCTGTAGTCCCTATTGAGAAATTCAGTTATGACCTTGTGTAATATTTTTGATGTTATATTTTAGACCAGTTTCATAGAAAACTGTTTTTACTATTACAGAGATATGACTGAAGTTGTTCACATTAAAGATAGAAAAGAAGCAATTCATGAGTTAAAATATTCACCTGACGGATCATATTTGTCTGTGGGCTCAAATGATAGCTCCATTGATATCTATGGAGTTTTACAACGATATAAAAAAGTTGGCGAGTGTTTTGGATCTTTGAGCTTCATCACACATATGGATTGGTCAACTGATAGCAGATACTTGCAAACTAATGATGGTTCTGGAAAAACACTGTTTTACAACATGCCAAGTAAGGGTTTCACCTTGATAAAAGAATATAAATATGTAATTTCATGTTTACCTTTTCTTAATTTGTTGGTTTGTACTCTGTTATTGATTCTAAGCAGTATTGATTTATATGTGATAAATCTCTTCTGAAATTGCATGTAACAAAATGTCCCATGGTGCATTAGAAATGGTCCCCAGCACACAGTAGGGCGTGGGAGAAAAATTAAGACAAGAAGGGAAAACCTTTATAATTGCAGGCTGTAGAAAGATAATGACCAAAGGCTCTGTGACCAATGGTAGGGAGTGGGCGGGGGGAAACAGGGAGGAAGTCAAAAGTTTGAATGATATGTTTGAGACCTAGGACTGGACAAGATTGTATAGGCAGGGTGAAGTGAAGCCATGGAAGCATACAGAAATTAGAAGAGGGTTTTGAATTCTACCCACTCAGCACTACGGAGTCAATAGAGGACAGTGAAGATAGATGATCTAGATACTTGGCCATTGCAACTGCTTCTACACAAAAATGGGCTAGCATTTAAAAACAAAAAGCCTGTTTTTCATGTTTATCTGTGGGGACATTAAAAAAAGAAATACTACAAATGCTTTAGAGGTCCAGGTCTATTAACATCTTCAGAGAGAGAGAGAGATTAATTTACTTGGAGATCCTTTGTCAGAATTGGAAATAAAATATGCAAGCCACTTTGCAGAATGATCAAAACAAACTGGTGAGAAGATAAATCATGGAACACAGGGAGCTGAAAGTTGACTTTACCAGTTTTCTATCTATTTGCCTCCCTTGCTTTTACTGCTGGTTTCTCCCATTCTAATTCCATTTTGGAGTAGTTTCACTCATCTTTTTACTTATTCCCTTTTGCAGGTCAAAGTTGTCTTTGTACATCATTCCCCAATTTATGTTGCTCCATCTTTTAACTACAAATATGTTTTACAGGCAGTTAACCTCATTAGCACAATACGCACCCCTCCAGGCTAAAATCCAGGTCCATGCTTCTGTATGCGTGACCTTTAACCATTCTTTGTTTTGGCGAGCTGATTAAAGAGGCTTGGTGACTTTTCAGTTCTGATAAATTAACAATTATCCTGTTCTCTCTTTTCATCAATTTATTTGTTTCATGCTTTTCTGGTGTCTTTTTTTAAGTTTCAATACTATTTCAGGTGGTAAAGAAATTACAAATAAAGAAGAAATAAAAGATGTTCAATGGGCAACTTGGACTTGTGTATTGGGTCCAGACGTGAATGGAATATGGCCCAAATATTTAGATGTTAATGGTATTAATTCAGTGGATGCAAATTTCAAGGACCACGTTCTAGCTACTGCAGATGACTATGGATTAGTAAAGCTTTTTCGATATCCTGGTTTTAAAAAAGGTATGTTTTTTTTAAAGATATCTGAATGTTTTGGTTTGTAGTTTTATTAGTTACTTGTTACTTGTAAATCATATGCCTTAAGCCAGATCTCAATGAAACACTGAGGTTTGCCTTCTAGTTTTTCTGTGAATCGAGAAAAAAAACACAATTTTCTGATCCAGTTGCTTAACAAAGTCATTAAATTCCATATCCTTCCTCCTTCAGAATATGTTATCAATTACCAGCATACCAGAAGGGGGGAAACAAGTGGAAATATATAAAGTTACTGTGTAATTCAAGATGGCAGAAATGGCACAAATGGCAAAGAGTGCCATTGAGAGATGAAATTGTTTTGAGACTACATTTGTTTATGTTGCAACAAGTGCCTACTTGTGTTATAAAATATTTTGGCTGAAGACATGTATTTGCAAGCTTTTCAGGAAGATATTTATTGTGGCATAATACTATTTTAATTATATAGTACATTGCTCACTGTTATATTAGAAACTTATAGCAGAGTGTTTTTTTGACAGAATGAGAAATAAATTTCTTTTTAAGGAAGTGGAATGCAGTGAGTTGCAACTGTGGGGAGAAATTAAGCCATTAAAGATTGTCCTACACTATCTTGAGCTTTCCCTGGCTGTAGTATATTTTCAGCCCGTTCAGTGACAAAAATCTTTTTAAAGTTCAGGAAATGAATACATATGCCAATTCTGTCCTAAGATTTAAAGAATAGCTACCCAGGAGCCTAGTTCTGTCCCTGTACCAATCCACAGAGCTATATGATGGACTTCAAGGTGACCTGCAGCAAAGTACATTCAACAGTATAACTGCTGTGTACTGCACTCCACTCGACAGATACCAAGTTTAAGTCTTTTAAATGTGATTTAACTGTACATGTGCTCCCCTTTTGGTATAATATCAATAATTGTTTTGTTGCCTGCATTCCAATAAAGAACACTTCCAGAAAACTTGAGATCTCTTCCCAGGTTTGGGCACAATTGTGGGAAATGGGTGGATGATGGATAAATCACTACTTGGGGCTTTTTTGGGGGCTTAAGTAGAACTAGTACCTGCTGTTGGATTTTCAGAAACAATTTATTGAGATAGAAGCCAAAATTTACTGGCTGAACACTGGACTCCATCAGTTTTAACCACTTGTGTCGGCGCGGTGCTGTTAATGTGTGTACATGCCACAAATGGGAAAACATCCAAAAAGCTCAGAAACTTACATTTAAATAAGTTTATGATTTATAGGCCAAATTAAGGATTGCAAATGTAGATGTTGAGATGCCACGAAAATCTTCAATGTCCTGCCAACTTGTAGGTATACTCCAGCTGATGCACAGCAAGCTTGCCGAGCTCATTTCTCACTCTGTGCAACTACTTGTTTTCACATGTCATGGGTGTTGTTCAAGTTATCAGCTTTTCTTTGCACCATGAGCTTTTTTGAAGCTGTTGATATGCTTTTGACATTTTCCTAGGTTAGCATGCAGACATTTACTCAATAGCCATTGGAGATTACTACTTGGTATATATTGTTTCATTACCAATACATTCTGCAGTGTTTGCTTAATTGGAACAATTTCATGAGGGCAAGTTTTGTTTTAATCACAATCCCTCTATTAACAGATGGTGGTGTGAATCTGTGAAATTCTCTACCCCACTGTGCTGTGGAAGCTCAATCATTGAGCATGTTGAAAATAGAAATCGATAGATTTCTGAATACTAACAACATCAAGGGATATGGGGATAGTGGGGAAAATGGTGTAGAGATAAATGATCAGCTGTGATCTGTTTGAATGGCGGAGCAGTCTCGATAGGTCGAATGGCCTATTCCTGCTCCTATTTCCTATGACCCTATGAACAGACTCCTATGGTTATCTCAATCTGTTATATTACAGGTAATTTCCAATTCTGTTTTGAGCACTGTGTTGATCACATGCAAAAGCATGCTTCCTAAAGGACTTATGGTTTGAAAGAAGTTTGTCCTTAGAAACATTTGTGTTACTTTTGGCTTTTGCAGGAGAAGTGCACTGTATTTCTCTAGTTCCACTTCTCCACAAGTCACAACATATATTTAAATATGTACCCAGTTACCAATGCGGCCAATTATACTCTATTTATTTTAGTTTCAGAATAAAATCCACCAACCAGGTTTCTTAAATTAATACTTTTGTTGTTTATTAATTATAAGACAAGACTTAGTCAATAAAGATGCAAAGCTTTAACACACAGTTTGAAATATGACAGTAAATATATATATATATTCCCTTCTGAATATCTAACACACAAACACACACCCCAGTTAAAGGGAAAATAAATTTTCTGTCAAAATAGCTTAACCTTTTTTCTCATAAGTATTTTGAAAAGCACTGCATTTAAATATGTAAGCAGGTCATGGAACTTTTTTAAACTATTTTTTCAAATAAATAGTTATTTCAAAGTATTTGAAAAAAAATTAATTTCAATATTGAGATTTTTAAAGTTTAAGTGTATTTGTGCAAGATTATAAAAAGACATTGAGCTGGTAGGTAATTTAGGTGCAAATGAGCCAGTGTTGTTGTTTTCCCTATAGATGATAAATAATAAGCAAATCAGTAGACTGTCTCAGCAACCAGAACACTTTCAACCAATTGTTTTGAACAGTCTTCACCTGTGTCTAGCCAGAACGGGGATCAGTCAGGGAAATTTTTGAAATAATGCTGATGTGAGGCAGTCAGGCAGCAAAGGCTACAAGAAGGTTAGAATGAAGGACAGAATAGTCAGAAATAATCATGCTTAAATCAAGTAAGATAACACTTTGGGAAAGTGTGTCATTTCCCTATTTCCTTATTTTGTATTATTACCCAAAAATAAATTGCACATTTTGAACCTGATTATAACTGCTATTCAGTGTGAAATAAAGCAACTTATCAATTCATATCCCCGTCTTATCTCACCAAGTGATAACTCTGTCTGCCTTTGCGAAGGTTGAAGAAGTACAAATACCCAGTGGATTATGCTGTCATATGTAGGTAGAGGACAGTGTGAGTCAACCCCCGTAAATGTAAGGTGCTCAGACCATATATGAGAGTAACTGATGCCATTGAACCTGAGAAGATATCTATTAAAGTTGTGAATTTGTAACAAAGTTTCCAACAGTTAAAATTAAGAATAAGATTGCAATGTTTTTAAGGTTCTGAGATTGTTATAAATAAGTAAAAAATAAATTATGTTTTTCATATCTGAAATCTTTCAGAGGTGGCACATTGCTTCCTACAAAAATGTAATTTATTTTTCAGGAGCAAAGTTTAAAAAATATATGGGACATTCAGCACATGTGACAAATGTGAGGTGGTCTTATGATTACCAGTGGGTTATTTCAATTGGTGGAGCAGATCATTCAGTTTTCCAGTGGCAACTTATCCCTGAAAGAAAGTCTAAAGAATTTCTTCATATTGTTCTTCAAGGTGAGCAAGCACTTCAATTATGTACTCGAAAATTTACTGCACTAATTACATCACAAACTTGTAAGGCAATTTTAACCTAATCTGCCCATAGGAAAACAGAGGATTGAATCGTCCGCCCATTTTTACACCCACCTGATTTTATTTTCTACTGAAGTCAATAGAGAGTAAAAAGCAGGGGGTTGGAGTGGAAAATGGATGGGTGTTCTGATCCAGCCAGCTTCTTGCTGGGAGAAACAGCCTTTTCTGCTCCAAGCAGAACCTAAGAGGAGATTTGATAGAGGTGTTTAAAATCATGAAGGGTTTAGATAGTGTAAGTAAGGAGAAACTGTTTCCAATGGCTGAAGGGTTTATAACCAGAGATACAGATTCAAGGTGATTTGCAAAGGAACTAGAGGTGACATGAGAAAAAACTTCTATGCAATGGCTAGTTATGATTTGGAATGTACTGCATGATAGCTTTGAGACATACAAGATTCTGAAAAAGCTTGATCGGGTAGAAGCTGAGAGATTGTTCCCACTGATCAGGGAATCTAGAACACGGGGACACAGTCTCAAGATAAGGGATCAACCATTCAGGACTGAGACGGGGAGAAAATATTTCACTCAAAGGGTTGTGAATATTTGGAGGGTTGTGGATGCTCCATCATTGAATACATTTAAGGCTGGGACAGATCAATTTTTGGTCTCGCAGGGAATCAAGGAATATAAGGAGTGGGCAGGAAAGTGGAATTGAAGACCAAGATCAGCCATGATCGGATTGAATGGCAGAGCATGCGCAAAAGGCCATATGGTCTACTTCTCCGATTTCTTGTGTTCTTGTGATAGGATGGTGTTTAAAGATTCAATAGTGGCCTTCAAAATGGAATTGGATAAATACTTGAAGGAGAAAACATTGCAGGGACATGGGGAAAGAGCAGGGAGGTGGGACTAACCAGATTGCTCTTTGATAGAACCAGCGCAGACTCAGTGGGCTTAATGGCCTCCTTCTGTGTGTTGTATGAATTATCTCCATGGTGTTTTTGTCTGCCTTTCAAGTTTTTCAGGGAAAGTTGCAGCAGTACCTTGGGGTGTACCTCAGCCCTTGTGTGAAAAATCTATTTATGGTTTAAAAAATTTTGAATGTAACTATTTTTAAGCTTATAGCCAATATTCACCACACTTAGTGCAGTGTGCTGGTCACTAAGTTTAAGGTTAAGGCATTGTCTTTCATGTTCTCGAGTGCCCTCATTTTCACAAGCTCACATGCGCTCTCGCTGTCTCACACGCTCTTGCTCCCTTGCGCGCAATCGTATTGTGCTCTCGTGCGCTCTCGCTAGCCCTCTTGCGCACGCTATCATTCTCTTGTGCATGCTCTCTCGCACTCTGTTTTTCTGCGTTATATGTGATTTTGCCTCAATTTTAGCACTTTAAACACCTGAGTCTGAAGGTTATAGGTTTAAGGCTAACTCCAAGATTTGAGCACATAATCTAGGCTGATAATTCAACACAGTATGCAAGAAGTGCTACATTGGCAGAAGGTGCTATCTTTCAGTTAAGACATCACACTGAAGTCATGTTTACCTATTAGGGTAATTGTTAAAGTTCACATGACGCTATTTGAAGAAGAGCAAGGTAGGCAATTATGAGGGCATGAAAGCAGAGCTAGCTGAAGTGAACTGGCAAATCAGGTTAAGGGATAGGTCAATAGAGATGCAGTGCAGACATTTAAGGGGCTATTTCAGAATACACAGAATAGATACATTTCAACGAGAAAGAAAAATTCCAAGGGTGGGACCCACCATCTGTGGTTAACTAAAACTGTTAAAAATAGTATCAAACTTAAAGAAAAAGCCCATAATTGCGCAAAGATGGGAGGCAGGTCAGAATATTGGACAGAATGTAAAAAACACCAAAGAATGACTAAAAGATTGATAAGGAAAGTAAAATTAGAGTACAAGAGAAAGCTAGCTAGAAATATAAAGACAGATAGTAAGAGAGAGATATTTTAAGAAGAATAGAATTAACAAAGTGAGTGTTGGTCCTATAGAAAATGAGGTCTGAGGAGTGGATAATAAGGAGATGGCAGATGAATTGAACAGATATTTTGCATTGCTCTTCACTATTGAGGATACAAGTAACATCCTAGTATAAGCTGTAAGTCAGGAAATAGAAGGGAGGGAGGAACTCAAGAAAATTACATTCACCAAGGAAGTGGTACTGAACAAATTGTTGGAGCTGCAGGCTGATAAGTCCCCGGATCCTGATGGACTTCATCCTAGAGCGTTAAAAGAAGTGGCTAGTGAGATAGTTGATGCGTTAGTTTTAATTTTCCAAAATTTCCTAGATTTGGGGAAGGTTTTGTTAGATTGGAAAATAGTGAACGTAACTCCTTTATTCAAAAAGGGAGGGAGACAGAAAGCAGGAAACTATACGCCAGTTAGCTTAACACCTGTCTTAGGGAAAATGTTAGAAACTGTTATTAAAGATGTTATAGCAGGGCATTTAGAACAATTCAAGGTAATCAGACAGCGTCAACATGGTTTTGTGAAAGGGAAATCATGTTTAACCAATTTATTGGAGTTTTTTGAGGGAGTTACATGTGCTGTGGATAAAGGGGAACCGGTGGATGTATTGTACTCAGATTTCCCAAAGGCATTTGATAAAGTCAAAAGTTATTGCAGAAAATAACTAATAGGAAACAGAGAGTAGGCATAAATGGGTCATTTTCTGGTTGGCAAGATGTAACGAGTGGTGTGCCACAGGGATCTGTGCTGGGGCCTCAACATTTTACAATTTATATAAATGACTTAGATGAAGGGACCAAAGGTATGGTTGCTAAATTTACTGATGACACAAAGATAGGTAGGAAAGTAACTTGTGCAGAGGACATAAGGGGGCTACAAAGGGATATAGATAGGTTAAGTGAGTGGGAAAAGACCTGGCAAATGCATTATAATGTGGGAAATTGTCCACTTTGGCAGGAAGAATAAAAAAGAAACATATTATCTAAATGGTGAGAGATTGCAGAGCTCTGAGATGCAGAGGGATCTGGGTGTCCTAGTGCATGAATCGCAAAAGATTTGTATGCAGGTACAGCACGTAATTAGGAAAGTTATTGTTTATCGTGAGGGGAATTGAATACAAAAATAGGGAGGTTATGCTTCAGCTATACAGGGCATTGGTAAGACCACATCTGGAGTACTGTGTACAGTACTGGACTCCTTATTTAAGGAAGGATGTAAATGCGTTGGAGGCAGTACAGAGAAGGTTTACTGGACTAATACCTGGAATGGGCGGGCTGTCCTACGAGGAAAGATTGGACAGGCTAGGCTTGTATCCGCTGGAATTTAGAAGAGTAAGAGGCGACTTGATTGAAACATATAAGATCCTGAGAGGCCTTGACAGGGTGGATGTGGAAAGGATGTTTCCCCTTGTGGGAGAATTTCGAACTAGGGGTCACTGTTTAAAAATAAGGGGTCACCCATTTAAGACAGAGATGAGGAGAAATTTTTTCTCTCAGAGGGTCGTGAGTCTTTGGAATTCTCTTCCCCAAAAGGCAGTGGAAGCAGAGTCTTTAATATTTTTAAGGCAGAGGTAGATGGATTCTTGATAAGCAAGGGGGTGGAAAGTTATCGGGGGTAGTTGCAAATGTGGAGTAATCAGTTCAGCCATGAACTTATTGAATAGCGGAGCAGGCTCAAAGGGCCAAGTGGCCTGCTCCTGCTTCTAATTCGTATGTTCATTTGAGTGCTCTTGCGGGCTTGGCCAATATTTCTCTTTCGATTAGAACTACCAAAAGCAGATTAACTGGCCATTTGCTGCTGACAGAACCTTGCTGTATACTAATTAATTCGCATAGATAACAACTGACTGAACTGCAGAAATAATTCACTGTTTGTAAAGTACTTTAGGAGTTCCTGAGGGTGTTATAATGTGCTATATAAATGGCACACTGACACGGAACACAAAAGTCCGAGTGTATCAGGCCTGTGTCCTCAGTACCTTGCTCTACGGCAGCAAGGCCTGGACAACGTATGCCAGCCAAGAGCGACGTCTCAATTCATTCCATCTTCGCTGCCTTCGGAGAATACTTGGCATCAGGTGGCAGGACTATATCTCCAACACAGAAGTCCTTGAAGCGGCCAACACCCCCAGCTTATACACACTACTGAGTCAGCGGCGCTTGAGATGGCTTGGCCATGTGAGCCGCATGGAAGATGGCAGGATCCCCAAAGACACATTGTACAGCGAGCTCGCCACTGGTATCAGACCCACCGGCCGTCCATGTCTCCGCTATAAAGACGTCTGCAAACGCGACATGAAATCGTGTGACATTGATCACAAGTTGTGGGAGTCAGTTGCCAGCATTCGCCAGAACTGGCGGGCAGCCATAAAGACAGGGCTAAATTGTGGCGAGTCGAAGAGACTTAGTAGTTGGCAGGAAAAAAGACAGAGGCGCAAGGGGAGAGCCAACTGTGCAACAGCCCCGACAAACAAATTTCTCTGCAGCACCTGTGGAAGAGCCTGTCACTCCAGAATTGGCCTTTATAGCCACTCCAGGCGCTGCTTCACAAACCACTGACCACCTCCAGGCGCGTATCCATTGTCTCTCGAGATAAGGAGGCCCCAAAAGAATAAATGCAAGGTCATTCATTCCGTTTTGTCTGTGGTGGCTGATCAGACAAGCCAGGCTGAAATCATCAGAATCAACCTCTTGTAGCCTCTTAAAGTAAATACTATGCAAAGGTATTTTTTGAAAGATCAAAAGTAGAACATTTGAATAAAATCAGTTGCAGTGAACTTAATTTAAAACAAGAAATTACAGTGGGGCAGCAATAAACAAAAATCTTGAACTACTGATTGCTATATCAGCAGAATACAAGTCTGGCAGTATAATGGCAGAACTGTACAATGCTCTGGTCAGAATGCACCTTGACTTTTTGTGGAGAATTTTGGTCACCCAAGACCTAAGGAAAATATTCATGTCAGTGGATAGGCAAGAGCCATGAAACTGGTCCCTGGTAACAGCCTTTGGAGAAGGTGATGGCAGGGATCCGTCCTTGCCCACCAACCTAATCTCCCGTTTCTCCCCAAGACTGTTTAATTTATTGTTGTCTCTCAGATCCATGCCCATTTCTCGTGCATCTCTCTGCCCGAATCCCTGCTGTCAGGTTCCTGCCCTAAGTAGAGTTATGAATGAGTTATGAAAGACCATGATAGATTGCGCCTCCTTGTTGTCCTCGACCTTGGAAGTCTGAAACACAGTGAGGGGAATTTTATGCTCTCCCGCAGCAGGTTTGGAGGTGGGGAGAGCATAAAATTGGTTGGGATGGTGCTGGGGTTGGGTGGGGTGGTGGGAGGTCCCGCCACCATCCCGCCTCTGCCAAACTGTAATCAGGGGCAGGAAGACCTGTGAACGGCCTTCCCACCCTGAGGCCAATTAGGCCCTTAACTGGGCAATTAATCCCCAATCAAGGGCCTCATGCGCCGCCGCTGCAATTAGCCGTGCAGTGGGCAGCCCGGTCCCCACACGGGAAGCACAGCACGAAAAGCCGTACGGGCTGCTTCCTGGCTTCGGGGGGGTGGGGGGTGGGTCCCTTGTTCAGGCACTAAATGCCTTTTAACATCGTTCGCTAAAAGGCACTTAGTGCCTGAACGAGGGATCCAGTATAGGGAATGGGGGGGGAGCCCACTGAGAGCCACCCCCCACCCTTGCTGCTGACTCCCCGATACCCCACTTCCCCACGAGACCCCTCCTGCCCTGACCTACCTGTGCCTGGATCCAGCAACACTCCAGGTACTCCGGTCGGTGCTCCACCGGCAGCAGCCACTGCCTCTGTGGTGATGCTGCTCAGTGAAAGAGCTTCTCGGCCTTTTGGCTAAGATCAAGTGTGGTATCTGTTCTTATCAGTGCTTACTTGGTTGAGAAGAGACCATGATCATTGCCTTTTGATCCTGGGTAGGCCTTGAGTAAAATGGCTATAACCAATCTTCGAGCTTCAGGCCTGGGAGTGCGCAACACTGTTCGGGTGGTCGTGAAGGACAAGGAAGGAGATGCACCGGTCGATCGCACCTTCTTCATCAAGAAAATCCTCTTCGATTGTTGTGGATTTCAAGCTACGGACGTCTTCTGCCTGCAGGATTTCCCCAGCAGTGGATACTTCGACGTGACGTTCCGGAACGTGGTGGGATGCATCAAGTTCCTGAAGGCGTTCAAGGAGAAAGGGGACCGGGCGCCACTGTCGATCCTCACAGCGGAGCCGCTCTTCACGCTTCCGTCACAACGGGACCGGGTGGTGACGATTCACCTCTACAACCCCCATGTTCCGGTGGTGGATGTACTCACCTTTCTCGCCAGGTACGTCGAGGTGGCCGGCAGCAGCACTGATGTCAAGGACCCTTTTGGGATTTGGACCAGCAAGCGGCAGGTCAAGGTGACCTTGAAGGTCGAACCCAGTGGAGCCATCATCCACCCTCCCTCCAGCTTCGCTATCGGGGGAAGTCGAGGCTTCTTGGTCTACGCTGGGCAGCCCAGAGTTTGCCGCAGCTGTGGCAAATCTGGTCACGTGGCAGCCAACTGCAGCACGGTTGTTTGCAAGAACTGCAAGGAGGAAGGCCATCAGACCAAGGACTGTAAACAGACTAAGGGTTGCAACTTGTGCGGTGCGGCAGGCCACCTCTACAAAACCTGCCCCAAACGCTGGCTCAGTTATGCTCAGGCGGCAAGGTCCAAGGAAAGGCCGGGAGAAGGTTCGACGAAGGCATCCGGTGTTCGAAAGGAGACAAGCAACCTTCTCCGCAGTGAGGAACTTCAACCTGAGAAGGAGAAGGAAGGGGAGGCAGCTGAAACCAGCGACCCAGCACCTACCCTGTGCCCGGAAACCCCTCCTCCACAGACAGAATCAATGGAGGAGGAGGCAGCAGATGGGCAAACAGGTCCAGAGGAAAACCACAAAGAAAAAACATCCAGAAGCGGAACAGGCCACCACCCAAACCAGTGGCAAGAGGAGGCTACCTTCTGAAACAGACTACAACAGCTCCTCTTCACTGGATGGGGGAATGCTGGAACGACAGCCCCTTCTAAAGAGGCGGCAGAACTCCAAGGAGATGGAAGATAAAGCATCCCAGCCCCCGGGCACTGGAAGCTGTGATGGGCCCGGTGTGCCCCAACCCCAAAGCGCCACACGTAACGACGTGGCCAACGCATCTCAGCTCCGGGACACTGAGAGCAAAGACACGTCTGGCGCACCTCAGCTCCGGGAAGCCGGGAACAGTGATGTTTTCGAGGAGGAACAGATGGAAGCAGCAGAGGACAACCCAATCCTTGCTGCCTACAAGATCCCCCCGATGTCACCCCAGCGGAACAAACCCTGCATGAAAAACCAGGAGGGGTTTCTGAGCCCAACTAATGTGAAACAGTTTGCTCACACGATGGGTATGCAGGAGCATCCCGAAGGACTGGGACTAGCAAGGACAAATGGTATGGGAAACAACAACTAACTTTAAAAAAGAAAATGGGTATAAGGATTGCTTCCATTAATGTGCGTAGCATTAAATCCACTACGCGATGTGTTTCAACCTTGGATTACCTCGCCAAGGTCAAAGCCGACCTACTGTTTCTGCAGGAGTGTGGGATACCACACCTCAGCACCTACAGGCAGTGGTCGCGATGGTGGTCCCACGCGCCATCGATATGGTCGGGGGGTAATGATTGCCGTTCCTCCGGCCTGGGTATTCTGCTGCGGGGAGGTAACTTCACCATCTCCGAAGTTAAGGAGGTGGTGGGCGGTCGCCTCCTCGTAGCAGACGTAATGTACAACAACGCTCCGCTCCGGTTGATCAACGTGTACGCCCCGGTACAACGCAGCGAGAGGCTGACCGTCTTCCAGCAGCTCCCACTGCTGCTGGCGACGTCCAGGCCGGTCATCCTAGGCGGTGATTTCAACTGCATCATCGATGCGGCTGGACGATCCAGCAGAGACGACGGCAAACTGGACGCTACGTCCAGATTCCTAACAGAAACAGTTAAAGATGCCAAACTGCACAACGTCTTCAGCAAACCTGCAGATGGAGCGCAGCGCAGATACACATGGTCAAGATCGGACGGGTCTGCCCGTTCCGGGATTGACTTCCTGTTTGTGTCCCGTGCTGTCACGGTCGGATCCACCGACGTCAAGCCGGTGTTCTTCTCCGACCACTGCCTCTTACTGGCCGACTGTCACTTACAGGACGACCAGCAGGTTGGCAGAGGGACGTGGAAGCTCAATGCTACACTGCTAACCCCAGAGAACGTTGAGGAACTCAAAAGGGATTACAAAGGTTGGAGGACCGTGAAACCCCTCCTTGAGTCTCCAGTTCACTGGTGGGAAGCGATTAAGGAGAACATCAAGAGGTTCTTCATCCACAAAGGTGTTCACAGGGCGAGAGAGAGACAGAGGGAAATGTCCCGACTCCAGAAAAGTATGCAAAATCTGCTCCGGTTGCAGTCAATGGGGGTCGAGGTCAAGGAGGACCTCCAAGAGGTGAAGAGCCAGCAGGCCTCGCTCTTTGCCAAGGAGGCCTCCAAGATCATCTTCCGGTCCAGAGTCCGCTCCATCGAGCAGGATGAGACGTGCTCGCGCTACTTCTTCCAAAAGGTACACAGAGAGAGCTCTGTTATCAGCAGCCTGAAGGAAGAAGATGGCTCAGTAACGTCTTCGCAGTCCGACATACTAAGGATCAGCAAATCCTTTTATGCTGGGCTGTATGACGCGAAGCAGAGCCTCCCAGTCCTTCCTGTCATCTATCACAGAGGTCTTAGATGACAGCAGGAGGGAGAGACTGGACAAGCTGCTAACTCTGGACGAGCTGACAAAGGCCGTTGAGTCCTTCGAGACGAGTAAAACTCCGAGAAGCGACGGCTTACCGGTCGAGTTGTACTCAGCCCTGTGGGACTGGGTCGGCCCGGACCTGCTGGAAGTATACGAGAGTATGCTCCTGGCCGGCAGCATGTCAGAATCCATGAGGAAAGGCATCATCACCCTCATTTACAAGCGGAAGGGGGAGAGGGCAGAAATCAGAAATTGGCGGCCCATCTCACTGCTTAATGTTGATCACAAGGTCTGTCCAAAGTCATAGCCAGCCGAGTCAAGTCTGCTCTGGAGTCGGTGATCCACCCTGATCAGACCTGTACTGTACCCGGCAGGAAGATCTTCAATAGCCTCGCGCTACTCAGGGATACGATCGCCTATGTACGGGACAGGAGGGTAGACACCTGCCTCATCAGCCTGGACCAGGAGAAGGCTTTTGACAGGATATCGCACACCTACATGATGGACGTGCTTTCCAAAATGGGGTTTGGGGAGGGAATCTGCAATTGGATCAAACTGCTCTACGCAAACATCAGTAGCGCAGTCTCAATCAATGGGTGGGAATCGGAAAGTTTCCCGATCCAATCTGGAGTCAGACAGGGCTGTCCTCTCTCCCCGGTCTTGTTTGTTTGCTGTATTGAACCCTTTGCTGAGTCTATTAGGAAGGATGCGAGCATAAGAGGGGTGACAATCCCAGGCAGCGGAGGCACTCAGGTTAAAACCTCCCTGTACATGGATGACGTCGCCGTCTTCTGCTCGGATCTGTTGTCTGTGCGCAGACTGATGAACATCTGCAACCAGTTCGAACTGGCTTCGGGAGCCAAAGTTAACCACGGCAAGAGCGAGGCCATGTTCTTTGGGAACTGGGCTGACCGATCCTTTGCCCCCTTCACCGTCAGGTCAGACTATCTGAAGGTGCTGGGGATATGGTTCGGAAGGGCCGGGGCGTGCACCAAAACCTGGGAGGAGCGAGTAGCCAAGGTAGAACAAAAGTTGAGCATGTGGGGGCAGCGAGCTCTTTCCATTGTGGGTAAGAACCTGGTCATCAGGTGCGAGGCGCTCACGTTGTTGCTGTACGTGGCGCAGGTCTGGCCCATACCCCACTCCTGCGCTGTAGCGGTCACCCAAGCCATTTTCCACTTCATCTGGGGATCTAAAATGGACCAGGTCCGGAGGGACACCATGTTCAAATCTCTGGATAAGGGCGGGAAAAATGTACCCAACGTGGCCCTCATCCTGATGACCACCTTCGTGTGCGGCTGCATCAAGCTGTGTGTAGACCTCCAGTACGCAAACTCCAAGTGTCACTACGTGCTGAGGTTCTATCTGTCCCCGGTGTTGCGAAGGATGGGCCTGGTCACATTGCCGCGAACGCTCCATGCAGTTGGACCGTGCCATACCACCTATCCTTCGTGGAGCAGTTTCTGTGGGAAAACACCTTTGACCACCGGTCCATCAGGCAGTGGTCTGCACAGAATGTCCTCAAGGCCCTACGGGAAAAGGAGACGGGGGATCCTGTCGGATGGTTCCCCGAGCAGACCACCAAAGTCATTTGGCGGAATGCCTCATCACCAGAACTTTCAAACAAGCACCAAGATGTAGCTTGGCTGGTGGTGAGAAGGGCCCTCCCCGTCAGATCCTTCCTGCACGCCCGAAGTCTCGCCCCCTCCGCACAATGCCCCCACGGTGGCTGTGGTGGGGAAGAGACGGTTGCCCACCTCCTCCTGGAATGTGTCTTTGCAAAGCAGGTGTGGAAAGAGATGCAGTGGTTTTTGTCGAGGTTCATCCCAAGCAGCTCTGTAACACAGGAGTCTGTGCTCTACGGGCTGTTCCCAGGGACGCACACCGAGACAAACATCAACTGCTGCTGGAGGACTATCAATTCGGTGAAAGACGCCCTTTGGTCTGCCCGAAAGTTGCTGGTCTTCCAGCGCAAAGAGTTGTCCACCACCGAATGTTGCAGACTGGCACATTCCAAGGTCCAGGACTATGTGCTGAGGGACGCACTAAAGCTTGGGGCAGCCGCAGCAAAGGCTCAATGAGGAAAGACCACAGTGTAAGGTCCCCCCAGCAAGCTGAACTGAGGGGCTGGATCCATGGGAAACCCCTCGAACTGTATCGGGAAAATTATGTGTGCTGTAAATGTAAAAATGTATATGGCATGACAATGAAATGGAAGGGTTGCGAGGCAACTCATGATTGTATCGAAGGACACTGATCACCTTTGCACTGTTTGTATTTTTTGACTTGATGCTGTTTTAAACTGTTTGGGAATGTAATTTTTACAGATTTTTATGAATAAAGTATATTTTGGAAATTTAAAAAAAGTGAAAGAGCTGCAGCCCTCTGATTGGCCAGCAGCTCTCCAAGTGCGGGACTTCTGGTGAAGGGGTCCTTGATCCTGTGGAAGATCTGCCACTGTCCACTTAAGTGCCTGATTGGCATTAGATTCGGTGGGCCTTCCTGATAAGAGGCGATGCTGGGTTCTTGGCATTGCTTTTTCCGGATGTCGAGACCACCGTTGCAAGAATAAAATCCTGGCCTGTGAATCTAATCATCCTTCCCTGTCCCATAACCTCCTCCACCTTACAATTTCCAAACTCCCCAATTCTCCATTCCTCTCACTTTGGCATCTTGTACATTCCCTTCTCTTTTCCTTCACTATTGGTGAGTGTGCCTTCATCCACCTAGGCCCCATGCTTTCACACTTCCTTCCTAAATTCCTACGCTTCTCTACACACCTCTCCTCCTTTAAGACTCTTTGAAACCCAGCTCTTTGGCCAAGCTTTCGATGACCCCTTCTTAATGTTTTTTCCTTGGGCTCCGCACCTTTCTGAAATGTTGTGATGCTTTTCAATGCTAAAGGTGATGCAGTTCTGCCGCTGATACCTTTGATATGTTTTTATTGTTTCTTAACTGTTTTATTCTAGATATTTTTAGGCTTTCATATCTCCAGTCAATTTCTTAGGTGATCCCTAGCTCCCTATGTCATAGAGACAGTTTTCATAGGTAAATATAACAGAATGCCCGGAGTAATGGAGAGCCCTCTTCAGTTTTTCAGGATGTCACTGCACTAAACTTTAACTTGGGGTTTAAATTGCCAAGCCCATTTATTAAATAGTAATAGAACAAGTGAATAGTGGAGCAATAACACATGTATTTCCAAAGTGGTTATGAAGCATTGCTAAGAACAACATGCATTTATATAGCACTTTTAATGTGGTAAAACAACCCAAGATATTTCACAGGAGTGTTATCGCACAAAATTTGGCACTGAGCCAAAAGGAGATAAGCTTCATCTAAAGAGGTAGGTTTTTAAGGAGTGTGTTAAAGGAGGACGGAGAGGCTTAGGGAGGGAATTCTAGAGACTAGGGCTCAGACAGCTGAAGGCATGGTCACCAATGATGGACAATATATTAGAGATGAGAAAGTAATCTTTTTTGTTTTAATTTGAAATCAAAGTTATCCTTCTCCCTTACAGAAAGTCTTGCAGACTCCAATAGTGACCAGTCTGACTCTGATCAGTCTGACGTACCAGAACTTGATTCTGAGATCGAACAAGAACTACAGATAAGTTATCATCGGCAGGTAGGTTAATGTATTTTATAAATTGCGTTGACTAAGCAATAAAATCTGTAAATCCCAGGCTTATCTGGTGTGGCTCTAGTGGGACTCGTATCCTTGTCCGGCCCAGCGTTCCCTGAAGTAGCTGAAGCCGTGACTTCTGAAGGGGTCAGTACCCTTGCATACTGACAGTCAGAGGTCCCCCTGCCACAATTCCATTGGCACACTTGGGACCCAGGGGTTTTGGGGCCACTTTTTGAGTCTTCATAACGGTAAAGCCCTTATTCATGCTATTCCAATTGATCTTTGCTGTGCTCTTTCCATGGCTCTCATCCTCCCTATAGTGGGGTGTCCAAAGTTCCATGAAACACTTCCAAATTGTAATCTAAGAAATTTCTGATACGAGTGCATCACTTCCTTGCTTTTATAGTCAATGCACCAACATATAAAATCCTGAATTCCAGTTGCCTTTTTGTGGCCATTTCTAGCTGCACTGTGAATTTAAGTATCTATGTATGTGCATCTCTTATCTCTTTAGTACAGTTGAGAGTCAATTCAAAATGCATCAATTCAAAAACCATCAGTATATGTAATGCATCCATTTCCATAATAAAAGAACAAGAAGTCCTGGGTGTATGGGGGTTCTCCACACAGAATAGTTTGAATCTACTCATCAGCTCACTTTTCTAATTGCACCACTTTAAAGTGCAAATGTTTCAAACATTTCAAAGTTTCAAATCTGTTTTCTTTCAATAGATTTACAAAGAAGATCTGCCTCAGCTTAAAGAGAAATGCAAAGAAAAGCGTCAAGCAGCAACTTCAAAGAAACGGGAAAAGGCCCCAGATAGCAGTGTTCGCTTACATTTTGTTCATGGGTAGGGTGTTCTTGAAAATATATTTTTTTAAATGGTTTAATTCAATGAGACAACGCCTAAAGTAAAGTTCTTCATTTAACAAGCTGTATCCACAAACTGAACAGATTGATGGCTACCAAATCTGGGAGGCACCGGAAGATATTCTATCTTAAATGTAGCTGTCAGCTTTCTTGTCCTGTGGGCACACACTCAACTAGGCTGCTAACTAACCCTCTATTAAGGCCTGACACGACAACATAGGAAACTCTTGACACGTTTGCCAGCCTTATCATCATTATACCAAGGACAAGTTAAAGAACAAACAATCTCACAAAGTAAAATTAATGATTTGGCAACTAAAATCTAACTGAAGGAGTGAAGCCTCGCTCATTTTATCCACTAGTACATTCCTCCCACAGATGTTAGAAAGGATCCATCTGTGAGGAACAGCATAGGAATAAAAATTGGCATTACTGCTGTATAATTTTCTTTCTACCTTTCAGTTACAGGGGCTATGACTGCAGGAACAATCTGTTTTACACTCAAACTGGAGAGATTGTATACCATGTTGCAGCAGTAGGAATAGTATATAATCGTCAGCAGAATATACAACGATTCTACCTTGGCCATGATGATGACATTGTCTGTCTAGCAATTCATCCTTTAAAGGATTATATATCAACAGGCCAGGTAGTGTAAGTTTATTTGAATAACTATTGATGAAAGACAATCACACAGTGGAAGTACTTTAATATAAAGTATTTCTCCCAGCTATGTAGTATTAAAAAATTGTGTGAAGAGCTCCTAGCTAAGAGGAAATATTCATTTTATTACTGTGTTCATCATTTTGAGCTCCACCCACGTGTTGGAGTTGCTGCAATGTTGACATTTACAGGCCCTTCAAGGATTACCTCCACAGAAATCTCTCTCGGAGACCAATCTGGATGCTGATGAGATGGTGTTAAACCCAGAAAGGTTGGAATGGTTTGATACTCGCATCGGTTTTGATTTTGTTGCCCCCCCCAGTTTGGTTGATTGCTAACTGGAGCAGCCAGCCTGAGTCAAAAAACCTTCAGTCCTTATGAGATATAAACAGGAAATGCTCTGCAGGTCAGGTCAGGTCAGCTGCTGCCTGCCCTGCTGAGTATTTCCAACACTTTCTCTTTATATTTCAGATTTCCAGCATCCAGTGTTTTACTTTTTCTATTGATCCCATGAGATGTTGTATTCTCTGACTGGCATGGATATTGGTCCATATTGTAGTGCCTCAGGTAATGCAAACTTTAACACACTCTAGCTTCCTTGCAGCCATGAAGATCTTTCTCTGCTTTTTAGGTATTTTTCTCCTCCCTGTTATTACCAGTTACATTGTACTTGTTCCATTGAGAGAAGCCTTATTTCCACACAATTAAGTTTTTGCTGTTAAAGTGTTGAGAAGTTTAAATTTATGTCAAATTTCAAATTCTAAGTTGAGTTTAGAAGATTCTTCGTATCTAGTAGCCAGATATACTGTTTCAGCAACTTTCCTTTATCTGATTTAGCTGCATGTTAGATCTGCATTGCAAGGTTGAAGACTATTTGATTGTGTATGTGTTCATAGCTCATCATAGAAATTATACAGTAACACAGTGATTCAAAATCCACTTAAAATTGAGGTATCAGCTTGGATGGACAAATTATATTACAATGTGAGGAACTTGTCCAAGTGTTATAAATTCTCCACATAAAACCAAGTAGCTGTACTACTTATAGTCCCATATTCCAATTATGCACCTTCTACTGCTAATTATCAGATCAATTATATACACTAGCATTTGGGAGAATTGTGACATGCTTTGCAAAGAATGTCAGCTTAAATTTCTATGATGACCATGTGATACAAAGAAAATTATATTCCGCTACAATAAACTAGCTGATGCCAATGACACTAGTACAAGAGCAAAATACTACGGATACTGGTAATCTGAAATAAAAGCAGAAAATGCTGGAAGCACTCAGCAGGTCAGGCAGCATCTGTGGAGAGAGAAACGAGTTAACGTCTCAGG
Source organism: Heterodontus francisci (assembly GCF_036365525.1). Taxonomy (NCBI): domain Eukaryota; kingdom Metazoa; phylum Chordata; class Chondrichthyes; order Heterodontiformes; family Heterodontidae; genus Heterodontus; species Heterodontus francisci. Next base: position 38,400,592 of record NC_090379.1, read on the forward strand.
CCATTGACTCTGTTTCTTTCTCCAACAGGAGAATAAGTAACACAAAAGAAGAAATGGCATTCTTGAAGATAGCTTTAACAACAGAGATTTATAATTCTGTTTGAGGTCAGAGGAGTTAGTGAGACCAAGACTATCAATATGAAGAGGGACAAAGTGGAACCTGTCAAAGATAAGAGGTGACAGCTATTGGTTTGATTTGGGAAGCCTTGAATAATTGAACAAAGATTTTCATTGCAGCATTAAAGAAAATGGTGCAGTTTGACAGCAAGTCAGCACATGAGACTGCCTTGTTGAAACTCTTCAAATAAGTTTTCCTCCCACCTAGAGTGAACCTCTATATTTTGTTATCCTGCAGCACTGAGCTCGAGATTGGCAACTTCGCAAAGCAATGGATTGAAGCGATGTTCCAGAATTATGTGGTTCTAATGTGCACCTGTGCCCAATTTTTTATATATAACATTTAATATTTTAAAGTTTGGTTTGGGAATTAAAGGAGGTGGAGTTAGTTAAGCAGATGATTATTTCTTGTTGCATGTTTTGATTGATGAGTATTTCCCTATGGCTGTCAGGGTGTGATGTCTGGCAATGTGAAATAGAATTCATCACACTATATCATGTTAACTTAGAATTTACACAGTAGTGGCACATTCAAGTAAAATAATTAAATTATAAATGGAGTCAGAAGTAGGATTCACAAACACAAGTAGTTTAAGTCACCACATGGATTCTTCCCCGCTTAAATATCTTGTAACACAACAAACGCTGTGTCTCATATATAATTACATACAGTTATACTTGCAGGCACAAAAATAGCAATTCTTACTATTTCTGTGGGTAGATTTGGACATCTAATGCCTTATGGCGTGCTGAAAATTGCTTATTTGCTTTTATCATAAGTAAGTGAATTTGTAGCATATTATCAAATTTAAATTGTAGTGATCTACATGGCTGTCCTGAGGCATTCTGAGAGCTACCTGGGCAATGTGCTCTGATTTCCTTCGGTTGCCACTTCCATGTTGCTGGTGCAACACCAGATCAGGAAAATGTGCTGCAGTTTCTTAAACTTAATTATATCATCCCAATTATACCATTGATGGACATGTTCCTAAAGGACACACATTGCACTATTATGCATACTTTATTAGGTTTTAGAACTTTGATATGATTGCTGATCTGTACTCATTTTCAGTTAGTACACCTCAATTGAGCATATTTGTTGCTCTTGCATCAGTTATCTATGATTATGTTGTATAATTAGCTGTCAGTGATTGTTTTTCAATTTCTAGTATATTCCAGTTATCATACATCTCCTATTGTCTAATACTCTTAAGTTGACAAATGTTTGTAAACGATAATAATTTGTAAACAATTATGAAACAAAATCCTATAGTTTGCTTTACATCTTGAATCTTTTTTGATGACAAATGTTTTACTGCCTGTGCCTTTTCTATTCTGAGCTGCTCTGTGATCACATCCTAAATTCACACTAATCTTTTTGGTGATTAAAAATTAAGATAACAATGTCTGAATATATAACGTGTCTGTTGTATTAAATCATACGTACCAGAAAATTTCAGATTCAATTTCCAGTTCATACATATTGAATTTGCTGATCTGAACACAACATTTATCCTTAGTCTGGGATAAAGAATAAGGAATAAGGAGGGTTTCTGTTCCAGATTGCTATTCAGTGATCTCGACTGTAGTGTGTGCATATGAACAAGCTAGGTGACGACAGGATTAGGCTGTAATGCACTCCATATTTGAATAAGCTGCTGACATTATCTAGGATTATACATGAAGAATAATTACGCAAAATGACGTGACTGAACTATACCTCAGCATGAGAACACTTTCAGGAGCAAAGGGGAGAAATTTGTTTTAAAAATCCTGAAGAGTTCCATGGCTATCCTTGTACAGATCAAAAATAAGACTATATTTCCATCCAGAAAGTTTAATTGTGATAGTTCCCCTGAATAAGCTACCAAACTGTAGTCTGTGAAGTACACTTCCAGTTCTATTAATTGAGCAGTGTTATTTTCAAGAATATCAGGAAGTATTTGGCATAATAAAAAATCTCTAGTCGTCTGGAAATAATTGTAAGTTGTTTTCCTCTGTCTGTTTAGGTGAGCCGTGATTCTGCAATTCATATTTGGGATGCAGAGCTATTGAAGCCACTGTCGATTTTAAAAGGACATCATCAGTTTGGTGTTTGTGCAGTAGATTTTTCAGGTAAAGGATAACACTGTTTGTCATAATCCTGTACCAGTGCTACATATTAAGATAAATCACCTACATATATAGACACCTTTGGTGCTGTCTTATGAATTCCTTCACAGCTGATGCTGTGAACAAATGTGAGCCTCTTTGTACTTCCACACAAGTGCAATATATAATTGCTGTTGGTGATTTTTTTTGATACTTCTGCACACTTAATAACTATATATATGCAAAATATTTTCTTAATGAGCATTCTACTACAATTTTAAAACTTGAATATTCAGCAGGGAATACTCACTTTGCTATCAAAATTCTTACATTTGTTGTTTATTTAAGGTAGGCTAAAGTTTAGACAGCAACAACTTGCATTTATATATTGCCTTTACAGTGGTGAAACATCCTATGGCACTTCACGGGAGCATTATCAGACAAAGATTAACGGCAAGCCATATAAAAAGTGACAGGTGACCAAAAGCTTTGTCAAAGAAGTAGGTTTTAAGGAGTGGTGTAAAGGAGGAGAGAGAGGTGGAGAGGTTTAGGGAGGGAATTCCAGAGCATAAGGACTGGATAGCCAAAAGCACGGCCACAAATGGTGGGGCAATGGAAATCGAGGATGCACTAGAGACCAAAATTGGAGGAGCGCACAGTTTTTGGAAGGTTGTAGGACTGGTGGAGGTTACAGAGATAAAGTCTGGGATTTTATGTGACCCCCTGAGGCAGCTTTGGAGGGGGGGTGGGTGGGGAGAGCACAGAGTATCACACGGGTGGCGCGAGTGCGGGGAGTTGGAGGGCCTGTCGCCAAGCAATCTTCCCAGGGGCGGGATAGGCCAATGACGGCCTCTCTGCCCAGAGGCCAATTGAGGCCCTTATGTGGCCTATTATGGCCTTTTCCTGCCAATGCTGGGAACTTACCAGGGATGGTGGGGGGGGAGGGGTGCCTTGTAAAATGAGGCGCCCTCCCTGCGGGTTTGGGAGGGGACCTCCCTCCTCTATGGACAATCTGTGGCCCATGGAAGACCCCTGCCAGGAACCACTTTATCCCGTCCCCCCCGGGACTCCCTTCCCCCTGGACTGCACGACCACCCCCCCACCCCCCTCGGCGGGGCCTTCCGGACTGGCCCCAGTGACCCACCTCATTCACCTTGGGTCTGGTGTTCCCGTGCTGGGCTTGGTCTGAGACCTCTGCAGTACCGGCTGTGGCCACCCGCTCCCGGTGGCGCTGCCAATACTGCTAAGCTGCTGGCCCTCTATTGGCCAGCAGCTCATGGAGGCGTGATTCCCATCTTTAGAAAGATTGGCATCCCGGATCCTGAAACTTTGATTTGAAAAGACCAGAGGATCGCTCCGGAGTGACGTGAAAAGGCAGAGGCGGGCTTTCCCCTGCCTTTTTGGCCTGACACCGGGAGCCCTGCCTCCAACACAAAATCCAGCCCAAAATGTTGAAGGTGTCACGTGTTGATTTCTGAAATTGTGATTTAACATGCAAGAATCTTTGTTATTTTTTACAGAGCATGTGATGCCTTTGCTCAGTTGTTAGCACATTTATTTCAGACTTGTGGATTCCAAGACATCAGTACATAATATACACAAAGGTTCTGGGATCATTTGATAGAGATGTTTGAAATTATGAAAGGGTGCAATGGAGTAGAGAGAGCGACTGTTTCTAGTCATTGAGAGGTGTGCATTGAAGGGGAGTAAATATAAGATTAAGTGTAAGAGATTTTGAACAGAGTTAGACAAACCCTATTTTACATAGAGGGTTATTAGACTGTGGAATGAACTAGCAGATTTCTTGATTGAAGCAGAGGCCATGTCAACATTGAAGGAAATGGGAATAAAGAGATATGGGAAAAAGGATGGACTCTTGTGATTTGGGCTACTGACCATGTGGTGAATAAAAACCAACACGAACTGGATTGGCCTAGTAGCCCTTTTCCTATTTCCATCTATTAATCCTATATAATTTGATGTCGACTGACACCGAGGGAGATTAGATGATCTACCCTTAGATGAGACATTAAACCAAGATCCTGTCTGCCTGTTCTGGTGGATATTAAACAGTGGAAAATTCTCCTGATATAGTAGCCAATATTCCTCCCTCAATCAATATCAAAAGAATAGACTAGCTGGTCATTTAGCTCTTTGCTGGTGGGAGAGGCCAGTCTGCATGCAATGGTAGCTCTGTTTTCCTACATAACAATAGTTTGTGCACATGAGATGTTTTGAGAAATGTGATGAGGTGCTATATAAAAGTCGTTCATCTGGACTTTGAATGGAAAACTTTTGTAGGCCGTCAGATTAACTGGCCATCATTATTTCCATATATGTGCAGTTAATACTGGGAATCTTGAAGACCAAAATGATGTAGAATTGATGCTGTCCCTGTGTAATTAATTTCTGTCCAAATGATTGAATGCAACCTCTAATAGAACGAATCACTTGTCACATCTTTAATTCTTTTTTATTCTTTCCTGGGATGTGGGCATTGCTGGCAAGGCCAGCATTTGTTGCCCTTCCCTAATTGCCCTTGACAACTGTGGCTTGCTAGGCTATTTCAGAGGGCAGTTAAGAGTCAACCACATTGCTGTGGGTCTGGAGTCACATGTAGGCCAGACCAGGTAAGGACAGCTGATTTCCTTCCCTAAAGGACATTAATGAACCAAATGGGTTTTTACGACAATCGGTGATAGTCTCAGTAATGGCGCGATGAAACTAGCTTTGAATTCCAGATTTTAAAAATTAATTAATTGAATTTAAATTCCACCAGCTGCCGTGGTGGGATCTGAACCCATATCCCCAGGGCATTGGCCTGGGCCTCTGGATTACTAGTTCAGTGACATTACCACTACGCCACCGTCTCCCCACGAATGCAGCTGGGTATCCTTCTTTGGCAATGCTGCCACGTAATTGAAATAATCCAATAGCAAAAAGTTAAATTCTGAAGGAGAGAATCTATCTACACTTGGAGAGGCAAAATTTAATTAGGAATAGTCAGCATGGCTTTGTCAGAGGGAGGTCATGCCTAACAAATTTGATAGAATTTTTTGAGCATGTGACCAGGTGTGTAGATGAGGGTAGTGCAGTTGATGTAGTTTACATGGATTTCAGCAAAGCCTTTGACAAGGTCCCACATGGGAGACTTATCAAGAAAGCAAATGCACATGGGATACAGGGTAACTTGATAAGGTGGATTCAAAATTGGCTTAGCTGTAGAAGACAGTGATGACAGACGGCTGTTTTAGTGACTGGAAGCCAGTGTCCAGTGGCGTACCACAGGGATCTGTGCTGGGTCCCCAATTGTTTGTCATTTATATAAACGACATAGATAACTATGTGGGGGGTAGGATCAGTAAGTTCGCAGATGACACAAAGATTGGCCGAGTGGTTAACAGTGAGGTTGAGTGTCTTAGGTTACAGGAAGATATAGACTGGATCGTCAAATGGGCAGAAAAGTGGCAGATGGAATTTAACGCTGAAAAGTGTGAGGTGATACACTTTGGAAGGAGTAATGTGACACGGAAGTATTCAATGAATGGCCTAACAATGAGAAGTTCCGAGGAACAAAGGGACCTTGGCATGTTTGTCCATAGATCTCTGAAGGCAGAAGGGCAGGTTAATAGGGTGGTGAAAAAGGCATATGGGACTCTAGCCTTTATCAATCGAGGCATAGATTACAAAAGCAGGGAGGTCATTTTGGACATGTATAGAACTTTGGTAAGGCCACAGCTGGCGTACTGTGTGCAATTCTGGTCGCCACATTATAGGAAGGGTGTGATTGCACTGGAGGGGGTGCAGAGGCGATTCACCAGGATGTTGCCTGGGATGGAACATTTAAGCTATGAAGAGAGGTTGGATAGGCTTGGGTTGTTTTCACTGGAGCAGAGAAGACTGAGGTGACCTGATTGAGGTGTACAAGATTATGAGGGGCATGGACAGGGTGGATAGGGAGCAGCTGTTCCCCTTAGTTGAAGGGTCAGGTACGAGGGGACACAAGTTTAAGGTGAGGGGCAGGAAGTTTAAGGGGGATTTGAGGAAGAACTTTTTACCCAGAGGGTGGTGACAGTCTGGAATGCATTGCCTGGGAGGGTGGTAGAGGCGGGTTACCTCACATCCTTTAAAAAGTATCTGGATGAGCACTTGGCACGTCATAACATTCAAGGCTATGGGCCAAGTGCTGGCAAATGGGATTAGGTAGACAGGTCAGGTGTCTTTAATGCACCGATGCATTAAAGACACCTGACCTGTCTACCTAATCCCATTTGCCAGCACTTGGCCCATAGCCTTGAACCCTCATAGCAACAGGCAGAGCAATTAGTCATGGGTGGGACCAATGTCTCCTCTGCTGGTATTTTAAACAGTTGTGCAATTGCTTCACTGTGGAGTTCAGATGCTTCTGAAAATGTGGATCTACGGTAAAACAATCTGGTTTTACAGCATTCACTGTGAGATTTAGGAATTTCCCATGAATCATGTGCCTGTATGCCATTATTTGAAAGGATGATGTCTGCCACTATTAATGTCAATCCATGGTTGCCACACCAGAGAAGTGACAATCCACAGGCTCCTTAAATATTCAGGAACCACAGTGTAGCCTATTATCACGTTTTTTTTTTGCTAGTACCCTTCCCATTAATTAGTTTAATTGATATTTTGCCAACAGTTTCCAAAACTCTTGTTGGATACTAATAAACTCTCTCTGCACTCTAGGGGAGCTAGGCAATTCACAAGTGGGTGGATCTTTGAGCTTTCTAAGATGCAATGAACTAGGTACTATTGGTTCCGAGCACAAAACATGATCGCTTTGAAAAAGATAATTTTTTTTTTTATTTCAGCGGATGGAAAACGTTTGGCATCAGTAGGGCTGGATGAAAATCACACCATAGTTCTCTGGGATTGGAAGAAAGGAGAAAAACTTTCTTCAGTAAGGTAGGTATTTGGTACTGTACTTTAATACAGCATCACCTCCGGAAACTGCTAAGCTTGTATTATGCATAACCTCAGGTGAATTAATTTCCTAGACTGTACCTAGACATACATAAAATCAATCATGTTTGTAATATATTTGTTCATCTCATATCTTCAGTTGATATGTTGTCTTCCTGTTTAAATACTTGTTGTAATTTGTTGGATTTCATTTTTTTAAATCGTTAAAATGAAAATGCAAGAGTTCACTCTCTTGGAAAAGCAAAATACTGCAGATGCTGGAAATCTGAAATAAAAACAAAAAATGCTAGAAATACACAGCTGGTCAAGCAGCGTCTGTGGAGAGAAAAACAGAGTTATTGGGCTGAATTTTATTAGCACGCCGCATGCTTTGAAGTCGGCGGCCTTCAGGCGTGCATGTGCCGTCGCTGAGCCCCTGCAATATTTCAAGTGGGGGCTCATTTAAATGGAGGGGGCAGAATGGTTGCCCCCGATGATGTAGAAGGGCTGGCCGCTCCGTCCTTGGCAGCGGCGTCCAGTGCCATTTTCAAAAGGCTTCCATCCCTCAGGAACAAATTAAATTTTAAAGATACATTTCTGTGCGTTATCTTTAAAAAAAAGTCATTAAAAGCTGGAGGCCCTTTCTCAACCCCCCCCCCCACCACCCCCCCAATGTTTTGTTTTTATTGGCCTATATCTCAAATTTATTTTATTCCCAATCCGAACTTTCACCCCCAGCCTCGTCACATTTGCCCTTCAACCCCTTCCCACCATCCCCCTACCGCACCCTGATAATTTTACTCCTCCTCCCTCCCCACCACTGTCTCGCCTTGAATCCCCAAACGGGGTTCAGAAGGCATAGGATTGCCAGCCACCAGCAGTAATGTCGGTATGGGATGGCTGCCCGGTCCAGGTAAGTTAATTAACCTTTTTTTGTATAAGTTTGAGTAGGCCCCGCCGACAGGTGGCAGGAGGGCCATACCGAGGCCTTGTCGCTGCCAGTAAAATGTGGCCGGGCCACCACGACGCCAGAGGTTGTGGTGGCTTCTCCCAGAAGAATTTTCCAGGCTCCCCTGGCATGACCCCCAATGCCGGAGGCCTCATAAAATTCAACCCACCATTTCAGGTCGATAACCTTTCGTCAGAACTGGAAAATGTTAGAGATATAGCAGGTTTAAAGCAAGTTCAAAGGCAGGGAAATGGTGTATTGTTGGAGGGAAGAAAAACAAAAGGGAAGCTCTGTGATAGGGTGGCGGGCAGCAAATGTTAAATGGCAAAGGGATGATGGTGCAAGACAAAAGAAGATGGTAATGGAACAAGTAAAGAAACAAAAGATAAGTCTAGAGGAGTCAATGGGAATTGCAGAACCATCAACAGCTTCTGTCCAAAAAAAATGGGTGCAGAGATTATGATCTGAAATTGTTGAACTCAGCATTGAATCCAGAAGGCTGTAAAGTGCCTGATCGAAAAATGAGGAGCAGTTCTTAGAGCTTACGTTGAGCATCATTAGAACAGTGTAGGAGGCTAAGGACTGAGAGATCAGAGTGAGAGTAAAACAGGGAATTAAAATGGCTGCTTTGTGGAACAGCTCTGTTCAGTCCGCAAGCATGTTCCTGAATTCCAGTCACCTGTTATGTTGAGGAATGGCACCTCAATTTTTGATTCAGCACTTTTTACGGCATCATGAACTCAACAATGAATTCAACAATTTGAGATCATAACCTCTGCCTCATTTCTTCAGATGACAGCTATTGATAGTGATTTAGTGATTTCCATTTACACCTCCTCTAGATACTTTGTGCTGAATTTTGTTGAGCTCCCAACGTCGGGCTGTATGGTGGTGGGGGACCAGAAGATCACAGCAGCGGCTGCCCACACGAACAAGCCCAGCAGCACCTAATTCCAGACTGTCATCAAATCACCCCTTTCCACCTACATAGTTGCCAGACACCAACATCAAAAGAGCAGGAGTTTTGGGAAGGCAGCTTTTTAAAGCGTCTTTTAAAACCCGATCCCGAATTCTTTCCTGTAGAATTCTGTAATAATTTTGTAATAACCACAGAGCCCCAACACTGGGATTGCTGGGCCCGATCTTCCCAGTGGCGGTGAGGCTCCTTGGCGGCCCCCCTGTCGTTGGGCGATGAGACCCAACTTTAAATATTGAAATAAAGGACATGAATAAATTAACATACCATTCCCCGCAATCTTACTGGCTGTTCCCGATCTTCCGTGTGACAGCTGGCATTCACGCGCCTTCACTTTTCCTTCCACGGAAAGCTGGCACCACTGAGGTGGGGAAAGGGGGATCTTAGGATTTTTAGTATAGTGGGGGGTGGTGAATAGGGTCAACTTTGCATTTCTAATGTGGGGGGATGGGGTTACCTCTGCACTTTGAGCAGTTTGTGTGGGGGAGAGATCAACTATTCAATTTATGTGTTTTTTGTGGGGGGGAATGGGGCTACCATTTATTTCAGTGTATTGGGGGGTGGTGGGAACAGGTCACACCTTTATGTACAGTATAGTGGTGGGGGGTTGGTGGTGTGGTGGGGGTTCCAGGGTTGAACTTTGTACACTCTGTGCAGGTCTGGCAGCCCTTTAAAAATGGCACCAGCGTCTGTGCAGAGGCAGCTGACCCCGTTGCTGGCGTCACAGAGCCCGCCCCACCATGTGATTGGGGGGCAGACCACCCTGCATATCGAAATGAGCATGGTGGCATGCAGCCTGCACATGTGGGCCGCCATTATTTTTGGCAGGAGAATAAAATTCAGTCCTTTTGTTTTTTCACTTGTTCCATTACTACCTCCTTTTGCCCTGCACCATCATCTCTTTTTGTCATTTGATTGCAAATGTCTTCCACCCCATCACAGCTTTTCCTTTCATTCCTCACCATTCCCACCCCCCCCCCCCCCCCCCACCTGCCTTCGTACTTTTTTAGAACCTGTTACGTTACTATTTTTTTCCAGTTCTGATGAAAGATCATCAACCTGAAATGTTAACTCTGCTTCTCACTCAGCTGATGCTGCTTGATCTGCTGAGCATTCCCAGCATCTTCTGTTTTTAATCCTCTTAGAATCTGTCCATTTTTGTTTTGTTTTCTCAAATGAATCTGCATTCACTGCATACCTGTCAGTAGGTTTCATAAATCAGCAAATGAAAGTGTGAAGGATCTCCTTTGATACCTTGGTCAGTTTTTAGGTGGCACTGTAGTTTATCATTTATATATTTTCATACACTGATGTACACAATTTAAGTATTTGGCTGCAATACCTTTCTGTTGTAATGATGAATGAATTTTATACCAAGTATTTTCATTTGATGATATTGATCACATTCTAAGCCATTTGATTATAAAAGGCAGCAATGAAGTAAAAATCAAAACTGTTTCTTTAGAGGAAGTGCAGAGAAGATTTTTGTTGTCAAGTTGAATCCCTATATACCAGACAAGCTAGTGACAGCTGGGATAAAACACATCAAGTTCTGGCAGCGAGCAGGTAGGGCAGTAAATGCTGCTATTTTTACATCTGTAATCTTTTTCTATTGATGCTGTGTATTTTATTAGTTTTCCACCGCACTGCAGATTTTTAAAATCTCAAGATTTTTGGGAATAATTTTTTTGTGGACCTAGTATACCATCTGTAGCGACATGTATATTTACAAGTTCAAGCAGAATCTCCTTGCTCTCAGTTATCCTTAGCTTATTCATGGCTTTGCTAACTGCAATTTATATTAATGTAAAAACCTTTTTCAATGTTATTCAGCTTTTTGTAATTTGACTAAATAATTAAAAAGAGGTTTTCCATAAATGCATTATCCAGCATCCCATCTTGAAAGTGATTGATTAAAATGTAACAGTACATTTAATATGTAAATGTGAGATGCACAAAAGTGAACTTGCGTTTCACTGTGTGCAGTTAGAGAATTTGCTTGTATAAATACATGTTGGGAACACATTAAATGGGGTACAAGTTTTATATGTTTAAAGAGAGATATACCTCTTGTGTATTTCTATTACATGTGAAATGGTGAATTATTGTCGGCTCAGGTTCTTTGGTTACCAAGCAGTTGAAAGGCCTATGTCCCAGATACACATTTGCCTGGTTTGATGCTCATCATTGACTGTCTTCCAAGTGGAATTGTGATGTACTCAGCTTGTCTAGACAAGGGTACTCCTTAAAGGGGTCTAGCCCTGTATTTGTAGGGCTGAATTTTACACTGCCCCAGTGGGTCAGATGGTGGCATGGGGGCAGATGGGGTGGCGTAAAATTGAGCGGGAGGCTCCAGGAGTTCTTCCTGCCTCGCTCCCGCCTCTGGCCAACTTTACGGCGGTTGGGTGGGGGGGAACGGTCCGCCCACCCAAGGCCAATCAAGGCTCTTAAGTGGCCTCTTAACGGCCACTTAAGGGGCATTGCCCACCTCTACAGGTATTTTACCCAAGCGGGCGTGCTGAGGATGTGAAAGGCCGCCCAGTGATAGCTGCTGGGCTTTCCGCATGCCGGTGGGTTGCCATGGCAGTTGGGCACAGGGTGCCGATTGAGGGCCGCCCCCGCCTCCCAATCCACCCCTGGGACCCAAGATGCCCTTCCCCCACCCCAAAAAACCACCCTAGCCTCACCAGGGCACGACCTGGTGAGGCATGCCCAACTTACCTTCACTCCTGGCTCCATATTGTTGGCTGGACTGCAGTCCCAGCAGTGGCCACCACTCCTGGTGGTGCTGCTGGGACTAAGAGCTGCCAGCCCGCTGATTGGCCGGCAGCTTACTGAGGCAGATCGTCATAGTCCCTCCTCGGGACAAATAAAGCCCAGGGACCTATAAAATGAGGGGCGGATCTCCGGGCTAGGCGGAAGTGGGTTTGCCACCGACTTTTACATTGGTGGCGAATTCCTGTCTGCCGAAGGTAAAATCCAGACCATAGGATCAGTCTATGTTCCTCAGAAATTGCAAGGTGCTGAGCTCGAGCAGACTTTCAAGATTGTGAGTACTTTTCATATGACCTTGCAAATGGTTTTCTGATTGTCCATTATGAGAAGTCATAATGCAAGTTCTTAAAAAAAAAGTCTAATTACATTTATTAATTTACTCTGCAAGGTGGAGGACTGACTGGAAGAAAAGGCTGTTTTGGAAGCCTGCGGAAGACAGAAACCATAATGTGTGTAGTATATGGTTGGCCAGATGAGATGGTTTTCTCGGGCACATCAACTGGTGATGTCTATATATGGAAAGATATGTTCATTATTAAGAGAGTCAAAGCCCATGATGGACCAGTTTTCAGCATGCATGCTCTAGAGAAAGTAAGAAATAAAGAAAGCCTTAAGTTACAAGACTATAGTTGATAGAAACAGAGTTTTAAAATGATATTTTGATAAGCATTATGTTTTTTAGCCAATTCTACAAATTATTCATCTTAAAAGGAAAGGTTGTGCTTGTCAGATCTGAAGTTATTTGTTCCCATACTAAAACCTTTTTTGAAGTTCTGTGAACAATCATTACCTTTCTCAATCTATTCTCAAGCGAATTTAAAAACAGCATCTGGAAGACAAGAGGCTGATTTCATTTTCACTTTTTCACCTCTGTCTTGGATTCAATTCCAATGGAGACTGAAGGGCTCATGTTTTCTCTCTTTGCTACCTGCATTCCAAAGGATGTAAATTCATTGGAAAAAAAAAGCAATCCCCCACAAGGTTATTGGGTGTTAGCTGTGCTTTCCTGTCTTCTGTGTAGCTTTGACATGTTTGACCACAACATCCTCCTCTACTTAGTGGAACTGCCCTCACCTGGTTTCACCTATCTAGTCATAACCAGAGCATCTCCTGCAATGGTTTCTCTTCCTGACTTCACACCATTTATTCAAGAAAGAATGAGATATAGTTCTTAAGGCTAAAGGGATCAAGGGATACGGGGAGAAAATGGGAACAGGGTACTGAGTTTGGATGATCAGCCATGATCGTATTGAATGGCGGAGCAGGCTTGAAGGGCCGAATGGCCTACTCCTGCTCCTATTTTTCTATGTTTCTATTTCCTCTATAGTGTTCCAAAGATCTATGCTTGGTCCCTTCCAGTTCCTTATCTATATGCTGGTCCTTGGTGACACTATCTGAAAACATGGGGCCAAGTTCTACGTGTATGCTAATGACATGCAGTTCTATTTTCCATCACCTCTCTCGACTTCTCCACGGCCTGTGTTGTCAGATTGCTTGTCCAACATCCAGTTGTGGATGAGCTGTAATTTTTCCAATTAAACATTGGGGAGAGTGATGTTACCTTCCCTACCCTTACTACTGTTTCTACTTTCCTCCACAGCCATTGTTTCAACTTGAATGACACTCTTTGCAACTTTGATGTCCTGTATGATGCTGAGCCAAGTTTTTGACCCCAAATATTCTCCATCACTAAAACTGCCTAATTTTTTACACCTCTGTAACGTCATCTGTCTCTCCTCCTGTCTTAGCCCACCTGCAGCCAAAACCCTCACCCATGCCTTTGTTATGTCCAGACTTAGCTATTCCAATTTCCTTGCCACTCTGCTATCTCCACCCTCCATAAACCTCCACTCATCCATAACTCTGCTCATATCTTGTTCCACAACAAGTCCCATTCACCCATCACTTCTGTGCTCACTGAACTATATTGGCTCCCAGACTCACTCTCATGATTAAATTCTTTCATGGCATTGCCCATTCTATCTCTAACATTCTGCAGCCCTGCAATTCTCCAAGAACTCTACATTCCTCTAATTCTGGGCTCTTGTGCATCCTGAAATTCCTTCACCCCCAATATTGGTGTCATGCCCAAACTCTGGAATTCCCTCCATCCACCTCCCTGCCTCCTTCAAGACCCACCTTATAAACCCATGCCTTGACGAAGCTTTCAGTAGCCCCTTCCTAATATCTCCTTCCTTGGCTGGAGTCAGTTCTTGTCCTAACGCTTCTGTGAAGTGCCTTGGGGCATTTTTCTACATTAAAGGTGCTAACAAGTTCAAATTATTGTTATCCTATTTTCCTGCTGTTTCCCTGTACCATTTTACCTAAAGGTAGAGTCACAAGGTCTTTAGATGTTAACTGTGGCTCAGTGGTGGTAATTTTGTCATTGAGTCAGAAGGTTGTGGGTTCAAACCCCATCTTTCTGATGAGACATTAAAGTGAGGACCTGTCTGCTCTCTCAGATGGATATAAGAGATCTCATTGCACTTTTTGAAGAAGCAGATGGGAGATCTCCCAGTGGTCTGGTCAATGTCCATTCCTTAACTAACGTCACAAAAAACAGATTGTCTAGGATGTCCTGAGGTCATGAGAGATGATGCATAATTGCAAACTAGTTTCTTTTTCTTTCTTTCCTTTATAAGATTGTTTATTTTTACATTTTACACCTATTTTAACATGTGACTATTTAATGAGTGCCTCGCTCTTTACAGCACAAGTTATTTTTATTAGCTAATTAGAAGAATGGAACATGCTAGATATAATAATATTATTGGAAAATAATGTTTATATGGAATAACTTATTTCTGGTCTATTTTAAAAACTTCAGAAACCCAGGTTCAACTGTTCTACTAGATTTTTTCTATTATTATAGATGATGTATGAACCCAACTGTGCTGCCAGGGAAATATTGTAGAGGGTATCAATCTTTTTGAGTTATTATGGATTAAATATGTCAGAATTTTTGAAAATATTGTTGCTCATTTCTTTATGCTAGCTTGTTCTTCTTTCTCCAGGGGTTTGTGACTGGTGGAAAAGATGGTGTTGTTGTTCTTTGGGATGATACTTTTGAGAGGTGTCTGAAAACGTATGGTATCAAACGTTCTGCGCTTGCCCCAGGCTCTAAAGGTACCAATTTACCAAACATTTGTTATGTAATCTTGTATATTCGTAGCCTAATTACAAAATCAGTATTTATCTCTCTGCTGAGTTAAACTTGTCAGTATTTGTCACTGATAACAGTGCAGGGGGACAAGTAGCCAAATAAACTGGCTGATCAGGTGCAAAGGGATGTAGATAGATAGGCAAAGGTGGGCTGAGAAATGGCAAATGAAATTCAGTGTCAGCAAATATAAAGCAATAAGATCATGGAAACGTATAAATTAAATGGAAAAGGATTTGGGGTTCTTGGCAGACAGAATTGAATAACACATAGAGTAAAACATAAATTACAGCTATGATACATAACATATACAAGGTTTGACCCCAGAAGCTGAGTTCCTAAACACTGAAGAGAGAAGATTATATTGAGTTATTCAAGATGGTTAAGGGTATTGAGAAATGGAACCCCAAGTAACTGTTTACCCCAACCCTGAGAAGAGGGAAAATGAATAGGGAGTTCATCATCATAAGATGGTGAAATAGATTTAGCTGCTCTGTCCCCAAGAAGGTGATTAAGGCTGAGCACAGCAGTAATTTTAAGAGGTAGCTGGATGGGGCATTTGGTGAGAAAATCAATTCAGAGATATGATTAATGAATCGTGTATTTTGTTTTTCAACTCTGGGCTGGACAGTTAAACTGAAATGGATTTTTCCAGTGCTTTACATTGTAATGTTGCACAGTGGCGCAATGGTTAGCACTGCAGCCTCACAGCTTCAGCGACCCGGGTTCAATTCTGGGTACTGCCTGTGTGGAGTTTGCAAGTTCTCCCTGTGTCTGCGTGGGTTTTCTCCGGGTGCTCCGGTTTCCTCCCGCAACCTAAAGACTTGCAAGTTGGTAGGTAAATTGGCCATTATAAATTGCCCCTAGTATAGGTAGGGAAATATAGGGACAGGTGGGGATGTGGTAGGAATATGGTATTAGTGGAGGATTAGTATAAATGGGTGGTTGATGGTCGGCACAGACTCGGTGGGCCGAAGAGCCTGTTTTAGTGCTGTATCTCTAAACTAAAAACTAAACTAAACTAATCACCTACCAACCTATTCAATCACTTATCTCCCAACCTGAATCATTAAAAAATTGTTTGCATTATATGATTGAACTGTTATTGTGAACCTTTAAAGTTGTTGATTTTGGTCCATGCAAATATGTGACACCATGGACCAATCAAATCATTGGCAAAAATTGTAGCCAGAGGAAGACTTGCCTGTCATGATGCAGATGCAAGCCTCCTGTCATAGGTGAGTGGTGCGTTCCCCCCAATCCCGTCTACTTTTTTTAAACCTCCGTAGCTACTAGCCTCTCTTTCCTGGACTTAACTCGTCCCAGTTCCTCACTTGCCTTTTCGACTGCTCTTGCCACTTTTGCCACAATTTTTCAAGGCTTTGCCTTTTTCTGGGTCTATCATGGCTCCACTCACAAAATTTAAAAACAAAAAGCCCTAACTCCACTGCTCAAGCTTTCCCCTGTCTTTGCCGTGCATCTGCAACTGACTTGCTCCTCCTTGTCCAACCATTTTTTTCCCCACTGACATGGCCTGTTGCCTCTCCTGGCCAAGATGCTCAATTTCTGCATTGCCCTGCCACTCTTTCCCTGACTCATGACTCTTCACTCTTGCCTCCAGCTTCCTTTAGCTGTATTGCTTTTTTTTGCCTAACCAGTTGTCTTTCCCCTTCTAGTCCTGATCACCCTTTCCCTTGCATAACTCTTTCTTAGTCAAAACTGCCCATTTAAAATTTTGCCCACATGCTCAATCTGCATCTGAATCCTTTGGCATTGCCAGCAATTTTAGTTCTTTTCCTGCTCGCTGCCTTGACTGTCAAGGCCTGCTTACTTTAGTCACCTTAAATTGCTTAAGAAGTTCTCTCGGACCCCGACTATCACCAGGTATGACTCATATTTAACCTCCTCATACTCATCTATCTTTAATTGGGGCTGGGGATTAAGATAGAGGGAGATATTGAGGCAAAAAGAGATAGGGAAAAGATGTCAAGACAAAATGGGAAAGCATAAAGAACTCACTGGGAAAATCAGCACAGCACAGAGGGAGGACATTCATCCCATCGAGTCTGCACAATATTTAGTATTACAATTCGAGAGTATCACCTGTACATCTTGGTCAGAAACCTTGCTACTTTTTATCACAATTTTGTAGTTAATACTTCTGTTAGCATTTATGATTGAAACTGACCATGTTAATATCTATGATCAGAATTCTTAATGTAAGCACTTAACTGTTAGGCAGTAGTTGCAGGCCTCCCGCCACTGGTGGTGTTGTTGAGGCATCCTCCAGTCTAATCTCTCAACTCCTCCAGTCTTTGATCTCCTCAGCCTCCAAACCAGTTCCTTGGCTTGTTACCCAATATCTGGCTCACTCTTTCTTACCTTTACTGTGACTTATTTTGCTGCCCCTCTGGTCATTCCTGTTGTCCCTAACTTTTTTCCTCTCTACAGTCTAACTCCTCTCAGCACCAACATTTACTGACCATGTCTGTTCCAGCTCTCCCACAGCCACACTGCCCAGCTCCCAACTTTTCTTGGAGTTGATTTTTAGCTAAAGATTAATATTTTTGACAAATGTACCCTAATAATTATCTTCGTAACACATTTTTCTACTTGACTGCAATTTTTCTTGTAAAATTCAATAGCCCATTCACCCTCAACTCTACCTCTAACTCCAAAATATTGGACTGGGATTGCATATATCCAGCCTTTCCAGTTTTATCTTGATCCATAATAATGTATTATCCATCACAAGTTAACTTACAGCAAAAATTTTGTCTCTAAAGGATGGACATTATTCTCTGTGACCTTGTCCTATCAACACCTCTTTTGTTATCTCTTGCCCCACCCCCGCTTTACTTGCTCAAAACCTATGACATTTCTAGCCTCTGCCAGTTCTGATGAAGGGTCACTGACCTGAAACATTAACTCTGCTTCTCTCACCACAGATGCTGCCAGACCCACTGAGTATTTCCAGCATTTCTTGTTTTTATTTCAGATTTCCAGCATCTGCAGTATTTTGCTTTTACATTATTCTATTGGTCATTTTCCCCATAACAGTAAATGCATAACTTGTATCATTTAGTCTAGAAATACTGTTACTGTTGTGGCAGGATTAAATTGATTTATCATTTATATTTTTAGGTCTGTTGCTGGAAGACAACCCTTCTATTCGTGCCATAACACTAGGCCATGGCCATATATTAGTGGGTACAAAAAATGGAGAAATATTAGAAATCGAAAAAAGTGGTCCCATTACCCTACTGGTTCAGGTATCACATCTACAGACTGTTATGTAATTTTTGTTCAATCTAATTTATTGGTCATTTGTTTATCAATAAAATGGGAGACTATTTTATTCAAATACAATTATTGATGATTATCAGAGCTTTTCCTCGAAATAAGTAGATCATGTACTATGATTGAATGTTTTACCAAACCCATCTGAACTTTAACTTTATTACCTCAACAAGATTTTACACTTAAATTCCCAAACACTCCGCTACCTCTCTTTGTCTCAGTTCTTGACAAATTCAGAAATTGATTCCATTTGCTCGACTGTATTATCATCTTGCCAACCCCTAGAAATCTTTCACTTCTCCAGCCCCTCAAAAATCAAATATAGCCTGCCCTTCCTCTCCGGGTACTTGAACATGTTTCAACCTATTTTTGTGCTAATTGCGCTCAAAAAGCACCCAAGGAATCCCAACATTCATTTACCTCACTAGCTTACTTGTGCTCAGTGCCAAATATCACACGAGTAATTGAGCCCTCGATCCCTCGGAGTCAGAATGCACCCTCGTGGGGGAATCTAGAACTAGGGGACACACTTTCAAAGTAAGGGGTCTCCCTTTTAAGACGGAATTTCTTCTCTCAGAGGGTTGTTAATCTATGGAATTCTGTTCCCCAGACAGCAGTGGAGGCTGGATCATTGAATATATTCAAGGCTGAGTTAGACAGATTTTTGATCTGCCAGGGAGTCAAGGGTTATGGCGGGGCCGGCAGGAAATTGGAGTTAAGGCCACAATCAGATTAGCCACGATCTTATTAATTGGCAGAGCAGGCACGAGGGACGAATGGCCTACTCCTGCTCCTATTTCTTCTGTTCTTGTGCAAACCCAGAATATTATGTCATGTTGCACAGCCCAAGATCAAACCGGAATCCTTTGTTGCTATCTTTGTTTACCGAATATCTCATACCCACAGGTTCTTCTCGCCTTTGGAAGGCAGTTTGAATAAACATTCTATGAGACTGTTTACAGCTCACACAACAATCAAAGATACAGGAAAGCATTAATAAATTTGCAGAATGGGCAAGTAATTGACAATTGAACTTCACTATAGATAAGTGTGAGGTGGTACTTTTAGGTAGGAAGAATAAGGAGGCCATGTGCTCCTTGGAAAATAAGTATCTAAATGGGATGGAGGAGCAGAGGGATCTGGGGGTACGGATGCACAAATCGCTAAAAGTAGTGACACAGGTTAATAAGTCCATTTTTTTTTAAAGCAAACAAAGCACTGGGGTTCAATTCTAGAAGGATAGAATTGAAAGGCAGCGAAGTTGTGATAAACTTGTATAAAACCTTGGTTGGACCACACTTGGAGTACTATGCACAGTTCTGGTCTCCATATTGTCGAAAGGATATACAGGTACTGGCTGGAGAAGGCGTAAAACAGATTTAGTAGGATGATACCAGAAATAAGAGGTTATAACTATCAGGAAATATTGAACAGGCTGGGGCTCTTCGAGAAAAAAAGATTGAGGTCATTTAGATTTTGAAAGGCTTTGGTAGGTTTGATGCAGATAAGATGTTTCCACTTGTGGGGAAGACCAGAACTAGGGTATAAAATAGTCACTAATAAACCCAATAGAGAATTCAGGAGAAACTTCTTTACCCAGCGAGTGGTTAGAATGTGGAACTTGCTACCACATGGAGTAGTTACGGTTACTAGTGTACCAGGTAGATACAGGCAACTCTGTTCACTGGCATTAAGAAACATCTGAGTGCACTGGATACAGCGAAAGGCAGTGAACCCTTATAACATCCCAACTGTGCTTAAGACCTTTGCACAGAACTAGTGTTTCCTCAGCCAAGATATTTCAATACAGCTATGACACTGGCATCTGTTCTCCCAGACAAGATATATAATACAGAAAATGTAGATTGCTGTACAGCATTTTAGCCTGGTTACCTAAACAGTTTAGGGGCTGAATTTTGTTCTGCCCTTGGAGGTGGGCACAGAGCCGGGAGGGGCAAACAAAATGGCAGGGGCTGCTGTTCCCATGCCCCCTGCTATTTTGTCCAGAGCAGGGAAGGCCAAGGACAGCCTTCCCGCCCCAGGCCAACTGAGGCCGTTGTGGCCAATTAATGGTGACTTAAGGCCCTTTCCTGCCTCCACCTCAACTTTGCTGAAAGCAGAGGGGCCAGCAGCTCTGTAGGCAGGTTGGGGTCCCCGGAAGCGGGCAATTAATTGGCTGCCTGCTGTGTGATATCTATAGGGGTCCAATGGAGGGCCAAGGCGGGTTCTCTCCCCCCCACCACCCCCACGTCCCCCCCGCCCCCAACCCCCAACCGTCCCCCACCTTCCAGCCTGCCACCAGAAACCCCGTCGCCAGAATAAAATCCAGCCCTAGATCTAGGCACCAGGTGGCAGTTCAAAATGTAAGCTAAACAATGTGAAGAAAGAGGTGATATCAGTTATCACTATGATCGAATAATATTGTGAAGGTATACTTATTAAACCATAATAAAATGTCTAATTGTCAGGACTAAATTTTTCATATGCCATTCAAGATCAACATTTTAAAGTTTATTATATTATACATTCATTTGGCAGGGTCACATGGAGGGTGAAGTATGGGGTTTAGATGTTCATCCACATTTACCTCTCTGTGCTACTGTTAGTGATGACAAAACCCTACGAATTTGGGATCTCTCCCCAAGCCACTGTATGCTTGCTGTCCGCAAACTAAAAAAAAGTAAGTAAGCCATAACAGTTAAACTGTTTGTCTGTGAAAGTTAGTATTCAACATATGCTCTAGTTATTGAATACTTTAAACTATGTCATGATTATCTCCATACAATAACCAAATGCACCTTGTACCTCATCTTCCATTGACTGAAGTAATGCCTTTATGTTAGCCAGTTTGAAATGTCAGTCAAGGATCCATACTGAAGCTTAGTATAATGTTATTGAAGGAATCCAGAATAAAGTATTTCAGAAGTATTTTGAAAGAAAAACATTATGGGGCTGTTTTTCCTGTTTCCTAGTTGGAACAGCATGCCCAAAATGTGCTCTTAACTTTCCAAGCCCATATGCACTGCAACAGTCCTGGGCCATAAATGTAGTCTGGGGACACTCCCAGTACAGGCCTAGTCCCTGATTATTTCCATGTTGCAATTTCATGACTACATTGAGCTCTTACGTTTATCTTAAATGTTATAATTTCTGTCCAAGTTTACCTTGTTCTTATTTCTGATAGTAATCTGCCTTTGTTGACAATTGAAGAATGTGTTTTGCTGTCCTGGTTTGTGAAAGATTTATGGAAAGAACCCCTGAAAAGTGTTACCCTGTGTGAGATTTGAATTTTGTTCAAGCAAATTAATTTCTGTACCATTTGAACTTGAGTTTATGTGATTATTGTTCCCTTCACTCAGAACAATTACTTTTCTAGCCCTTGTCCAGGCAGAAAGGTTTAGTGAGCCTCGCACATTGGTGGCAGATCCATCCTGCCTTGTATGGCATGTGGATAGAGCAATTCCAAGGCCTCATCCAAATTCTTTGCCAGAAGCTATATTTTGTTTCACTTGTCTCAAGTAGTCGATGCTAAATTTTATCCACCTTGCATTTATTGCACTGAAAATGTCTTGCTCTCAGTAACTGTTACTCTTTGTGGATAACTTTTCGGGTAAACCAATTGCTGACCTAATTTAGCAGACTGATGGTGGACCCTTGTGTTACTGCATGACAAGGTAAAGTTGGAGCTCAGTTTTACTTGTCTAGTGGTTATTTCTTGAGTCAACATGAGGAAGAGTCGCTCTGAAAGCCATCTCCAAGATGCAGCATAATTAGAGCAATATGAATGCTTTTCCGAAGAATTACAGTTGGAATGTCTTTACACAGTTTTCAGAAGAATCCTATTTGTGAAATGTTGTAACATTTTGCCAGTGACAGTTTCAACAACAGTTATAAATTCACTATCAGATGTAAGTTTTATATTCAGGAAGTTAACTGGATAGAAAATTTTGGGGAGGCATAAAAGAAGAATAAACACACAAATAGAAATACTTGTATCTTACATAAATACTGCAAATCTATGGTGGGACGGGCCACAAACTAATGTAATTAACTGAGAATACCAGGTTTTGGGATGAGAGGAACAAAGTTACTTGCCCCTTTAAATGAGTTCTGTAAGCTGACAGGAAAGTAATATATCTGTAAGACCTTTGTCATTATTATCAAGATACGTAATATTATTTTGCTTCATTAGGAATGTGGTATACTGCTTCAGTAAATTTACTGTTGTTACAGTGATAGATGAACCAGGACTGAATAAAACAGAAATCTCACTCCAGGTCCTGGACAATGTGTGAGCAAGGCCACAAGACGTGTTTATTCACTGTTGAAATATTATTACTGGAATAATTGTTTTGAAAATGCTTTAATAGTTTATTTTGTACCATTTTTGTTATGAGGAATACCCATTTGACAATAGATTGCAGAATTTTTTTGTTAGAAATAGCAGCATTTTGCACTAATACTAATACAGTGTCTGTGTTGTCATAATTATAGGTGGCAGGTGTTGCTGTTTCTCTCCTGATGGGAAATCTCTTGCAGTTGGCCTAAATGATGGAAGTTTCCTGATTGTGAATTCAGACACTCTCGAAGATCTTGTTTCATTCCATCATAGAAAAGAGCATATTTCGGATATTAAGTTTTCTCCAGGTGTGTAGGCTAAGCTAAAACAACTATTATTGAATCAGTTATTCTGCTTTAGCTAAAAATTAATCAGATTTTGTAAATACAAGAACATATTTACATTCTTGTAGTTTTTTTATTGTACAGTGTGATGAGAACTATACCATCTTCTGAAAAACCCAGACCAAAAGGTCTGCATAATCAGAAATTTTTGTAATACTTCAACCAAGTGCAGAAAACAAACTAACATGCATTTCCAAAACGTTGGGAAAACTTTTTTAAATGTAACTATTTTGGGATTTTTTTATTGTTCTTAGAAGATGGTGGGGTGGTGGTGATGGTGTCAGAAAACAAAATATGCTATCATTCTTTTTACCCAGTGTGCTCATTTATTGGCCCGGACTTTGTAGACAGTTGGGAACAAAAGGTACCAGCCGTTCATTACACTTACACTTGCCCACAGACTTTTGCATTGGAACTAGTGATGATTATAGAGCCAATTTTCTTTTTTCCAAAAATTTACTTTATTCATAAAATTTATAAAACTACATTACATAATAATTCAAATTGGACGTTACATGAAGTGCCATACAGAAGTTTATTTCAATACAGTACATGAGGTGCCTTACTGCAGTTTCAGGTTATATTTACAATGTACATTTACTTTACACTCAAACATTTTCTGGTGCATACAGCCCAAAGGGGTTTTACATGGTTTCTAGTCCCAATGGCAGGAGGGCCTTACACAGTGGCCTTTCCCCATTGAGCTTTTGTGGCAGCTGCCCCAAACACATAATCCTGGACCTTGGAATGTGCCAGGTTGCAACATGTGGTCGTTGATAGCTCTTTGCACTGGAAGACCAGCAAGTTTCGAGCCGACCATAGTGCATCTTTCAGCGAGTTGATGATCCTCCAGCAGCAATTGATTTTCATCTCGGTCTGCATCCCAGGGAACAGGCTGTAGAACACTGAGTCCTGGGATACCGATCTGCACTGGATGAACCTGGACAAAAACCACTGCATCTCTTTCCAGACCTGCTTTGCAAAGGCACATTCCACAAGGAGGTGGCAACGGTCTCTTACCCATCCCAGCCACCTCGAGAGCAGCGAGCAGAGGCAGTGAGACTCCGGGCATGCAGGAAGGATCTGACGGGAGGGCCCTTCTCACCACCAGCCAAGCTAAGTCTGGTGCTTGTTTGAAAGTTCTGGCAATGAGGCATTCTGCCACATGAGTTTTTCAGTCTGCTCGGAGAACCATCTGACAGGATCCACCATCTTCTTTTCCTGCAGGGCCTCAAGGATGTTGCATGTGGGCCACTGCCTGATGGACTTCTTGTCAAAGGTGTTTTCTGTACAAACTTTTCTACGAGGCACTGTGGTATGGCATGATCCAACTGAATGGAGCATTCCATGGCAAGGTGGCCATACCCATCCTGTGTAACACAGGACAGATAGAACCTCAGCACGTAGTGTCACTTGGTGCTTGCGTACTGGGGCTCTCTGCACAGCTTGATGCAGCTGCAGATTACGGTGGCTATCAGAATGAGGATGGTATTGACTACATTTTTTTCCCTCTTTAGGGGTTTGAATATCATGTCTCTGCGGACATGGTCCATTTTCAATCTCCAGATAAAGCAGAAGGTGGCTTGGGTGACCGCCACGCCACAGTAGCAGGATATGGCCAGACCAAATACAGCAACACCAAGAACGCCTTGCACCTGATGACCAGGTTGTTACCGCAATGGAGAGGGAGTGTTGCTCCCACATACCCAGTATCTGTTTTACCATGGCTATATGCTCCTTCCAGTTTTTGGTGTATGCCTTAGTCCCTCCGAACCATAGCCCCAGCACCTTCAGGTAGTCTGACCTGATGGTGAAGGGGACAAAGGATCGGTCAGCCCAGCTTTTGCCGCAATTTACTTGGCTCCCGAGGTCAGTTTGAACTGGTCGCAGATGCTCATCAACATGTGAACTAACAGTGGGTCCAAGCAGAAGACAGCGATGCACGTATGTACAGGGAGGTTTGATCTGAATGCCTCTGCTCCCTGGGATTGTCACCCCTCTTATGCCCGCATCCTTCCTGATGGACTCAGCAAAAGTTTCGATACAGCAAACGAACAAGACAGGGGAGAGAGGACAGCCCTGCCTGACACCAGATTTAATCAGAAAACTTTCCGATTCCCACCCATTGATTGAAACTGCGCTATTGATGTTTGGATAATGCAGTTGGATCCAATTGTGGATTCCTTCCCCAAACCCCATTTTGGAGAGCACTTCCATCATGTAGGTGTGCAATATCCTGTTGAAGACTTTCTCCTGGTACAAGCTGATTGGCAGGTGTCCAACCCAGTTCCATACATAAGTGATTGTACCCCTGAGTAGTGCGAGGCTATCAGGAATCTTCTTGCCAGGTACAGTGCAGGTCTGATCGGGGAGAGTCACCAACTCCAGAGCAGTCTTGATCCGATTGGCAGTGACCTTGGACAAAATTTCGTCGTCCAGATTAAGCAGTGAAATGGGCTGCCAATTTCTGAGTTCTTTTCTCTCCTCTTCCTGCTTGTAGATGAGGCATATAGAGCCTTATGTACCTTATCTCTTACCTCAAAAGACGACCCACTCCTTTTATTAAGGTGACATTTTAATTTCCCGCATTAACCATCCTTGTGGTCTCTGAGCAAAGCTGCCAAGTAACATTGAATTATGCTTTTGAATTTTTGCCCATTAATTACTCAAAAGAGAATGACCAGACTCATTTCGCCCAAGAAACTTATGGTCCCAATCATGAAATGATTGAACAAGCTCCAAGTGTCACCCTGACCCATTAGGTTCACTATTTCTACCTATTTTGAGAAAAATCATGTGCCATTCCTGAGAATGTTTTAATTGCTGAATGTATCACATGGTTAAAAGTAGTTGCCCTTTTTCTCTTTCTAAGGAATTACAGTCCAGATCTGGTGTCTGTAGCTTCAAAGGGTAGTAATTGAATGCTCTGTTTCCTAAAGTTATGGTTTTGTCAGGATTTGGGATTGTTTTTATTTTCCTGGCTTCTTACTCCACTTCCACTTGTTCTTTCCTTTGAACCCAATTATACCATCAGTAAAGGACACTGTCTTTGAAACATGCCCTGGAGGATTAGAAAGGATACTAAAATAAAAGTCAACTTTAACCTTTTTAATAAAATTTGCGTAAGGAACATTGTTGAGGTCTTCATCCAAAACAATGACAATAGGAAGATAACTATTTATCTAATGTGCACTGAAAAATAATCATCGAAAGCACATGTAATAATACATGTTCTGAGAGAAACTAAGTTGCTTCCTTGTGCTTCCTATTTTCTCCTTGCTGTGTTCATCCATCTGCATCATGAAAGTTAAAATCATAGAACGTTTACGGCACAGAAAGAGCCCACTTGGCTCATCGTGTCTGTGCCAGTCGAAGAAAAAAGATCCACCCAATCTAATTCCACTTTCCAGCATTTGGTCCGTAGCCCAGCTGGTTACTTCAGGTACACAGCCAGGCACTTTTTAAATGACTTGAGGCTTTCTGCCTCTACCAACCTTTTCAGGCAGTGAGTTCCAGACCCCCACCACCCTATGTGTGAAAAAACTTTTCTTCATTTGCCCTCGAATCCTCCTACTAATCATTTTAAACCTATGCCCCATAGTCACTGATCTCTCTGCTAAGGGAAATAGGCTCTTTCTGTCCACTCTGTCCAGGCCCCTCACAATTTTGTACATCTCGAACAAATCTCCAAGCCTTCTCTGTTCCAAGGAAAACAACCCCAGCCTATCCAATCTTTCCTCATAGTTGCAATTTTCCAGTCCTTGTAAATCTCCTCTGTCTAGTGCAATTACATTCTTTCTGTAATGAGGTGACCAGAACTGCACACAGTACTCAAGTTGTGGCCTAACTAATGTTTTATATAGTTCCAGCATAACTTCCCTACTCTTATATTCTGTGCCTTGGCTAATAAAGAAAAGGATTCCATATGCCTGCTTAACCACCTTATCAATCAGTCCTGCTGCCTTCAGGGATCTGTGGACATTCACTCCAAGGTCCCTCACTTGAGGTGGCTAGGTCATGTTCAGCATCATCAATGCCATCAGTGGCACTCGTTGGTCACATTACGCTTTCCTCAATGTTCTGTCCACTCCCACAGATGACTCAATCAAGAAAGATAATGCATGTCAAATGGGATTCAACCAAATTTTTCCTTAGTTAAAACTCCAGTGCATCTTAGCAGGGACTACTGGGAAGCCCATTAACTGTTTGTTTTGCTTTTATCTCTCTCTTATGTGAATATTTTGTTCATCAAGAGATATTAGTGGTGGGGAATGGACCATTTTCAATTGCTGATACCCCTCAGCGTCAAGATCTCCCAGGTCAGGTATAGCAAGGTAGAATCCAGAACAAAGCTCCTTCTACTCTGCCACAACAGTATGCCTTATCTCAAACCTCAGAGGACCACAGAAGACTGTGGGCTGGATTTTGTTCTCCTCCCGACGTCAGGCTGCATGGCGGGAGGGGCCAGAAGATCGAAGTGGCAGCACCCTCCATGGAACCCGATGCCGGGATTGCCAGGCCTAATCTTCCCGGAGGCGGGGAAGCTCTAGGGCGGCCCCTCCGCTGCTCTGCGACGGGACCCAACTTTACATATTTAAATTGCCTGTTTGTATTAATTAAAATCTAATCCGCAGCGATCTTACCTGCAGTTCGGGGTCTTCAGCGCGAAGGGCGGCACTCACACGCATTTACTTTCCTGCCCAGAGAAAGCTGGCACCACCGAGGTGGGAAGGGGAGAACTCTGCATTTGTAATGTTGGTGGGGGGGAGGCGGGGAGAGAAACAGGGTGAACTCTGCATTTTTTGGGTAGTGGGAAGGGAAGAGGTGAACTCTGCACTTGGTGTAGTTGTGGGGGGGAACAGGTCAACTCTGCATTAGTGCAGTTGTGGGGAGAAGGGGATCAACTCTGCGTTGATAGTGTAATTGCGGGGTGGGGGGAGAATATGTATTTTTGGTGTAGTTGGGGGGGACCGGGGGCAACTCTGCAGTTTCTTCACAGAGTTGGCAGCCCTTTAAAAATGACGCCAGCACCTACGCAAAAACAGTTGGTGCCATTCATGGCATCGCCGAGGCCAACCCCACCACGTGATTGAGGGGGGCAGCCGACCTGCATATGATAATGAGCTGCTGGGCCCAAGATCGCGGCAGTGTGGTAGTGAGCAGCCCGTGCATGCCGGCCGTCATTTTGTACACTCACTGCTGTTGCCAGCAGTGTGACCACAAGATTCAGCCCTGTATGTGGGCCAGCAAGACATTTAATCTATTCATGCCAACTATATTGTGGGTTAATATGTATAATTTCCAATTCAGTGCCAAACTATGGGTAATTTCTTATTAATTTATTTCTAAGAAGTAATAATTTGTAATTTTAAAATTTCAGGTGCTGGAAAGTACTTGGCTGTAGCATCTCATGATAATTTTATAGACATCTACAATATAATGAGTAGTAAACGAGTTGGAATCTGCAAAGGAGCTTCTAGCTATATAACGCATTTGGACTGGGACAAAAGAGGTACACGTGTTTGTCTGTCTCTCTAATATTTAAAAGAAAAATGTGTAAATACATATATTAGAAAGTTTTTCAGCAATATCAGTTTTTTTGAGAATTGCTCATGCTCCACCACTGTAACTTCACCAGAACTCTGTTTATGCACATAAATGAAATTTCTGCCACAACTCCAGTGAAGTTACTAGGGTGAAGCAGGAGGAGCTCCAAGGAAATAGCAAGTTATTTGATGGGTTCAGAGTAGGGGGGGTGTAATAAAGTCTAAATTAGGTTTACTGTGCACGTATGTGAATGCTTGAAGTGTGGTAAATAAGATTGGTGAGTTGCAGGCGCAGATAGCCACATGTAAATATGAAATTGTAGCTATAACAGAGATCTGGCTCAAAGAAAGGGCGGACTGGGTATTAAATATTCCTGGATGCAAGGTGTTCAGGAAAAGGGGAGTGGTGGCAGCATTGATGAAGGATAACATTCTAGTACTGGAGAGGGAGGATTTCAAGGACAGAATATAGTTGGCTAGAGCTAAGGAACAATAAAGATGCAATTATATTGTTCAGTGTAGTCTATAGGCCACCAACTGGTGGGAAAGATGTAGAGGAACAAATTTGCAAGGAAATTAGAGAGGTGCAAGAATTGTAGAGTAGTTATAATAGGGTCTTTAATTATCTGAATATAGACTGGGATTTCTTTCTTCTTCTTCTTTCTTTTCTTTTGGGCCTCCTTATCTCGAGAGACAATGGATACGCGCCTGGAGGTGGTCAGTGGTTTGTGAAGCAGCGCCTGGAGTGGCTATAAAGGCCAATTCTGGAGTGACAGGCTCTTCCACAGGTGCTGCAGAGAAATTTGTTTGTTGGGGCTGTTGCACAGTTGGCTCTCCCCTTGCGCCTCTGTCTTTTTTCCTGCCAACTACTAAGTCTCTTCGACTCGCCACAATTTAGCCCTGTCTTTATGGCTGCCCGCCAGCTCTGGCGAATGCTGGCAACTGACTCCCACGACTTGTGATCAATGTCACACGATTTCATGTCGCGTTTGCAGACGTCTTTATAACGGAGACATGGACGGCCGGTGGGTCTGATACCAGTGGCGAGCTCGCTGTACAATGTGTCTTTGGGGATCCTGCCATCTTCCATGCGGCTCACATGGCCAAGCCATCTCAAGCGCCGCTGACTCAGTAGTGTGTATAAGCTGGGGGTGTTGGCCGCTTCAAGGACTTCTGTGTTGGAGATATAGTCCTGCCACCTGATGCCAAGTATTCTCCGAAGGCAGCGAAGATGGAATGAATTGAGATGTCGCTCTTGGCTGGCATACGTTGTCCAGACTGGGATAGTAGTAGTGTAAAGGGCAGAGAGGGCAATAGTTCCTAAAATGTGTTTAGGATAATTTTCTACAGCAGCATGTTTCCAGTCCAATGAGAAAGGTGGCACTGCTGGACCTGGTTCTTGGGAATGAGGTGGACCATTGGATCAAGTGTCAGTAAGGGAACATTTAAGGGACAATGATCATTGTATCATAAGAGTTAGGTTGACTATGGAAAAGGACAAGGAACAATCCAGAGTAAAAATAATTAAGTGGGGGAAAGCCAACTTCAGTGGGGTAAGAATGGATCTGACCCAGATAAATTGGAATCAAAGGTTGGTAGGCAAAACTGTAACTCAACAATGGTCTGCCTTTAAAGAAGAGAGAGTTCGGGTACAGTCAAGGTATAGTCCCACAAAGGGGAACGGTAAGGCAAACAAATCCAGAGCTCCCTGGATGACAAAAGTGATAGAGATTAAGATGAAGAAGGAATAGTGTGCTTATGACAGGTGTCACGTGGATAACCAGACAACCGAGAATCAGGCTAAATATAGAAGGTTCAGAGGCAAATTGACAAAGAAATAAGTGAAGCAATAGGAGAATATGAGAAGTGACTGGCAGATAATATAAAAGGGAATACAAATGTCTTCTATAGGCATATAAATAGTAAAAGGGTGGTAAAAGGAGGAATGGGGCAGATTAGGGATCAAAAAAGTGATTTATGCATGGAGGCAGGGGGCATGCTGAGGTATTAAATAAATACTTTGCCTCTGTCTCTACCAAGCAAAAAGATACTGCATGGTGAAAGAGGAGATAGTTCAGACACTTGAAGG
The DNA here is from genome assembly GCF_036365525.1 of Heterodontus francisci. Classification (NCBI taxonomy): domain Eukaryota; kingdom Metazoa; phylum Chordata; class Chondrichthyes; order Heterodontiformes; family Heterodontidae; genus Heterodontus; species Heterodontus francisci. Next base: position 38,431,213 of record NC_090379.1, read on the forward strand.
TTTTAAAATTGGTAAGGAGGTGGTATTGGATACACTGTCTGTACTTAAAGTGGATAAAGCACCGGGACCAGATGAGATGCATCCAAGGATACTGAGGGAAGTGAGAATGGAAATTACGGAGGCACTGGCCATAATTTTCCTATCTTCCTTAGACTCGGGGTGGTGCCAGACCATTGGAGAATTGCAAATGTAATACCCGTGTTCAAATAAGGTGTAAAGATAAGCCCAGCAACTACATGCCAGTCAGTTTAACCACAGTGGTGGGGAAGCTTCTGGAAATGATAATTCAGGACAAAATTAATAATCACTTGGACAAATGTGGGTTAATTAAGGAAAGCCAGCATGGATTTGTTTAGGAAAAATCGTGTTTAACTAACTTGTGTTTTTTGATGAGGTAACAGAGTGGGTTGTTGCGGGTAATGCTGTTGATGTGGTGTACGTGGACTTCCAAAAGGCATTTGATAAAGTGGCACACAACAGATTTGTGAGAAATGTTATAGCTCATGAAATAAAAATTACAGTAGCAATATGGATACAAAATTGGCTGAGTGACAGGAAACTGAGAGCGGTGGTTAATGGTTATTTTTCAGACTGGCGGAAGGTTTATAGTGGAGTTCCCCAGGGGTAAGTATTAGGACCCTTGCTCTTCCTAATATATATTAATGACCCAGATCTTGGTGCACAGGGCACAATTTCAAAATTTGCGGATGATACAAAACTTGGAAGTATTGTGAACTGTGAGGATAATGTCGAACTTCAAAAGGACATAGATTGGTGGAATGGGCGGACAAATGGCAGATGAAATTTAATGTAGAAAAGTATGAAGTGATTCATTTTGGTAGAAAGAACGCAGAGAAACAATATCAAATAAAGGATACAATTCAAAAAGTGGGTGCACGAACAGAGGGAGCTGGGTGTATATGTGTATAAATCATTGAAGGTGGCAGGACAAGTTGAGAGAGTAGTTAATAAAGCATACAGAATCCTAGGCTTTATCAATAGGGGCAAAGAGTACAAAAGCAAGGAAGTTATGTTAAATTTGAATGAGACACTGGTTTGGCCTCAACTGGAGTATTGCATCCAGTTCTGGGCACCACACGTCAGGAAGGATGCGAAGGCTTTAGACAGGGTGCAGAAAAGATTCACAAGAATGGTTCCAAGGATGAGGAACTTCAGTTATGCAGATAGATTGGGGAAGTTGGGACTGTTTTCCTTGAAGAAGAGAATAGAACATAGAACAGTACAGCACAGTACAGGCTCTTCGGCCCACGATGTTGTGTCGACCCTTTAACCTACTCTAAGTTTAAACTACCTACATACCCTTCATTCTACTATCATCCATGTACCTAGCCAAGAGTCGCTTAATTGTCCCTAATGTATCTGCTTCTACTACCACCGCTGGCAGTGCATTCCACGCACCCAGCACTCTCTGTGTAAAGAACCTACCTCTGACAGCTCCCCTAAACCTTCCTCCAATCTCCTTAAAATTATGCCCCCTGGTGATAGCCCTGGGAAAAAGTCTCTGGCTATCCACTCTATCTATGCCTCTCATCACCTTGTACACCTCTATCAAGTCACCTCTCATCCTTCTTCGCTCCAATGAGAAAAGCCCTAGCTCCCTCAACCTTTCTTCATAAGACATGCCCTCCAGTCCAGGCAGCATCCTGGTAAATCTCCTCTGCACCCTCTCTAAAGCTTCCGCATCCTTCCTATAATGAGGCGACCAGAACTGAACACAATATTCCAAGTGTGGTCTAACCAGGGCTTTATAGAGCTGCAGCATAACCTCGCGGCTCTTAAACTCAATCCCCCTGTTAATGAAAGCCAACACACCATACGCCTTCTTAACAACCCTATCAACTTGGGTGGCAACTTTGAGGGATCTATGGACGTGGACCCCAAGATCCCTCTGTTCCTCCACACTGCCAAGAATCCTGTCTTTAAGCCTGTATTCTGCATTCAAATTCGACCTTCCAAAATGAATCACTTCACACTTTTCCAGGTTGAACTCCATCTGCCACTTCTCAGCCCAGCTCTGCATCCTGTCAATGTCCTGTTGCAACCTACAACAGCCCTCCACACTATCCACAACTCCAGCAACCTTTGTGTCATTGGCAAACTTACTAACCCAGCCTTCCACTTCCTCATCCAAGTCATTTATAAAAATCACAAAGAGCAGAGATCCCAGAACAGATCCCTGCGGAACACCACTGGTCACAGAGCTCCAGGCTGAATACTTTCCATCTACTACCATCCTCTGTCTTCTATGGGCCAGCCAATTCTGTGTCCAGACAGCCAAATTTCCCTGTATCCCATGCCTCCTTACTTTCTGAATGAGCCTACCATGGGGAACCTTATCAAACGCCTTGAGCCTACCATGGGGAACCTTATCAAACGCCTTGCTAAAATCCATATACACCACATCCACTGCTCTTCCTTCATCAATGTGTTTTGTCACATCTTCAAAGAATTCAATAAGGCTTGTGAGGCATGACCTACCCCTCACAAAGCCATGCTGACTATCTCTAATCAAACTATGCTTCTCCAAATAATCATAAATCCTGTCTCTCAGAATCCTCTCCAATAATTTTCCCACCACCGACGTAAGACTGACTGGTCTGTAATTCCCAGGGTTATCCCTATTCCCTTTCTTGAACAAGGGAATAACATTTGCCACCCTCCAATCATCTGATACTACTCCAGTGGACAGTGAGGATGCAAAGATCATCGCCAAAGGCGCGGCAATCTCTTCCCTCGCTTCCCGTAATAACCTTGGCTATATCCCGTCTGGCCCCGGGGACGTATCTATCCTCATGTCTTTCAAAATTTCCAGCACATCCTCCTTCTTAACATCAACCTGTTCGAGCATATCAGCCTGTTTCACGCTGTCCTCACAAACGACAAGGTCCCTCTCACTAGTGAATACTGAAGCAAAGTATTCATTAAGGACCTCCCCTACCTCCTCCGACTCCAGGCACAAGTTCCCTCCACTATCCCTGATTGGCCCTACCCTCACTCTGGCCATCCTCTTGTTCCTCACATAAGTGTAGAACGCCTTGGGATTTTCCTTAATCCTACCCGCCAAGACTTTTTCATGTCCCCTTCTAGCTCTCCTAAGTCCATTCTTCAGTTCCTTCCTGGTTACCTTGTAACCCTCTAGAACCCTGTCTGATTCTTGCTTCCTCAACCTTAAGTAAGCTTCCTTCTTCCTCTTGACTAGCTGTTCCACATCTCTTGTCATCCAAGATTCCTTCACCCTACCATCTCTTCCTTGCCTCATCGGGACAAACCTATCCAGCAGTCGCAGCAAGTGCTCCCTAAACAACCTCCACATTTCTGTCGTGCATTTCCCTGAGAACATCTGTTCCCAATTTAAGCTCCCCAGTTCCTGCCTAATAGCATTGTAATTCCCCCTCCCTCAATTAAATATTTTCCCTTCCCGTCTGCTCCTATCCCTCTCCATGACTATAGTAAAGGTCAGGGAGTTGTGATCACTATCACCGAAATGCTCTCCCACCGAGAGATCTGCCACCTGGCCTGGTTCGTTGCCAAGCACCAAATCCAACATAGCCTCCCCTCCAGTCAACCTATCTACATATTGAGTCAGGAAACCTTCCTGGACACACCTGACAAGATCTGCTCCATCCAAACTATTTGCACTAAGGAAGTTCCAATCAATATTAGGGAAGTTGAAGTCAGCCATGACAACAACCCTGTTACGTCTGCACCTTTCCAAAATCTGCCTCCCAATCTGTTCCTCCGTGTCTCTGTTGCTATTGGGGGGTCTATAGAAAACTCCCAACAAAGTGACTGCTCCTTTCCTGTTTCGGACTTCCTCCCATAATGACTCAGTAGACAAACCCTCCTCGACGACCTCCCTTTCTGCAGCTGTGATACTGTCCCTGATTAGCAATGCCACTCCCCCACCTCTTTTACCTCCCTCCCTATTCCTTTTGAAACCTCTAAACCCCGGAACATCCAACATCCATTCCTGTGATATCCAAGTCTTCGTAATGGCCACAACATCTTAGCTCCAAGTACTGATCCATGCTCTAAGTTCATCACCCTTATTCCTGACACTTCTTGCGTTAAAATAGACACACTTCAACCCATCATACTGGCTGCAACTTTGCCCTGTCAACTGTCTAACCTTCCTCACAGACTCTCTGCACTCGGTATCTGCCTGTTCAACAGCTACCCCATCCACTGATCCGTAGCTCCGGTTCCCATCCCCCTGCCAAACTAGTTTAAACCCTCCCGAAGAGCTCTAGCAAACCTCCCGCCCAGGATATTGAGATGAGATTTGATAGAGGTATTCAAAATTAAGAACAGTTTGGCAGAGTAGATAGGGAGAAACTATTCCCATTGGTGGACGGATCGAGAATGAGGGGGCACAGATTTAAGGGAATTGGCAATTGAGGCAATGGTGACATGAAAACCTTTTCATGCAGTGAGTGGTTAGGATCTGGAATGTACTGCCTGAGAGTGTGGTGGAGGCAGGTTCAATCGAAGCATTCAAGAGGGAATTGATTATTATCTGTAAAGGAAGAATGTGCAGGGCTACGGGGAGATGGTAGGAGAGTGACTCGAGGTGAATTGCTCCTTCAGAGAGCCAGCACAGACACAATGGGCCAAATGGCCTCCTTCTGTGCTGTAACCATTTCTAGGATTCTATTCTATGAAATACCGTGCCTTTATTCCAATTCTTCCATGTATTAAATGGAACTAAGCCCAGGACATCATTAGGGAGAATTATAAGTCAGTACATTTTTTTCATCTCAAGTCAAGTTCTGATTTAAGACACTCCTGTGCTTTTGACCATGTTATTCAAAGAGTAGGCATTTTTATTTTCAGCTAAGGTGCCTTTAATATGGGTGGCACAGTGGCGCAGTGGTTAGCACCGCAGCCTCACAGCTCCAGTGACCCGGGATCAATTCTGGGTACTGCCTGTGCGGAGTTTGCAAGTTCTCCCTGTGACCGCGTGGGATTTCGCCGGGTGCTCCGGTTTCCTCCCACAGCCAAAGACTTGCAAGTTGATAGGTAAATTGTACCATTATAAATTGCCACTAGTGTAGGTCGGTGGTAGGGGAATTGAGGAAAGGTGGGGATGGGGTAGGAATATGGGATTAGTGTAGGATTAGTATAAATGGGTGGTTGATGGTCGGCACAGACTCAGTGGGCCGAAGGGCCTGTTTAAGTGCTGTATCTCTAAATAAAAAATAAAATAAATAATACTTAAACCACTGCTGAAAGTGCAAACACGTTTGAGCTGTTCTTCATGTCTGTCATCTTTTGTTAATAAAACATGTCCCTCAGCTGGTAATTCTAAAAGAACACATTATCAAACTGAATAGGATTGGAGGGTCTTAAGATAAATTGGCATAGTCATTCTTAGTACTGACCCATTGGGATTCTCAGTACAATCAGACCATCAGATCAAACACCATGAATTTTTCACTACTCGGTTCTGAGATCGATATTGATTTTAATGTCGTTAGCAAAAGTGAAATCTAGTTTCATACTACCAGGTACTAAAATCGTAAGGCCTCATCAAATGTTGATTGCACTAGAAGAAAAAATGCGTTTGTCTCCTTGTAGGGTCTTAGTCATTTGGCCTTCCACAGCTCCAACTAACATCAGAAATTTGCCATATGAAAAACTGCTAGAATGGAACCTATGTGTTGTTGCCATGTACATGGACAAATGTATTGATCCAGAACGAATAAGCTTTCTCTCCACTCTCTTTACCCAGCTTGACCAAACCTAGGGAAATGCCCTAAGTGACGATCAAGAGCAGCAGCTGTAGAAATATATTTGGACACTTTGGGCTGAATTTTACCACGGGCTTTGGGACTAAATGGGGGGGGGGGGTGGGCAGGGGGGAGTGATGCCAAGCCCAGACTTGCTGGCAGTGGGACCAGCTTGGCAATTTTCCCAGCAACCCCTCCTAATTGGCCGTCTCTGGACCAGCCATCCAATTAAGGATGATGGATGCGGGGCTCCCGATGCTGCCGGCAGCAGTCTTTTTTTGTTTATTTCCAAGATGTACTTTATTCATAAAATCTGTAAAAAATACATTACAAAACAGGTCCAAAAAGCACAAAGTCAAACAATACAAAGAGTGCAAAAGAGATCAGTTTCCTTTCATACAGGAGTGAGTTGCTTCATAACCCTTCCATTTCATTTGACATGCCATGTACATTTTACAGCAAACAAATATTTTCTGGCTACAGTTCGAGGGGTTTTCCATGGATCCAGCCCCTCAGTTCACCTTGGTAGGGGGGACCTTACACAGTGGTCTTTCCCCATTGAGCAATTTTTTTTTTATTTCCAAAATATACTTTATTCACAAAAATCTGTAAAAAAATACATTACCAAACAGTTTCAAACAGCACCAAGTCAAAAAATACAAACAGTGCAAGGGTTATCAGTTTCCTTCAGTACAATCATGAGTTGCCTCACAACCCTTCCATTTCATTTGTCATGCCAATTACATTTTTACATTTTACAGCAAACTAAAATTTTCCCGACACAGTTCGAGGGGTTTCCCATGGATCCAGCCCCTCAGTTCAGCTTGGTGGGGGGACCTTACACTGTGGTCTTTACCCATTGAGCCTTTGCTGCGGCTGCCCCAAGCTTTAGTGCGTCCCTCAGCACGTAGTCCTGGACGTTGGAATGTGCCAGTCTGCAACATTCGGTCGTGGACAACTCTTTGCGCTGGAAGACCAGCAAGTTTCGGGCAGACCAAAGGGCGTCTTTCACCTAATTGAGAGTCCACCAGCAGCAGTTGATGTTTATCTCGGTGTGCGTCCCTGGGAACAGCCTGTAGAGCACAGACTCCTGTGTTAAAGAGCTGCTTGGGATGAACCTCGACAAAAACCACTGCATCTCTTTCCACACCTGCTTTACAAAGACACATTCAAGAAGGAGGTGGGCAACCGTCTCTTCCCCACCACAGCCACCGCGAGGGCACTGTGCGGAGGGGGTGAGACTTCGGGCATGCAGGAAGGATCTGACGGTGAGGGCTCTTCTCACCACCAGCCAAGCTACATCTTGGTGCTTGTTTGAAAGTTCTGGTGAAAGGGACAAAGGATTGGTCAGCCCAGTTCCCAAAGAACATGGCCTTGCTCTTGCCGTGGTTAACTTTGGCTCCCGAGGCCAGTTCGAACTGGTCGCAGATGCTCATCAGTCTGCGCACAGACAGCAGATCCGAGCAGAAGACGGCGACGTCATCCATGTACAGGGAGGTTTTAACCTGAGTGCCTCCACTGCCTGGGATTGTCACCCCACTTATGCTCGCATCCTTCCTAATAGACTCAGCAAAGGGTTCAATACAGCAAACAAACAAGACCGGGGAGAGAGGACAGCCCTGTCTGACTCCAGATTGGATCGGGAAACTTTCCGATTCCCACCCATTGATTGAGACTGCACTACTGATGTTTGTGTAGAGCAGTTTGATCCAATTGCAGATTCCCTCCCCAAACCCCATTTTGGAAAGCACGTCCATCATGTAGGTGTGCGATATCCTGTCAAAAGCCTTCTCCTGGTCCAGGCTGATGAGGCAGGTGTCCACCCTCCTGTCCCGTACATAGGCGATCGTATCTCTGAGTAGCGCGAGGCTATCGAAGATCTTCCTGCCGGGTACAGCACAGGTCTGATCAAGATGGATCACCGACTCCAGAGCAGACTTGACTCGGCTGGCTATGACTTTGGACAGACCTTGTGGTCAACATTAAGCAGTGAGATGGGCCGCCAATTTCTGATTTCTGTCCTCTCCCTCTTCCGCTTGTAGATGAGGGTGATGATGCCTTTCCTCATGGATTCTGACATGCCATGGTAGGGGTGACTAAAACTAGAGGGCATAGATTTAAGGTGAGAGGGTGGAGGTTTAAAGGGGATCAAAGGGGTAAATCTTTCACACAAAGAATAGTGGGTATCTGGAATGAGCTGCCAGAGGAGGTGCTGGAGGCAGAAACAGTAGCAACATTTAAGAAGCATCTGGACAGGTACTTGAATGAGCAAGGCATAGAGGGATATGGAATTAATGCAGGCAGGTGGGATTAGTAAGATAGGCATTATGGTCGGCATGGACGCGGTGGGCCGAAGGACCTGTTTCTATGACTCTGACTCTATGACTACCTGGTCATTTGTTAATTTCAGTGCATGGGACTTGCTGTGCACAAATTAGTCGCTGCTTTTCCTACATTACAACAGTTACTAAACTTCAAAATTACTTCATTGGCTGCAAAACACTTTGGGAAGTCCTTAGAATCTGAAGGGCACTGTATATAACTGGAAGTTCTTTATTTCTTAAATTAGGCTAGACTCATAAATGTGGTTGACCCATAGTGCTTGTGGTGTTATTCCAACCACCAGTTCCAACACCGGCCATCAAGCCCAATGGCTTACAAGATGTAAAGTAGTACATTTGGGAAGTTAAAAACAGGAAAGAGAATGCATCATAAATAGTTTGAATATTAATGAAGTCAAGGAACAGAGAGACCTCTGTGTGCATATGCAGAGGTCATTGAAGATAGCTGCTCAAGCAGATAAAGCCATAAAAAAGGAAAAATGGTACTATTGGTTTTATACCTAGAGGCATGCAATTTAAAAGCAAGGAGATAATGTTCAACTTGGTATAGATCATAGTTCTGCCACTATTGGAGACTGGTATGTAGTTTTGATTAACCAGATATAGGAAGGTGATAAAACAAATGGAAAGGGTGCAGTGTTGAGTCAGTAAGATATTAGCGGGGATAAAGGATGATAAGTTATAGCTTTTTTCACCAGAGTGGAGAAGAAGGATAACTTTACATGAAAGGTAATTAGTGATACTTTGTGGGGACTCTTATCAGCTGTACGGAGACAGCTTTGGAGGCGCGATGGGGAATTTTCAAAAGGTGCACATCAAGTCATCTATCTGACGCAATCCCGCCTCCAAGCAATTTTGCCAGAGGCAGGGTCATACCGACACTGGCTACTCCCTTTGTTACCTCTAAGCCCAACCATTCTAATATCCTCCTCACCAGCCTCACATCTTCTACCAGCCATAAATGTGAGCACAACCAAAACTCTGCTGCCCATATCCTAACTCGCTCCAATTCCCATTCACTCATCGACCCTGTGCTCGCTGAACTACATTGGTTCCTGGTGCATCATAATTTTCCAATCTTTCTTAGACTCAGGGGTGGTGCCAGAAGACTGGAGAATTGCAAATGTTACACCCTTGTTCAAAAAAGAATGTAATGATAAGCCCAGCAACTACAGGTCAGAGTTTAGAGTCATAGAGTCATACAGCAGATGTAAAATGATTTTAAGTAAATGAACCAAATAATTCAAAATACTGAAAATTGGTGTCACATATTCAACAGTATCCTATCTATTTTATTAATGTCACTCAGTAGACAAAAATCAAATTGTTCTCTGCTTTTCTTTTAATCAATCCAGTTTAATGAAATTGAAGATTGATGGGAAAGTTATTGATGTTGAGCAACAATATGTTTTGCTTTTCAACAGGAAAACTTTTACAAGTTAATACAGGTGCTAAGGAACAGTTATTCTTTGAAGCTCCTCGTGGAAAACCTCAGATTATAAATAAGGCAGAGGTAAGATAAATATAATGGCCCAAAATTTGCTGGAGTGGGGCATATCGCAGCATGTCCTGTTTGACGTTTTTCCCCCTCACACTTCAGCTTAAAAAATTTTTGTGCTGGAAGTGCAAGCTGATAATGGCATGGTGAGGTCAATGGGGCATCTGGGGCCTTGGTGAACAATGGGACCAATAGTCTATCTCCTTACCCAATGAGATTTAAGAATTGAGAATGAAGCAGATGAAGGAAGTGTGGTGAATTAGAATCAAATCAGGTAGAGAAAGAGAAATAGAGAAGGAAAGAAAGATTGGATTAAGAGCAAAAAAGAGAAAGGAAAAGTAAGAAATATGTTTAAAAATTATAATATTAAAAAAAACCTCTAACAACAATTCATTATCTGTAGGAATGAGACTCCACAGTTTCAGTTGTTCCCTTTTTGGGACAGAGAGTTATGTAAATTGAAAAGGCACTTAGGCCAAATAGCAGTTCTAATTTTCTGCAAAGAATTTAATTGGCAATTAATGTGCAATATCTTGAAACTCACGGGGAGGTTAAGGGCAAACTGTCATTTTTATGAGGCTAATGGCAGAGTGACGCAAATAGTCCAACAATTTGTTACAATTGTAAATCATGGGGGTATTTCTTCCGTGTCACAAGTTGCTGGACGGTTTATGCATTAATAACCGCGTGCACATTAAACCTGCTGTTATTTTACAGCAAATTCTGGGCTACTATTAAACAAGTACTTTCACTGCAGTGTCTTTAACAAGCTGGTCTTTGTTTTGTAAGATTTGTTGAAAACAGTTTTTTAAAAAGCTAGTACAAAACAAACTGTACAAATAGGACTTTTACTCCTTTCAGGCTAATTCAAATTTGGTGAACATTTGTTGGGCAATAAAGCCTAACTGTAATACTCAAACAATTATTTCAAAGGAGGGGAAAACAGTCTTGCAAGGAATAATATGCAGTAGAGTACAATTATTTTTTACATTAATAGTTTTTGAGATAAAATTTGTATCAATTAATAGACTTTATCACAACAATAGACTTACTCTTTCAGGTGGACAAGATAGACTGGACCTCTTGGACTTGTGTCTTGGGTCCTTCATGTGAAGGCATCTGGCCCATAGTAAGCGAGGTCACAGATGTTTCTGCATCCTGTCTTACTAGTAACAAAAAAGTGCTAGTTACAGGAGATGACTTTGGCTTTGTGAAGTTGTTCCGATACCCAGTGAAGGTAATTGCATTTTCATTTTTGCTTTGATTGTTAAAGTAACATAGTAAATGTGTTTCTTTTTGTAAATTCTATTTCAATAAATGAAAATGGGAAAAAAATGATGTAAAAGATTAAATTATCTGTTCTTTGCCCAGAATGGAACTAATTACAGTTTTACTCAGATTTATGTAAAATTAACGGAAGTGAGGCTTACTAATACTAATATTTTGAGAAATAAATTGCTGCCTTGTTTGATGAATAGTGGAATCAAAGTTCTATCTTTTGCTATTTGTATATCCACTGTACTAGAAACCCATAAAGCAACAAATATTGAAAAAAATTGTCTACCAAAATTATTTTATGAATTTACAATAATTTATCAAGATAAATTGAGACACTGGCATATTTTGTTTTTTAAAAAATCCAGATTATAGCAATTATTATCTCTTGGACATTTATAAATATAAATTAATGTAATTTTTATTGGTTTCCTCTTTGAATTAAGGGAAAGTATGGGAAGTTCAAAAGATACGTGGCTCACAGCACACACGTAACAAATGTACGTTGGACACATGATGACAGTTTGCTCGTTACAGTTGGGGGAGCAGACACAACAGTGATGGTCTGGACACATGAGGTGGAGGGATACAAGCAAATCATTCAATATGACAGTGAGGAGTCTGATTTTGATTCTGATGAAGATGGAGGTGGGTATAATTTACATTGTTCGGTACATCAAATTAACTAGGTATACTCATAAAATAGGGATGCAATGAAATAATGTTGCAAGCCCTGTAAATTCTACACATGAATTAGTTGAAAATTGTGTTCTGTGATTGGGAATAGATTATTTTTGTAACCATTTACTTTATTGGATCTAGACAGAGGTTACTTGCATAGAAATGCTCTAGCAGCGGAAAGCCAAGTAGTTTTCCCCTGCAAGAGTTCGATGTTGAAATTTTGGTTCTACCAAAATTTTGGCATAGATATGATACAATAAAGTTTACTTTTTGATTGTATCTCACCAATATATCTACTTCAGTGCTATATTTACTGAAGTTGTTCTTTGTTGTACTGAGATTTTCCGACCAAGTGTTATACCATATTAGATGTAAAATCAAATAGCTGAATCACTGATTCCCCTCCATGTAGCAAGACCAGCCAGATCAGCTGCTCAAACTGTGAATTAGCACTCTGTTGGCTTCAGTGTAAGAGTTCAAGCTGTCTGTTTATTTAACAGTGAAGGTTTAAGCCAGCATTGCAGGACAGTGAACAGTACAAAGAATAGAAGTGTGTGTGGCTGAGTGAAGCAGGTGGCTTATATTAGAGCTGTTTTCCGACAAAACATGTGTGCACCTGTACTTGATATTGTCTGCAGGTGTGAAAGAAAGAACTTGCATTTATATGGTCTTGTTCCAAATCTCTCCAAAATATCCCAAAGCATTTCACATACAGTAAAGTGGTTAGTATTGTTATGCGGATAAATGTGCAGCCATTTTGCACACAGCAATAGGAACGAGGTGAATGACCAGTTACTCTACTTTCGGTGGAGTCGGTTGAAGAAAGAATGTTAACCATGATACTGGGAGAATTCTCCGCTCTTTGGATAGTGCCATTGGATCTTTAATATCCAGCTATAATCCTCCATTTAATATTTCATCAGTACCAAACTGGAGTGTCAGTCTAGTGAAATGCCAAATGTCAACCCACATTCTTCCAAATGATAGGTACAAGTACAATTTATTGAGCCAAGGTGACACTGTTCAGTCATTTACTCAGTTTGAGAACATTGGAGAACCGGTGACTAAGGTCTAACTCTGTTGCTTTGAATGAGGCCAGAGTCTTTAATGTACCTCATCTGTGCCGTATCCTACGGGACAACTGAAGGTTAAACTTCTTCAACAAATCCTCCAGCATTCTCACACTTACAACCCCAAAATAGAATAGACTTCTTCACCATCCACTTGGGATGCAGCAATCGTCGGGTGGATGCTATAGAGTTTATTGCTTGAAATTAAACATGTGCTTGAAATTGAAAAAGCCTGCTTTCATTGTGTCTGTTAGAGATTCCGGAAATTGCTGTTGTTATGCTGCTTAAATCATTTGTCATGAATAATTGTTTTCAAATACTTCAATGTGTTTTGGAGATTGCTCAACAAGAAAGTATATTTTACTATTACCAGGCTGTTGAGATTTTGGGATTCAGTTTCTTCTTCCAAGACTAACACCAACAGCTTTCGTATGGTTTCTGTGTCAGTGTTTTGTTGGTCAAATTGAGTCTTCCCAATATGCTCTGATCAACCTCCTCCTTTGCCACAATTTTGAGGCTATTAATGTGGTTTCTGCAGTCCTTCAGCAATTCATAATGAAATCCACTAAAAATAAATGAGTGAACACCTTCATTCAAAAAGTAAAATAATTTCATATGAACAAGTTGATGCGTTCATTTCTAAAATTGCAGTGAAGTTTCATCTATATTCTGTCCTAAATATGGCTAGATTTCTGTGAATTATTTGACTAAATAGGCATTTGAACACCCTCACAGCTTCAGTGAGTAGACAACATCCCTTACAACCTGAAATACATTATTCATTTTCAGTTTCTTGCTTGAAAGAATGTAGCCCAGATGTAAGAATTAACCTTGAATGCAGTAAGTTGCTTACAGGAATTTTTGTAGATTTCATTGTCTAAAACAATGGGAGAATACTACAAACTAGATCAGTTTTACACACCATGGGCTGAATTTTATGTTGCCGCTGCGGCGGTGGTCGTAAAGATGGCGGCCTGCACACGCGGGTTTTACACGGCAGAACCGCCACGATATTATATGCAGCAGTTCATTTACATGGCCGGGGCGGATCGCATCACACCCTCCCCCCCCACCACCCAATGACATGGAGGGGGTGGGTGAGCCGTCCCCGGCAATGGCAAAGGCACCACTGCGCAGGCGCCAGCACCATTTTTAAAGGGCTTCCAGCCCTTACATTTAATTTTAAATGTTTCAAGGGAAAGTTTAATAAAACTGATTTTAAAAAATTACATACATGTTTCCAGCCCCTTTCCCACCCCCTCCCCCATTAACAATACACTCAATCCTTGCCCTGTGCTCCCCAAAAATACTTACCTTGTGTACCTGACCATTCCCCCCCCCCGCCACAAAGTTCGCAAACTTTTAATTTTATCCCCTTCCCACCAATCAGAATAGTTTGACCCCGCTCACCCCCTCCCGCACTGAGAAACTTAACTCCTCCCCACCTCCCCACAGATGTTGTGCCTCGTTTCCCCGGACGGGGATCCGAAGGCACGGTAGTGCCGGCCACCAGGATGAAGATCGCGGCAGCACTTCAGGAGGCAAGGGAATGTCATTAACTCAGGTAAGTTAATGAATTTGAGGTCTGTGGCGGGCCTCATCTGTGGCAATCTTCATGCACCACCACCACCCCCCCCCACAGCCCCCCGCAGCCACAGATCCCGACGTCGAGCCTTTGATAAAATCCAGTCCCATGAAACAGCTATTCAAATTAATTTCAATTCATTTAGCACGCCAAAGATACTGGACAACTGTTATGTTGCACAAGTCATAATTTACAATATACACATCTAGAATGTCCACCTAAAAAGTTAGTTACCCTTCTAACGTTCCTTTTACTCTCTCAGAATTTCACTATTTTCCTTATTTGTGTGAATTTATGAAGTGAACATAAATTAAACATTCAGATTTGCATCTGGATACCTTTCCAAGTAGAAGCGATGAGGACTGCAAGATTCGCTGTTTGTATACTCTTATTTTTTGATGTTAGGACTATGAATCAATTGTGATCAAAAGAACAATATTATTTTGTACACAGATTTAAGATTAGACTGTAATATTTATTTTAAGATTTGACCACTTCATGGAATATGGATTGAAGTTAAACATACATTTTCTGTCATTTTAGCTAGTTTAACCTTCAATGTGCAGTTAGATGCATAGGATTAGTGTACAGAGATGTACAGTATGCACACAGACCAGATTAGAGTTCTGTAGCAGTAAGGCACCCAAAGTGTCTTTGACCCACTATTTTAATGGGTTAACCACAACCTTTAAGCATACATAGAACCCTAATAGTGGATTATTTAAATACATTGATACAAAAGACCTTTTGCAAGTTGCAGTGTCACCTGCTGTATTTGCACGGGGCCCTATAGATGCAGATTGCCAGCTACCAGGTCAAACTTGTTTAGAAATGGTCAACTTTCTTTGAATTAGTTGCCTCCTATATTTCTCCTTTGGGCTGGAATACTGGTAGATATGAACAGCATTATCTATATTTGGACACGGGCCAGAATAATTGCTCCCTTAGTGAATTGCATTATGGTATTTTGTCTGACTTAGAATTTTGACCTGATCCAGTTTAAAGAAGAAAATAATTATTCTATTTTTTTCATGTTTCAACCTCTTCAGATTAAATATTTTTAATATTTAATGTCGTATATCATCATAATTAGTGATTCTTCCAATGGTAAAGTAAAATTATTCTTGGCAATTTAATATTTTCCAAATGACAGTTTTCTTCACTGATTAAATTTCTTTAATATTACATATGAGATGTCATAAAGATTAATGTACTTCAGTCTTGAATATGTTATGCTTGTTGTTGTAGGTTATGACAGTGATGTTACCCGGGAAAACGAAATCAATTACACCATTAGGGCCTTTACAACAAGTCTTCGACCGATGTCTGGAATCAAACCTCATCTACAGCAGAAAGAACCTTCCCAAGAGGAAAGGTATCGTGCATCTAACAGAAAATTGAGTTGCTGCATGAGACGCATAAATCTTTGCATTCTCGCTCATATGGGTTATGCTTTTGCAAGGTTTTATTACTCTGTAGCAATACTTTAACAGACCAAGAGTAAATTATCAGTAAAACTGTTAATGTTTATTTCAGGCTAATGTGTACACTGGAAAGCAGTTTTTCAAAGTTATTTCAAGTTTCCACACATAGGATTAAGATTCATTACATAGACTTCACCAGAGCCTTCTGGGTTTTAATGAAATCTGGGCACAATAAGTGTTTTTCTTGGAAAATATGTCAGCAATTTAATTAACCAGTTTGCCAACAAGTCCAGGAAAATGTCTCTCCTTTTTGCTTCTGTATCTTTTTATATGATGCATTGTAATGCTGGTAGTAACGTTAGCATTACAACAATAAAGTTCCTCATAACATCAGGAGTAACTTGATTACTATAGGTTAATCCTATGAAGCTAAAATATACACTTAACTCTTTACTCTACTTACTTTGTCTTGCCCTGTTACAATTTTTCAACAGTTATCTTTTTGCCCATTCTTTATCTGTTTCTTCTTCATCTGTGACTAATTCAAACAGATTTGCTCTCCTATCATTTTTCTGTGCTCTGACACTAAATGTAATAATTCCACAATTCAGTTTCACCATAGAAACATAACACTTTTTGATTATTTTGTTTTAATAAATACTTCACCAGTTCATTCTAATGACCTGCTATGCAAAGTTTTTGACAGTTGTCGAGCTTTAGAATTTCTTTCTTTAGTTTCTCCTCAATACCACATAATCCCTGGTCAAGATGATGCTTCCAAACATAAGCAGTGCAATTCTTGACCCAGCAGCTACATGATCCATATTAACAAGCCAGTTTATTTGCCCTTAACATTTATCTCTCCTTCCCTAATCGAAAGAAGAATGCCCAGCTGAAACCACAAAGCTGACAAATCTGCTCCTTGGCGCCACTGGAGTTGATGCTATGAAAGGCAGAGGCCCTCCGAGTGGGGCGTGGCCCACTTGGCACCCATCCTGGGAGGGCACTCAAATGGGTGCACCATGCATGTGCTGAAAGCTTCCCGAATAGCCAAATCGTGACATCAAACAGCCGTTCTGGCTGAGTCGATGCACGGATTCCAAACTTAGACCACCCAGGTCCACAGAATACATTTGCTTATCACTCACCAAACAACATGCGTTCAGCTACAAGAGGGAACCCCCACGAGCATTATTTAAAGGTTTAGCCATCCAACTTGCAGGTAAGGTGATTTAGAATAACTTCTATTATTGCAAAGTTTGTGGAAGTACTGTAAAGTGTTTTTGGAGCTATTGTGGTGAGTTGCTGGATTTGGCAGGGAGTGGTGACCTGTCCACACAAAGGCTGCAACAGGTATGGGGGAGCTGCAGTTGCAGTGCCTCTGGGTCTGCAACATGACAGGAAGATGGGGCAGAGGCTACAGAGAGGGCAAGTTCTGTGTGATGCTGTCTGCCAAGTTGGAGCTGGACTCCACCATGTTCCTTGACAATGACAGGAGGCTGTCTGGCAGGCCAACCAACGAATCCAGCATCTCGGTATGCATGTTCATCAGCGCCCTCCTGCACGCCACTCCATCGAAGTCCTCATCTGAGACCCTTGTAACAGAACTCACGTGTGACCTTGCCCTCCGTTGAGGTGGCACCCAAAGTATCCATTCCCCCTGGCCTGGCAGCAACCCACTCATGCCCAGTGACTCACCATGGGCTGATCCCAATGCAATACTAGCCTCTAAGGTAAGTGCAGTGTTTGTAACAGAGCTGGTAGCTGTGAGTGTCAGATCAAGTGACAAAGCCTCTTCATCAGTGCTGTGCTGTTGCTGTCTCTATTCCTACTGGGGCTGCTTTGGTGGTCAGGCGGGAGTGCTTGGGTATCTGAAAGCAGAAAATCTGAAGGGAAAGGTTGGGGTTATCAGTGGGAAAGCAAATGGTCCATGGTCACACAATCTGAAGCTTGCACATCATGCAAGATAGGAAGAGTAAGGTGAGGTGGGATTTGAGAAGGGCCATAAGGCAATAGCGTACAGTCATCCTCAAGGTTCTCAGCGACAGCGGATGCCACAGGCTCTGCCACAGCTGGCCCCATGCTGTGGAGCACTGTTCCCTCTGTAGGGTTCAGAAGATGCAGGTGTCCTCGTCTCCCACTGGTTCGGCTGTCCTCCCAGTGATCACTTTGTCCTGCAGGAGCAAAGAATGTCAGTGATTGTGTTACATTGTGTTTGGGTAATATGTCTGCCGCAGCTATATAGCTGAAGGTATGTGGAAGCAACAGAAGCTAGGTGTGAGGCTGATATAATTGGAATGTGCGTGAGGGTTAGACAGTGTATCTGGTTGTTAGACCTGAGTCCTGAGTGCTCAGGATTGTCGGTGGGTGAGTGGTGCATTGGATGAGTGGTGTGGTGGATAGGAGATGTCATGTGAAGATGCATTCCTGACCTTAACCACCCATGTGAGGTCAGGGAACTTCTTGCTGTCTGATCCTCGGGCCAGACTCTGGTCAGTGACCTTCCTGGCCAGCTGCTCCCATTCCCTTCTGAGGGTTTGCCTTGTGGGCCTCCTGGCCTCCCACGGAAACATCACCTCTCTCCTCTCAACCTTCTCCACAAAGGCCTCCAGCTCCGCATCTGTGAACCCCTGAGCCCTCTCTCCTCCCTGGTGCTCAATTTGTGCTGCTCCTACTTGCAACCAGTGTCAGTACAAGCAGTCTGCAGCAGCTCCCTTCCACTGAGTGCAGCTCCCCTTTAAGAGGAGTGCACTGTCTTTAACAGGAGCAGTCTGCCTGCACCACATTATCAGCGAATGCCGCTTTACCTCCTGCTGAGTGTTCAGGAAGCCAGCAGCGCTGACCCCACTCGGACCAATGCTACAATCAGGTGAATGAGGAGGTAACACCAAGTTTGCATGTTGCCTGGCTCAATGGGAACATGTGTGAGCAGGTTGCAAATCATGCCCCTGTGCCCAAAAATGTGTGCAGGCCAATATTTAGCTCCTAAACTTTTCTGTGGGAAATTACTGGAACAATAATATGCATTAGCATATGCTGGGCCTTTCTTCATTTGCATAATTTTACCAAGAGTTGATATAAGCAGAAAAATCATTTTACAGTTTCCTATAAAGTTCATTATAAATCAAATTAATATGCAAGTCCTTTTACGGTCATTTTTATATCCTGTTTACTTCTCCAGCCCCTTCTTCTGAACTCAACACTTGGATATGGCTCCATCAGTGGTATTTTTCACACAGCTTCCCTAAATGTGTTTTCTTACTATGTAAATATCTAGAAACATAGAAAAACTTACAGTACAGAAGGAGGCAATTCAGCCCATCATGTCCATGCCAACCAATCAAAAACCATCCAGCCTAATCCCACCTTCCAGTTCTTGGTTCATAGCCCTGTAGGTTACGGCATCTCGAGCATATCAAAGTATTTTTTAAATGCAATGAGGGTTTCTGCCTCTACCACTCTTTCAGGCAGTGAGGTCCAGACCTCCACCACCCTGCTGGGGAATGGAACATATAGCCCATCAAATCTAAGCCTAATCTTATCTTCACCTAACATCCAAGCTCTTGCACTTTCAACAGGGTCATTGGATGACAAGCTCAAGTGGAAAACCTGCCAAATATATTGTTCTCTCACCATTGGATTTAGCACAACCTGATTTAATAGCCAACAACCATTAATTGTTGCTATTTTTAGAAAATGTTTTAGCACTTGTCCATAAGGTTGTCTTGCCAATCCATTTTAAATGATAAAATTATTCAGGATTTACTGTCCCTAAATGTTTAATTATAGGTCTTACCTTTTGTAACATGCCATATAGTGGGGTGGAGTTTCCGCTAGGTTGCGCTGGTTTTTTCAGGACAATTTGCAAAAATCGGCCAAACTAATGCAAAAGATCATAGAATCTTTAGTGCAAATCATGTTCCCACAATCTTTTGTTTTTTAGCTTAAATAAAAGTGCTAGAAGCCAACCATAGCCACAAAACTAGCCAAGCCCCCATATTGAATTAATCACTATTGCGAGTTTCGGCGAAGGTTCTTAAAATTAAGATTCTTTTTAGATGCAAGGTACGTTTTTAAAAGTTTAACATTTTTAAAAATTTACTAAGAAACTAATTATTGCACATCAATGTAACTAGTAAATGGTTCTGTATATATTTTTGACAATTTTCATTTATTTAAAATCCAGTTACTCGCAAATGGTGCACTCAACATTGATTAAAAACACTTTTTTGCACTAAACCCATTTCAGCTGTATTAGTAAAGCTGCATCACATTGCCACTCTTAACTATATCAAAGAATACTTTTAATGTAAAATGTTTTTTAATTACATTCCAAATTGCTTCCCAAATGCACAGGTTTATGGCAGATTTTATATTTGGCAATATACATATGTGTTTGAGCAGAAACTTGAGAAAAAAACTTCTCAAAAAGTAGTCCAATTTTAACCGCAATTTGCACGCCAATTGCACCCAAAGCAGAAACTCTTGGCCAGCATATTTTTCTGAAGAAAGTTATAGCTTCAGTAACTGTGTTTTGCTGTGTTGGATGTGTTTTTTGACCATTTTCACTACTGCAGAAACTCTGACCATTATTTTGGGATTTTGCAATCTTTTATTGAAGGACCAGCTAAATTGGTTCATTGTTCACCATTTTGGAGTGCTATTGCAGGCTATTGTGCTGTACATTGTCACTATATGCATAGTTTTGTACTGGCATTGCATAGGAGAAAATATAACCTAAAATTGATGCTGTGTTCTTAATTAATCTGTTTTAGCAGAGCAACACCAATGCAAGTGTTTTCTTTGTATAATGCAAAATAAGTATTTGGCTGTGTAGCAGTCAGTCAAGGAAAAGTAATTTGTGTAAAGAGTATTTTGAGGCATTTTGATATGAGATGCATTATACAAATGCAACTATTTTTATTTCCACAAAGTAGTTTTGTTGTTCATCTAATGACAGTAAAGCTGAAATCTCTAAATCTATTTTCAAACTTTTCTGCTAATTCTTGCTCATTCCCTCCTTTTTCTGTGCGTCTTGCTTTCTCTGAAGGCAGGGAATAGTCAGGTAAGCATAATATATATGTGCACTTAGCTGTCCTAAATCATAGCAAAACATCAATGTATCAAGTAATTAATTTAATTGCTTTTTTTAATTAAAGTTATATTTGGAACATTTAAACTATTATTCTTCCTCATTTTTTGGTTCTCTGCAGAAGGTAGGACAGGCACATTATCCAACAAAAGAAACATCACTATAAAGGTAATAAAAACAGAACATGTTGGATTTACTCAGCAGGTCTGGAATCATCTGAGGAGAGAGAAAGAGTTAACGTTTAAGGTCGATGACCTTATCACTGAAGTATCAGAACTGATGAAAGGTATTTCCAGCATGTTCTGTTTTTATTTTAAATTTCCAGGATCCGCATGTAGTTTGCTTTTTATTTCACTTTAAAGATGTTATTTAGATTTTATGATTTTGGATGTTAATTTCCCCATAATATGTCTTCCAAAACTGTCGCGTTTACAACGTAAGTTCCCTATTTCATTTCCATTTAGGCTTTAAATGGTCTACATTGTTTGGTGGAGCAGCCCCAGCAACCACAAGTCGTTAAATATCTCCTTATTGCCTTCCATCCAAACATGGCTGTGAAGATTAGCTAGAATTAGCTCTGGAAAGCTTTCAGACAAGGACAGTACCCAATAAAGTCTTTCTTCATGAATGGATCTTGCCTAGCTGTTTTGGTGCAACCTGCAAGAGCGTGGTTTCAGCATTAGCTTCAAAGCAATCATTAGGCAGTCCTGACTTCTCAATCAGTCCCAGCCCCTACTTCTGCATACTGACTAGACCACAAAGTATCTGAAGATGTATATTTATATCTGGTATCACTGATGTATCAGAGCATGGCTCCGGTCTGAATATATTGGGACTATCTATATCTGTTATTTTAGAAACTTTCTTTCCAGCAGCCTGGGTTGAATTTAAACCCAAATCCCTGAGGTTAAAGGACAATGTGCATGATCCATTTCCCTTAAACCTGCCCACCGTGTTATACTTTGGTTCGTCAGACCTTCTATCAATGCAGGCAGTAGTAAACATATATAATATTGCCACTAGCTTCACCTTTATTTCCGTTATTAACTTTTGGTGCACTAATTTAACCCATTGCAAAGCAACATACAGTCATCCTAATATTATCTGTGCAAAAATCGCTATCAACGTATGTCAGCAACAACCGCAAATGTCTCCAAATGATACTCTTGCAGAAAATGGACATTTATTTTACATTATTTCACAGCATGCAAAGTGAATATTTTTACCACACATATGGAATAATTAAGGAAAGTAGATTTGCAGAAATTGAATTTTTACCCTGTTGTAAACTAGACAATTTGCAAGCAGAAAGGGAGACAGAGGGAACTCTGAGAAATAGGAAGACCTGTGCCAGTAGTATCTTAGCTTGACTCAGTTAGTAGTACATACTTCAGTGCAGTACCAAGGAAATGCTGCATTGTTGCAGGTGCTTTCTTTCAGATGATAAATCAACACAAAAGTGATGTCTGCCTGTTGAGGTGGATACAAAAGATCACATGGCCAATTTTCTAAGAAGAATAGGAAGTTCCCCTGGTGCCCTGGCCAACTTTCATCTACAATCAGCAACACCAAATATAGATGAACTGGCTATTGATGTCATTGCTGTTTGTGGGACTTGGCTGTGCACAAATTGATTCCTGCATTTACCTACAAAACTACGATAATTAGATTTGAAAATTAATTGATTGTGACACTATTACAAGTGCAAGTTTTTTGTTTTATTATGAGGATGCATAATTAGTGAAAACTTTATAGATATTTATATAAAATAGAGAGAAGATATTATTGATTACTGATATATCTAGGCTCAGCAGTAGTCTTTGTTACAGCAGCTGTACCTTGAAACTTCAGTAATTGTCTTATCATCTTTCCTGATTCACAGAGCCATTTCCTTGGTTGTCTGCTGCTGTTCTTGGTTAATTGCATTTCCTCCTGCAGCTTAAATCTTAAGCTTTGCAAGTTAATCCATTTGCATCGTGCTTCTGTGGTCATAGGCACATGGGTGTATTTCATAACCTTTTGAATCATGTGTCCCATGCCTTAAATCCTCTGTGGTTGATAAATTTTCTTTGCAACAGGACACATGCTTTTACTTTTGTACCATTTTGTTAAGTCCTCCTTACTACCATCTGAGGGCTTTGCCAAAGTTGGGAGAGCTATCCCACAGACGAGTCAAACAACAGCCTGACATAATCAGACTCACCGAATCATACCTTACAGACAATGTCCCAGACATCACAATCACCATCCCTGGGTATGTCCTGTCCCAGCAACAGGGCAGACCTACCAGAGGTGGTGGCACAGTAGAAAACAGTCAGGAGGGAGTTGCCCTGGGAGCCCTCAACATTGACTCTGGACCCCATGAAGTCTCATGGCATCAGGTCAAAGATGGGCAAGCAAACCTCTTGCTGATTACCACCTACTGCCCTCCCTCAGCTGATGAAGCAGTACTCCTCCATGTTGAACACCACTTGGAGGAAGCACTGAGGGTGGCAAAGGTGGCGAATGTACTCTGGGTGGAGGACTTTAATGTCCATCACCAGGAATGGCTCTGTAGCACCACTACTGACCGAGCTGGCTGAGTCCTAAAGGACATAGCTGCTAGACTGGGTCTGCGGCAGGTGTTGAGGGAGCCAACAAGAGGGAAAAACATACTTGACCTCGTCCTCACCAATCTTCCTGCCGCAGATGCAGCTGTCCATGACAGTATTGGTAGGAGTGACCACTGCATAGTCCTTGTGGAGACAAAGTCCTGTCTTCACATTGAAGATATCCACCATCGTGTTGTGTGGCGCTACCACCATGCTAAATGGGATAGATTTCGAATAGATTTAGCAATGCAAAACTGGGCATCCATGAGGCGCTGTGGGCCATCAGCAGCAGCAGAATTTTACTCAACCACAATCTGTAACCTTGTGGCCCGGCATATCCCCACGACCATTACTATCAAGCTGGGGGATCAACCCTAGTTCAAAAAAGAGTGCAGGAGGGCCAGGAGCAGCACCAGGTATACCTCAAAATGAGGTGTCAACCTGGTGAGACTACAACCCAGGACTACTTGCATGCCAAATAGCGTAAGCAGCATGCAATAGACAAGGCTGACCAACGGATCAGATCTAAGCTCTGCAGTCCTGTCACATCCAGTTGTGAATGGTGATGGACAATTAAACAACTAACTGGAGGAGGTGGCTCCACAAATATCCCCATCCTCAATGATGGGGGAGCCCAGCATCAGTGCAAAAGATAAGGCTAAAGCATTTGCAACAATCTTCAGCCAGAAGTGCCGAGTTGATGATCCATCTCACCTCCTGCTGAAGTCCCCAGCATCACAAATGCCAGTCTTCAGCCAATTCGATTCACTCCACATGATATCAAGAAACAACTGGAGGCACTAGATACTGCAAAGGCTATGGGCCCTGACAACATTCCAGAAATAGTACTGAAGACCTGTGCTCCAGAACTTGCCGCGCCCCTAGCCATGCTGTTCCAGTACAGTTACAACACTGGCATCTATCCTGCAATGTGGAAAATTGCCCTGGTATGTCCTATACACAAAAAGCAGGACAAATCCAATCCGGGCAATTGCCGCCCCATCAGCCTACTCTCGATCATCAGTAAAGTGATGGAAGGTGTCGTCAACAGTGCTATCAAATTGCACTTGCTTAGCAATAACCTGCTCAGTAACGCTTGGTTTGGGTTCCGCCAGGGTCATTCAGCTCCTGACCTCATTACAGCCTTGGTTCAAACATGGACAAAAGAGCCCTAGCAAAACTGGAGTCACTGGAAATCAGGAGGAAAATGCTCCGCTGGTTGGAGTCATACCTAGCACAAAGGAAGATGGCTGTGGTTGTTGGAGGTCAATCATCTCAGCTCCAGGACATCACTGCCGGAGTTTCTCAGGGTAGTGTCCTAGGCCCAACCATCTTCAGCTGCTTCATCAATGACCTTCCTTCAATCATAAGGTCAGAATTGGGGTTGTTCGCTGATGATTGCACAATGTTCAGCATCGTTCACGACTCCTCAGATACTGAAGCAGTCTCTGTAGAAATGCAGCAAGACCTGGACAATATCCAGGCCTGATCTGATAATTGGCAAGTAACACGTGCCACACAAGTGCTAGGCAATGCCCATCTCCAACAAGAGGGAATCTAACCATCTCTCCTTGACATTCAATGGCATTACGATCTCTGAATCACTATCAACATCCTGGGAGTTGCCATTGACTAGAAACTGAACCGGAGTTGCCGTATAAATACCGTGGCTACAAGAGCAGGTTAGAGGCTAGGAATCCTGTGGCGGGTAACTCACCTCCTGACTCCACAACGCCTGTCCACCATCTACAAGGCACAAGTCAGGAGTGTGGTGGAATATTCTCTACTTGCCTGGATGGGTGCAGCTCCAACAACACTCAAGAAGCTCGACACCAGCCAGGACAAAGCAGCCCACTTGATTGGCACCCCAGCTACTAACTTTCACTCCCTCCACCACCGATGCACAGTGGCAGCAGTGTGTACCATCTATTGTACCAGTGCATTGCTAGATAAATTAAGGAATATGCACTGTTATAAACCCACAACCTCTCTATGACTATGACTATGACCACCGAGAAGGAGAAGGCCAGCAGATGCATGAGAACACCACCAACTGTAAGTTCCCCTCCAAGCCACACACTATCCTGACTTGGATCTATATTGCCGTTCCTTCACTGTTGCTGGGTCAAAATCCTGGGACTCCCTTCCTTACAGCACTGTGGTTGTACCTACCCCACAGGGACTGCAGCGGTTCAAGAAGGCAGCTCACTACCACCTTCTCAAGGGTAATTAGCAATGGGCAATAAATGCTGGCCTAGCCAGTGATGCCCACATCCCTTGAACAAATAAAAAAAAATGTATTCCTCTATATTCTGTGTTGCTAATATAGTTGCCAGCATTCGCCAGAGCTGGCGGGCAGCCATAAAGACAGGGCTAAATTGTGGCGAGTCGAAGAGACTTAGTAGTTGGCAGGAAAAAAGACAGAGGCGCAAGGGGAGAGCCAACTGTGCAACAGCCCCGACAAACAAATTTCTCTGCAGCACCTGTGGAAGAGCCTGTCACTCCAGAATTGGCCTTTATAGCCACTCCAGGCGCTGCTTCACAAACCACTGACCACCTCCAGGCGCGTATCCATTGTCTCTCGAGATAAGGAGGCCCAAAAGAAAGAAGAAGAATATAAAATAAGAAATAATTCAATCGTTTAGTATGAAACAATACTGAATTATCGTGAATAGGATGTATTTGTGTAAATAATGCATAAGGTTCCTTCCTTGAAATCTAACTAATACAATAAAGCAATATTTCACTAAAATGCAATTTGTCTATTTTCCATCTCTTACTGCCAACAGTGCAATAAGTCAAAACATTTGCACAGGATAAGTAGTTAATTTTTGTTACAGAAGAACAAATGTAAATAATGTCAATTTACCTCTGATTAGACAGTTGAACTTACTATTGACTCTAAGCTGGAATGTTTTGGAGCTGAAAATGAGATGGGATCTTCTCAGCAGTAACTGTACACAGTTATTACTATAAGCCTGTCTTAAAGTGCTTTACATCTGTCATTTTTGATGCTGGCAACAATGCCATAAATAGCCAGTGCATTGCTAGATAAATTAAGGAATATGTACTGTTATAAATGGGTCGACATTAAACAGAGTTAAGTTTCATTCACATCCCACTATGCTTACCTCCTCCGTTAGCATAACAGCCATTGAAAAACATTGACATTTGCAACATAAAGGGAGTGCATTTGACCCCTTGGAGGTCATTTTAACTTTTCCTCTCCTCCCATGGTGGTTTGGGGGGCAGGTGGCCATGGGAAGCAATCCATACACATTAATTAAATTGAGCTCTCCCAATGGCCTAAAAGGTAAAAATGTCATCCAGTGTCTTACAAAGGCATTCAGAATAGAGAGTCTCATGGTTGATGGCTGGTCTGAAAGTTGATGCGAAATGGTTAGGTTGTTACAGTTGACTATATGCCCATGGCTATGTATGCCCACACTTGATTGCTATCAGTTATTACTTGCTGAAAAGTGAATGTTGGTGGATATCAGTGGAAAATAAGATTGAACTAAGCTCTGATTTCTTCCATGGTCAAACAGACTGTAACATTTGCTGTCTAGACCTACTTGGATCATACTGTCGGAAGTGTCAGTGCTTTTTGGAGAAAATTGGGAAAACAGAAACACTGGGCTGAAATTTATACTCTCACTGCCGGAATTGGCAGCGGGTGAAAACAATGGCGGCCCGTCCGTGTGGGCTGCACGTCGCAGAGCTTCTGCGAGATTCAGCATGGTGGCTGATTTAAATAGACGGTGCGGATCGCCCCCCCACCCCCACCCGATGACATGGAGGGGGTGGGCTGTGCCTGTATGCAGGCGCTGATGTCATTTCTAAAGGGCTTCCAGCCCGACCATTCCATTTAAATATTTAAAAGTACATTGATGTAAAAAAAATTGAATAAATTTATTTTGTCCCTCTCCCACCCCCCAATTACCATAGAATTAATTACTTGCCTCTTCCCCCCCCCAAAAAAAACACTTACTTTGTCCAGCTTACCTTCCCCCCCACCCCAAAGTGCATAAACTTTCCACTATAACCCCTCCCACCATTCCCTACACCAATAATATTACTTTGAACCTGCTGACCCCACCCCCTGCAATGAGAAACTTACCTGCTACCTCCTCCCCACCAGTGTTCCCCCTCAGTTCGCCCGACGGGGATCTGAAGGCATGGGAGTGCCAGCGACCGGCATGAAGATCACTCTGGGACAGATGGCGGGGGCGTAACAGTAATTAATTTGTTTATTTTAATGAATTTAAATATTTAAATTGGGCTCCTGTCACCAAGTGGCGGAGGGAGGGCCGCCATGAGGCTTCTCCGCCGCTGGCAATATCAGGCTGGGCCTTCCCAGCATCGAGGTCCGTGGTGGGCCTCTCTCGGAGGCATTTTTCGCCCCCACCGCACCCCACACCGTGCCACGACCCCTGACGTCGGGGAGTTTGTAAAATTCAGCCTATTTTCTGACTGCTTTCAAAGAAGATGCACTTATTGGCACACTGATCCTTAAGTCAAGCTTTGCCATAGGTAGCCTGTCTCTTTTTTTTTGACACTTCTATGATGCAGACCTAATCTGTATCTCAAGGTAGCATGCATAGGTGAGCAACAAAGTTAAGTTACTTGCATTTGCTGTGGTCTTCATTATTTGATTGCGATTTGTGTATAGCTGCCACCTAATACTGCAACTGTTTTTAATTTCTCTGGTACCAAACACCCCTGACAAGATGGTTCATTGTTTGCCTCTAAAAGCAAAACTACAGCCATTATTACCATTTTATTCTGGTTGTGAGTTAATTCTCAGCCCACTGGCCCAGACCAGCAGCATAATATTCACATTTATAGTCTATACAGATTTTTACCCAAATCAGCAGCTCTTTTTTTCCACCATGGTGATTATAAATGTGACTTTGTAATTATTATGCATACAGTTACTTTAAAGTTAATTTCATGACTGTTGAGTAATGACATAAGCACAAATCTTGCAAGAGCAATTTTTCTGGTGTTGACAAATCTGTTCCTGTGATTTAATCAGAACAAATTTCACACAATTGGTATCAGGTTACATTTCATTGAAAGTGGTTCTGCAATATTAATGTGATATATGGAGGGTGATGGCAATGCATAATTC
This sequence comes from Heterodontus francisci, assembly GCF_036365525.1. Classification (NCBI taxonomy): domain Eukaryota; kingdom Metazoa; phylum Chordata; class Chondrichthyes; order Heterodontiformes; family Heterodontidae; genus Heterodontus; species Heterodontus francisci. The sequence continues at coordinate 38,459,655 of NC_090379.1, forward strand.
CATTTTCTCCAAGACTGATAGCCTCCTCAAATACTCTTGTTTCACCCTTGCCTTTAAAATCAAATGCAAGGCACTCATTTTTTTTTATTTCAAAGACGGAAACCATCCACTAGTTGCCTCTAACTCAGGCCCTCTGTGTTCTTTTCTCTCCCCATTCAATTCTTGGTAGAACTTCCAGCCATCTCTGAAATTCCTCACCTAAACCCCTCTGGCACCCTCTCCACCTTCAGTCAAACTCTAAGGCTGGGATTTTACAAAGCTCCCGATCGGTGGGGGGATGGGGGTGATGCTGGAAGATCATCCCTGCAGCGACCCGCCATGGACCATGATGCCGGGAGGGCCGGGCCCGATCTTCCCAGTGGCAGCAAGGCTCCGTGGCAGCCCCACCGCTGCTGAGCGATGGGACTCGGATTAAAATATATTTAAAATAGCAGAATACATACATTTAAATAAAATTGTCTCCAATCTTACTGTCAACTGTGATGATCTGAGCGGCTCCCAGCACTCATGCGCCTTCACTTGCCCATCTGGAGAAAGCAGGCGCCGGAGTGGTGGGGAAGGGGAGAACTTAGGATTTTTAGTGCGGGGTGGGGAGGGAACGGGGTCAAATTTACAGCATTAGTGTGAGGGATGGTGGGAAGTGGTGACCTGTGAACGTTTTCAGTTTGGTGGGGGGGTGTGGAAGGTCAAGTGTGGAAGGTAAGTGCTTTGGTGGGGAGAGCGCAAATAATGAATTTTATGGTTATTGGGGGGGGGGGGGTGGGAAAGGGGTGGAAGATCTTTTAATCAGTACAGTGGGGAGGGGTATAACTATAAAATTTTAATTAGCTGGCAGGGCTTTAAAAATGGCGCCAGCACCTGCGCACAGCTGATACCATTGCCGGCGACGGAGAGCCTGCCTCCTCCATGTGACTGGGGAGAGAGGGTGGCCCGACCAGCATATTATTGTGGGCCGCCGTGAGGAAGATCGTGGCAGCACGTGCGGGCTGCCATTTTGTTTCGCTTGCCGCCACTCCCAATGGGTGCATAAAATCCAGCCCTAAGTCTCTTACAGATGGTTGCTGTCTGTTCTCTTCCCCTCCAAAAGACTTGGCATGTTTTTCTACATTAAAGGCACTATATAAATGCAAATCATATAAGAAAATCTGCTGTTAATGAGCTAAATACCTAATTGGTTATGATAAGTATGACACGTACACGATACTTGTCTACTATGTGATTAATATATTTACCATATAATTGGAAAATGCAGAGTTTACAACTTTCTTTTCCATATTAACAAATACAATACATTATCTCCATGTTTTCTGACAATAAGAATGCATCCAATGTTATTAGAAAGCATAAAATAACTATTGCTTTTGTCTTGATTGCTGCTGTCAAGGGGGTCAAGGTAATTCTATTTTCCATATATTTATTAGGTTTTGTGCATTGTGTATTTATGAAGATCCACTCTCAAATGCCACACGTGAATGTATATAAATGATGAGTATAAATGCATTCTGCCATAACGTAATGGGAGAACAAAGTAAAAGTATTACTATTTTTATATAATTCAAACCGACCTAATATAAATGACTGTGTTTCACAATTAATTTGTGATATGAATCCTATGACTGCATTTGCACTAATATAAACTTGCAACCTCCCATTCCAAATCACATCAGTTCAATGAAAACCCAAGTCATATTAGTTAAATCATAAATCCAAGTCTAGACCAAAATAATTTGGGAGTAAATTAAGTATGCCTGATGCTCAGAATTTAATGTAATAGTCTAGCACAGGATTCTAACATTGTAAGTAAAATTATTAGTTAAGTAAAATATTAAGTAAAATGTTATTGTTTGAACATTTTAAAAAATATTTTTATTTTATAAGACCTTGAAATTTAACTCCAAGCCTTGTGTAAAATTTGTTGCTTATGTACTTTTAAATCTTCAATTTGAGTACAGATGTTTTTATACAATTTGCCCACCTCTGACATTTTTGCTGAAAACATCAACACTCAGCTTCATAAAATCTCATGCTGTTAAATGTTTCTGAAAGCAGTTACAATGTCTATTTATAGCATTTTGTGTAGATCAACATCAAACCCAAATTCAGGATAATTACTTTTTTGACATTATCTTGTTTTAGCACCAGAAATATGCAATTCTGTTCTGTAAACTCCAGCAAAAGTGTTGTACAATGGTTTAATTGATAATTGGCACAGTAGACCTTTAGCATTCTTTGTGTACAAGAGGCTTCACTCAGTCATCCAGTGGGAGAAATCACACAATGTACCTTCAAGGAAAGTGTTGTACATTCAGATGCTACTATCTTCTAAGTAACTGAGTTTTTTCATGCCATTTTCCACATCAGTCATAAGATCGAATGCTTGGGCTAAGAGAGCAAACATTTTTTTCAAAGAACCTGGCAGCATATCTTTTAAGAGAGTTTGGAAAAGTTAATTAACAGCACATAAGCAAGACATTGCCTGTAGTGACATCTACACGGCACAATTTTTAACTAAACTAAAATGTCAAAAATGTGCAGATAGATTTACATTGCAACACTTTAAGAAGGTTGAAAGAGTTCATCTGGCTGAATATGTCTACACTGTAGTTCTAGGGATGGTAATGGGTGTGTATCTTTATTTTGATTCCCTTACATACATTTTTGTAATGCACTCAAACTGAAAAAATAATGTAACAGTTTAGTTTTTTGTACTGATTCTATGATGAAAATGATGATCTTAACCAATAAACAGACTTTGCTGTACCACAGATCAAATTATTTGGTTTTGCAGTACGTCAGAACTAAACTCAAATGCCACTCAAAATTTATCACCTTGCAGGACTAATTCTAGATTTTATAGAATGTTATTTTCACTCCTTTTGTTCAACTCCACGTACTCTACAAATGAATCATAAATCATCTATAGAGTTCTTTTGTATAGATCCAAATTAGAAAGTCTTGTGTCTGAGAAATCGAATGCTAAACATTCACTTTGGAGCAGGAAAAGGCAATACGTTCCAATTTTATTTTTAAAAAAGACTCTTGGTTTTTCTTTGGCCTTTTTATCTTGAACTTAATTTCTCCATGTAGCACATATAGCGTTTGAGGAGGAAGTTCTGTAGATAAGTTTTTATTGTTTCTGCTATTAGATGACTGCAATTCCCTGAGTAAGATTACTTCTTTTGTGGATCTAGAAATACCTTACTAAAAGTAGATATATTTAAATATGCACATCACAAAAATATGTTTACACAATTTCATTGCAAACATGTTTTGTTGCAATAGATATTGTCATGTCTTGAAGCATCTGTAGCTGAGGAAAGAGTGTAAGTGCTTTGATTTGTTGGTGTACAAATAAGTCTTTTAATGGAATGGGTGACAGACGGGCTTTTCTTATTCACAGTTCTTTGTTTCAGACCACCTGTTAGTAGGGCACTGCCTCAGCCTGAGAAACTACAAACAAATAATGTTGGGAAGAAAAAGAAACCCATTGAGGTACATGATTGAAGATTGATTTTAAAACGAATTATGCATGCTTAACCTAGATTTCCCACTTCAGTTAAATCCTGAGGAGAACTTTGAAGAAGCATGTTTTGTGACCTCATTGTTATGAACATGGTTGAATGGAACAAGCCACTTGGTAGTGAGGTAGGGGTGATAGGGATGAGGCGGGGCTAAAGAGTGGCGAGTCGAAGAGACTTAGCTGTTGGCAGGAAAAAAGACAGAAGCGCAAGGAGAGAGCCAACTGTGTAACAGCCCCGACAACCAATTTTATCTGCAGCGCCTGTGTAAGAGTCTGTCACTCTAGAATTGGCCTTTATAGTCACTCCAGGCGCTGCTTCACAAATCACTGACCACCTCTAGGCACTTACCCATTGTCTCTCGAGACAAGGAGGCCAAAGAAGAGGGGTGATTGCAGGGAGGGAGGGGCACTAGGGTGCTGCTGCAGGAATTAAAAGCCTGCAGCAACTTACAAAGGAGACCACAGACAAAATTCTTCCGTCAGGATGTTATATTGTTTGCAATTAAAGAATACCTGTGTGATCTGAGGAAGGTCAGAGAACCCCAACATTCTGCAAAACAAGGTAAAAATGTGCTTCTGCATGAGGTAGGGCAGAGGAGGGAAGCTTCTTGTATGGAACAATGTGCACCTCCAAGGTAAGCAACAATGCAGGAGGGACTAAGGCAGTGAGTACCTCTTGCACCTAGAAGGACAAGGGCAGCAGACGCATGGGAACACCACCATCTGCAAGTTCTCTTTCAAGCCACACGCCATCCTGACTTGGAAATATATCGTCGTTCCTTCACTGTCGCTGGATCAAAATCCTGGAACTCTCTCCCTAACAGCACTGTGGGTGTACCCGCACCAGATGGACTGCAGCAGTTCAAGAAGGTAGCTCACCACCACCTTCTCAAGGGTAATTAGGGATGGGCAACAAATGCTGGCCTTGCTAGTGATGCTTACACCCATGAAAACGAATATTAAAAAAAAATGACTGGCCCAAGCATGGTAACTTACCACTAGGGAAAAAACTCTAATAAGCTTGCTAGGAGATGCAAGGGAGCAAATTCCAGATTTCCACTACCCTTTGTGTGAAAAGACATTTCCTGATTTCAGTCCTAAATGGCATAGCTCTAATTTTAAGATCATACCCTCTTGTTTTGGATTCACCACCAGATGAAATGGATTCTTTGTATCTACCCGATTGTATAATTTTAAACCTATTAGATTACCGCCCCCAGCCCCACGCCCCACTTTCCCCACTCCTCCACATCACCTTCAAAACTCAAGGGGATACAATACACGATGCATAAACTTGACATTATTATTCAACCCGTTAACAGCAAAAAAAAGGCAAAAGGAAGGGTTTTTCATGGTACCTATAAATGTATAAGTTTTAAAATCATTGCCACCTTCAAGATAACATCTAGCAACCCTGGGCATCTAGTTTTATACCAACACAATTTTGAAAGAGCACAGAGTAGAAATTGTGGACATCTCGTTTGCATGTGACCACCAAATATGGGTGTGAACTTCTGCTGGACATTGGAAATGACAGTAGAAATGGTTTGGGCCATTCCCATTCACCCAGTTAGTGCTACAAAAGCAAGCAAATGGTGGTAGAAAGTCTGGATATTGTGTGTAGCCCTAATTTGTATCAATACGAACCATTCTGACTAGTGTTCTAGTCTGAATACCTATTTTATGCTTGGCTTTCCAGGAAAAAGTGTTGATCAGACACTAAGATATGCATTATGCTCTCTGAAATGTTCTCCTTCATATATCCAAGAAGAATTTTCTGGTAATTTATTTTCCTTCTATTTGGTAGGACTTCACTCTGGCGTTGGCATTTGGATATCGTGGTAATGACTGCCGAAACAATGTACATTATTTAAATGATGGTGCTGATATCATTTATCACACAGCATCAATTGGAATTGTCCACAATATTGCCACAGGTAGAACATTAATTTTTATACTAAATATTTGCAGTTCCTTTTTTAAATAGAAAATGTTGATTTATTTGAAAAATATGGAACCTTTGCATGCAAATATGATGCAGCCAGGTGGATGTTGTAATTTAGGATCACTGTCTTTTTAAGGACTATATATCATAGTGTTGCCATTTTAGTCAGATATTTCCCTGCACTGTTTGCAAAACCCCATTAAAATACAACATTATTAGTTCTTTAACTATGGCCACAAACATTCTTGGGACCAGGGAAGGCAGTGGTAGAGCAGACAGATTACTGTGTGATTTTAAATGCTGATACTACAGTCCTACCACCTACATTGTCCCCGTTTTATCCCAGACAGCCTTCCATATCAGGCAAATGTCATTACCATAGATGTCAATTACAAAGTCACCATTTAAACTGTATAAAGCATGCCAGCACTTTCAGGCAGTTCAGCAGCTGTTTGCACCTTGTTCAAGTGTACTTACCTGTCATTAACTATTGAACTTTTAATAAACGATTGAAGTCAACCCCTTGAGACACTTTTTCTTATCTCTTTCTCTCAATTGTCTGATATTGCAGGAAAAGCTGTAAGGAGTTTATGTAGATCTTTATTCAAGCTTTGTTAATTTCACACCCAGTACCTGGTGCATTGTAAAAATTCCCTGAGACTTTTATGGACAAGGTCTGGCTGGAGGCTTTGAGGCACACAATTCACACTGTAGCACAGTACCGCTCAGACTGGGCAAAACACGTTGACACCAATGTGCCTGCTATAATGGGTGGGCATCGTTCAACATATTTCCTTCGGTGTCCCTTACTAACACTGGATACTTACACCTGTGAATCCCTGACTTCCATCCTGTGGATGGGGAAAATTTGAAGTTAATAATCTAGTCTTGCAGTGCTGAGGCACTTTCCAAGGAGGTTCCAAAGAGTGCAAGCTGGATGCCCTAGATGGGCATAGAAACCAAGGCAACCATATTTATTATATAAATGAAGCATGTTTCCCCAAGCCCTAAATATTCGTCAGGACGAGCTGTAAAAGTTGCCAGCAGCTGCAATCCCAATGTGATTGCTGGAACAGTAGGACCATAATGCTGAAGAAGTTCTTGAGAAATTCTGACTGGGGATGGGGCGGTGGGAGCAATGTTTCCTCTAAGCTGCGCAGCTGTGCAGCAACACACACTGAGCACAAGCCAGTCCCTTTAAGTTACCATGCATGTGCGGCTGCACAAAAAAATGTAAAGGGCCCATGCACTTAAATGAATAGGCAGCACACAATAAACCAAAATTAGACGACTGTTAGGTGGGAGATTTGGTTGGTGCCTTTTTTTTTTGCAAGAGTCATCAGAATTAGTGCATGGAGCCCTCTTAGTAACTATGGTGTAGCTTTAAATGTGTGAAAATGTTGCAACATCAAAAAAGTAGTGTAGTTGGATTTCATGGTTATTGTTCACAGGGAATCCTTGATGAGCAGATAAAATTTTAACATCAGTATGAGCTGGAGGTGAAGGATGTGTCTTGTCATATGGTGAATTATCAAAGGCAGGTGGACTCCCAGCAAGTTCAATACCATAGGAATATAGGAGCAGGAGTAGGCCATTCACCCCATCGAGCCTGCTCCGCCATTCAGTACGATCATGGCTGATCATCCACTTCAATGCCTTTTTCCCACACTAACCCCATATCCCTTTATGTCATTGGTATTTAGAAATCTGTCAATCTCTACTTTAAACATACTCAATGACTGAGCTTCCACAGCCCTCCAGGGAAGAGAATTCCAAAGATTCACAACCCTCTGAGTAAAGAAATTTCCCTCATCTCTGTCCTAAGTGGCTTCCCCCTTATTTTGAAATTGTGTCCCCTGGTTCTAGACTGCCCAACCAGAGGAAACATCTTACCTGCATCTACATTCTTTAAGTATTTTGTAGGTTTCAATGAGATCACCTCCCATTCTTTGAAACTCTAGAGAATACAAGCCTAGTTTCCCCAATCTCTCTTTCTAGCACAGACCCGCCATCCCGGGAATAAATCTGGTGAACCTTTGTTGCTCTCCCTCTATGGCAATAATATCTTTCTTAAGATTAGAGGACCAAAATTGTACACATTACTCCAGGTACGGTCTAATCAAGGTTCCATACAATTGAAGCAAGACTTCACTACTCCTGTACTCAAATCCTCTTGTGATAAAGGCTAACATACCATTAGCTTTCCTAATTGCTTGCTGTACCTGCATGTTAGCTTTCAGTGACTTATTAACGAGAACACCCAGGTTCCTTTGTACATCTACACTTTCTAATCTTTTACCATTTAAGAAATACTCTGCACATCTATTCCTCCTACCAAAATGCATAACCTCACATTTTTCCACATTATATTCCATCTGCCTGGTTCTTGCCCACTCACTAAGTTTGTCCAAATCCCCTTGAAGCCGCTTTGCATCTTCCTCACAACACACATTCCCACCTAGTTTTGTGTCATCTGTGAACTTGGAAATACTACAATTGGTCCCCACATCCAAATCATTAATATATATTGTGAACAGCTGGGGCCCAAGTACTCATCCTTGCGGTACCCCACTAGTCACAGCCTGCCAACGCGAGAATGACCAGTTTATTCCTACTCTCTGTTTTCTGCCTGTTAACCAATCCTTAATCCATGCCAGTATATTACCTCCAATCCCATGTGCTTTAATTTATCTAACTAACCTCCTGTGGGGGACTTTATCAAAAGCCTTCTGAAAATCCAAGTATAATACGTCCAATGATTCCCCTTTATTAATTCTGTTAGTGACATCCTCAAAAAACTCCAACAGGTTAGTCAAACATGATTTCCCATTCATAAATCCATGTTGACTATGCCCAATCAGATCATTATTATCCAAGTGTCCATTTATCACATCCTTTAGAATAGATTCTAACATTTCCCCTACTACTGATGTAAGGCGAACAGGTTTGTAATACCCTGTTCTCTCTCTCACTCCCTTCTTAAATAGTGGGGTGATATTTGCTACCTTCCAATCTGCAGGAACCGTTCCAGAATCTATAGAATTTTGTAAGAATGATCACTAATGTGTCCATTATCTCCATAGCTATCTATTTTAACACTATGGGATGTAGAATATCAGGTCCTGGGGACTTGTCAACCTTCAGCCCCACTAATTTCTCCAATACAACTTTCTTACTAATACTAATCTCCTTCAATTCCTCACTCCCCCTAGTCCCTTGGATCTCTAATATCAAGCCAAGGAAAGTTGAACTGATGTCTCAGCAAATGTAAAACTTCACGCAAATTTTCCTGAAAAAAAAGTCAAAATGTTGTCGCAAAATTGTTTCTAACTTATTTAAAGCTACACTAATTCTGTTATGAAAGAACTGCATAAGGGTGAAGGATTTTTTTTCCTGCTATGTACAGACAGCATATTCAGGACTAGAAGGAAAAAAACCAAGGGAGTAATTGGGAGGTCTTCTATACGTACAATGAGTGACCCTGACCAAAATTGTGCAACGGCAGTTCCTAAGTTAATTTTTTTTCTAGTGAAAAATAAGGAAGAATGTCTACGTTTTTATTATGTTTGTAATGATTTTATTTTTACATTTCCAGAAATACGTGCATTAATGCCTACTCCTTTCATTTGCAATTTACTTTAGGTTTTCAGTCTTTTTATCTTGAACATACAGATGACATCCTGTGCCTAACTGTTAACCAGCATCCCAAATTTCAAAAGATAATAGCAACAGGACAAGTTGGTATGTACAAAAGTGGCAGGGGGAATATATCAGTTACTGATCTGTTCCTACAGTTTTTGCCCGATGTGATACAAATGTCTGATTTTGTTCTCATTTTGTTAATCAGAATCAAAGACATAATTTCCCTTCGGAAGAGAAAATGCTTCACAGAACATACCACATTTTGTACAAAAAATCAATTTACAATATTACAATTTTATGACGACATTTAGTCAAACAATATACAAGCATTTTTTGTTAATTTTTTTTGTGAAAGTATCCCTTACAAGTTTTTTGAAAATACCACAGCATCTGAACTAGTCTGTATGTATAGACTTTCCTTGCACACATTCTAGGTATAATATGTAGAATGCTCTACACTACAAAAAAAAATCCATTCTACTGTAGCTACTGGCAGGGGAAATAAAATGTAAACAAAAATTACTGTCATGATAAAAAAAACTATGAATTCACAATTTGATCTGCATAAAACATTTAAAATAGCATTAACTATAAACATTGCAGCAACATACAATAGTATGTCTCTGTGTCTTCAAAATCAGACACAAAGTTGCAGCAAAACATCTAACATCTAACTTTGATGTGCTCCTATGCTCCCCAACTCACGTTCCCTTCCCCCCCCCCCGACCCCAGCAAAGAAAATCACACCTTGGCACCTCCTCTTCCTCTTTCCTTTCCTCCTCCGCCACTCCCCATTCCTCACTTTTCCTCCTTAACCCCAACTCTCCTCTCTTCCCACTATATTGCCTTTCCTTGTTCCCTATCCTTCTCCTCCCTCCCCTCTCCCCCTTTCCCTTTTCCTCTCCCCCTCTTCCTCCCTGTAATCTTCTCCAGCACTACAACCCACTGAGGTATCTGTGCTCTTCCAATTCTCACCACTTGCCCATCACTGATTTAATCGATCCACCATTGGCGGTCATGCCTTCAGCTGCCAAAGCCCTAAGCAGAGGAATTCCCACTGTTAGCTCCTTCGCCTCTCTTCCTCCCTTTCCTCATTTAAAATGCTCCTTAAGCCTACCTCTTTGACAAGCCTTTGGTCATCTGCTCTAATATCTCCTTGTGTGGCTCAGTGTCAAATTTTGTTTGATAACACTCCTGTGAAGTATCTTGGGACATTTTAATACCTTAAAGGCAGTATAAAAATACAAGTTGTTGTTGCCAGAGGATCGTCCACAATATGGTGATTAATCTGTCTCTAGAAAATCACATGGGCTAGCAGTCCTGTCTCATGACACTTCTCTGGCAGCAATGCCACTGGGAGGAAAGTCCTCGCCGATTATGTTGAAGGGGGCGGGGGAGACCAAGCCAAAATCAAATAGTAAAAATACTACAAGCTGTTCATGAGATATGTCAAACCATTGGACATGTGGCATAACTAAAACTAACAACTTGTAAAAAGGGTGGCACAGTGGCGCAGTGGTTAGCACCGCAGCCTCACAGCTCCAGGGACCTGGGTTCGATTCTGGGTACTGCCTGTGCAGAGTTTGCAAGTTCTCCCTGTGACCATGTGGGTTTTCGCCGGGTGCTGCAGTTTCCTCCCACAGCCAAAGACTTGCAGGTGATAGGTAATTTGGCCATTGTGAATTGTCCCTAGTGTAGGTAGGTGGTAGGGAATATGGGATTACTGTAGGGTTAGTATAAATGGGTGGTTGTTGGTCGGCACAGACTCGGTGGGCCGAAGGGCCTGTTTCAGTGCTGTATCTCTAAATAAATAAAATAGAAAAGGTGGTTGCCTTCTGGTATGTAAATTACCTGTGTTATTCCTGTTGAATGCATTTTATTCCACAAACATAACAGCAATGTACATTAACAGAGATTTCAACCACGTAATTTTCAAGATTTTTTTTTCCTTTGCTATCATAATTTGTGGAGTCTAATATTTTCATTAGGCCTCATTTCCTTGCTACATCCTTCTTAATATGTGTCAGTAATGTAAGGAACAAGCTTACATTTATATAGCACCTTTTACATCCTCAGGATATCTCAAAGTTCTTCACAGCTAATGTATGACTTTGTAAAGTATTGTTATGTGGCAGCCAATTTACACAGGGCAAGGAAAGGATCAGATCTCTTTTAGTGGTTTTGACTGAAGGATATACGTTGGCCAAAAGAACCCCAGCTGCTCTTCTTCAAATAGTATTCTGGTATATTCTACATCCACCTGAACAGGTGCTTGGTTTAACATCTTATCCGAAAGACAGCACCTCCAACAATGCAGCACTGCATCAATACTGTACTGAAGTATCAAAGTAAATTATGTGCTGAAATCCTGGGGTGAGGTTTGAACCCATGAATTTCTAGTTTAGAGACAAGTGTGCTAGAATTGAGCCAAGCTGTCTTTTTGTTTTGCTTCTATATATGTACTTTTTAAAAAATTCCTATTGGAAATGTCATTCACTACCTTGTCATTATTTCATTTCTGTGTATGATGAAATAGCTTTCAGCATCTGTTACAAATATCAAGACTTTTAACGTTGTACCCATATATATCCTTCATCTCCATATTGAGACAGGCTGAATTCACACCTGTTTGGTTCATTACTCTGATTTACTTTTTTGGTATTCATCTAGAATTGCTAAACAGAAAAGAATTCATACCTGGGTTATTTTGTACCAAAATTTTAAACAAATTTATGAAGAATGCATTTTTGATTTCATTACAAATAATAAATGGAAGAAATCATCCCCCATCCACTTTAAAATTTATAGCAAGTTATTTCCTTCATCACAATGTTAAGATGAGCTACATCCACAATAATATCTTTTGAATTTTGGAAGCAGTCAAATGAATCACATCCCTTAAATTTTAATTGGTTTCATTAAAGCTTTTCCTAGTAGTAGAAGCAGAATTGACCTGTCCTGTTAGGTGTTGTTTCTAACAATGTTTGTAGTCCTCTTCTTCAGGCCAAAAATATCATCTCAGTTTTCAAAAAGGGCTTCAGCAGGATCTTCTACTCCCAGGCCATTTAAATAAGCTTTCTGATCATTTTATTAATCTTTTGTAAATGCGTCTCTTGCTCATTACACAGTTGGATTAGCTACATGATTCTCTATTTTACAAGTAATTTGGCTGGTTAATTGCTAAATGTGAAATGAGAATTATCATAAAAGGAACAGAATTGGCCATTTTACAGATATTGTCACATCACACAAAGTTGGTAGCAGTAAAATTAGGACTGCCCTTTTTTGGGTTGTCAACTGTAAAACACAGCCAAATATAAGATTATTAATTAAGATAAAAGTATTCCTTACAGGTGTACAACAACAATTTGGGTTTATTCTGATTGTTTGTCTGCAGGGCAAGAGGAAAAATCACCTCTGCTAGACACCTCCATAGGCCTAGATGCAGTACATAAGAAATAAGAGGTGGAGTAGGCCATTTGGCCCTTTGAGCCTGCTACGCCATTTAAAAGGATCATGGCTGATCTTCTACCTCAACTCCACCTTCCCACACAAGTCCTATAATACCTTAAGTCCCTTAGTACCCAACAATCTGTCAACCTCTGTCTTGAAAATACTCAACGACTGAGCATCCACAGCTCTCTGGGGTACAGAATTCCAAAGAATCACAACCCTTTGAGGGAAGACATTTCTCCTCATCTCAGCCCCAAATGGCCGACCTTTATTCTGAGACTGTGACACTGTGACGCAACTTCATTTTGAAAAAATTAAACCATTTTGTTGCAATCAAAATATAAAGAAATACAGGAATATTATGTCATGCCCATTAGAAACTTCAAGAAAAATCATATTCACAGGCATGCAAGTTGACATCTGTTTATTACAGCCATTTTAGTGTCATTTTAATTCTTGTTTTTTTATCTATAATTTTAAGTACTGATAGATATCCAGAAATAGCAACACTAAATACAAACTGTTTCAATTATATAGCTTATAGTAAAAGCATACTTTTGTATATTTACCAGTACTTAGTGTATGTTTACTCTAACTGTGCTTTTTATTATTTTTGTTTTGTTTTTGTATTGTATTTTGTTTCTGGCCTTGGCTGTGAAATAATTTAAAGGTGACTCTGCTGACATGTCAGGTAAGAAATCTAAAATATTTGGCCTACACCCTACCCTCCAACTACATCATGGAGTGCAAACGACCACTTTTACAATTAAAATAATGTTCTCAAGCTGCAACAGGTTATGCCTGTATGCACAAAAAACATTAATATATCAGAAACCAGTTCAGTGGTGGCTAAGGTTTTAGAAACCATAATCAGAAAAAATATTAACCGATTCAGAGAGGTTCGAGTTAATTAAGGATGGTCAGCATGTATTTGGAAAAGACAGATCATGCTTGAATAATCTAATTGAATTTTTTGGTGAAGTAACAGAGAAGGTTGATGAAGGGAATTAAAGGCTAGTCTAATGGCAACCATGAAACCATTGTCGATTGTTGTAAAAACCCATCTGGTTCATGAATGTCCTTAGGGAAGGAAATCTGCAGTCCTTACCCGGTCTGGCCTATATCTGACTCCAGATCCACAGCAATGTGGTTGACTCTTAAATGCCCTCTGAAAAGGCTGAGCAAGCCACTCAGTTGTATTAAACCACTACAAAGTGTAAGAAAAGGAATGAAACCAGACAAACCACCCAGCATCGCCCTAAGCACCGGAAATGACAATGGCAAACCCAGCCCTGTCGACCCTGCAAAGTCCTCCTTACTAACATCTTGAGGCCTGTGTCAAAATTGGGAGAGCTGTCCCACAGACTAGTCAAGCAACAGCCTGATATAGTCATACTCATGGAAACCTACCTGACAGATAATGTCCCTGACACCACCATCATCATCCCTGGGTATGTCCTGTCCCACCGACAGGACAGTCCCACCAGAGGTGGCAGCACAGTGCTATACAGTCAGGAGGGAGTTGCCCTGGGAGTCCTCAAAATTGACTCTGGACCCCATGTAGTCTCATGGCATCAGGTCAAACATGGGCAAGGAAACTGCCTGCTGATTACCACCTACTGCTCCCCCTCGGCAGATGAATCAGTGCTTCTCCATATTGAACACCAATTGGAAGAAGCACAAAGGGTAGCAAGGGGACACAATGTACTCTGGATAGGGGAGCCCAGCACATCAGTGCAAAGGTCAAGGCTGAAGCATTTGCATCCATCTTCAGCCAGAAGTGCTGGGTGGATGATCCATCTCAGCCTCCTGCTGAGGTCCCCAGCATCACAGATGCCAGTCTTCACTCCACGTGATTGCAAAAAATGGCTGAAGGCACTGGATACTGCAAAGGCTATGGGCCCTGAAAACATTCCGGCAATTGTACTGAAGACGTGCTTCAGAACTAGCCGCGCCCCTAGCCAAACTGTTCCAGTGCAGTTACAACACTGACATCTACCCTGCAAACTGGAAACTTTCCCAAGTATTTCCTGTACCCAAAAAGCAGGATAAATACAACCCGGCCAATTATCACCCCATCAGTCTACTTCCGATCATCAGCAAAGTGATGGAAGATGTCATCAGCAGTGCTATCAAGCGGCACTTGCTCAGTAATAACCTGTTCACTGACGCTCAGTTTGGGCTCTGCCTGGGCCCCTCAGCTCCTGACCTCATTACAGCCTTGGTCCAAACATGGACAAAAGAGCTGAATTCCAGAAGTGAGGTGAGAGTCACTGCTCTTGTCATCAAGGCAGCATTTGACAGAGTATGGCATCAAGCAGCCCTAGCAAAACTGGAGCAATGGGAATTGGGGGTGGTGGTGGGGAGCTCTCTGCTGGTTGGGGTCATACCTAGCACAAAGGAAGATGGTTGTGGTTGGTGGAGGTCAATCATCTCAATCCCAGGACTTCACTGTAGGAGTTCCTCCGGGTAGTGTTCTAGGCCCAACCATCTTCAGCTGCTTCATCAATGACCTTCCCTCCATCATAACATCAGAAGTGAGGATGTTCACTAACGATTGCACAATGTTCAGCACCATTCTCGACTCCTCAGATACTGAAGTAGCCCGTGTCCATATGCAGCAAGAACTGGACAACATCCAGGCTTGGGCTGATGAGTGGCAAGTAGCATTCGTGCTACACAAGTGCCAGACAATGACCATCTCAAGTAAGAGAGAATCTAACCATCTCCCCAGTGGTGTTCAATGGCATTACCATTGCTGAATTGCCCCACTATCAACATTCTCAGGGTTACTGTTAACCAAAAACTGAACTGGACCGGCCATATAAACACTGGGTACAAGAGCAGGTCAGAGGCTGGGAATTCTACGGTGAGTAACTCATCTCCTGACTCCCCAAATCCTGTCCACCATCTACAAGGTATAAGTCAGGAGTGTGATGAATACTTTCCACTTTCCTTGGCGTGGCTCCAACAACACTCAAGAAGCTCGACACCAGCCAGGACAAAGCAGCCTGTTTGATTGACACCCCTTCCACCACCTTTAACATTCACTCCCTGCACCACCAATCCACAGTGGCAGCAGTGTGTACCATATGCAAGATGCACTGCAGCAACTCACCAAGGCTCCTTCGACAGCACCTTCCAAACCCGCGACATCTACCACCTAGAAGGACAAGGGCAGCAGGTGCATGGGAACACCACCACCTGCAAGTTCCCCTCCAAGCCACACAGCATCCTGATGGAACTATATCACTGTTCCTTCATTGTCGCTGGGTCAAAATCCTGGAGCTTCCTTCCTAACAGCACTGTGGATGTACCTACACCCCAAGGACTGCAACGGTTCAAGAAGGCAGCTCACCACCACCTTCTCAAGGGCAATTAGAGATAGGCAATAAATGCAAGCCTAGCCAGCGAAGCCCAGATCCCATGAACGAAAAAAAGCGAATGCGGTGGATTTTGTTTATATGGATTTTAAGAAAGCATTTTATAAGGTACCACATAAAAGGCTGGTTAAGAAAATTGAAGTTCATGGAATAGGAGGGTCAGTGTCCAATTGGATAAAAAAATTGGCTGAAGGACAGAAAACAGCGAGTCGAAGTAAATGGTTGCTTTTCAGACTGGAGGATGGTCGACAGTGGTGTTCCCCAAGGGCCAGTGCTGGGACCACTGCTTTGTTTTGGTATATATAAATGACTTGGATCTTGGAATACAGAGTAGAATCTCAAAATTTCCTGATTTGGAGGTGCAGAAAATAATGAGGATGATATGAACCACCTGCAACAGGACGTTACTAGGCTAGCAGAATGGGCAGACAGGTGGTAGATGGAATATAATACTGACAAATGTGGCAGAAGAAATAGGGAGAGGCAATATAAATGGCACAGTTCTAAAGAGTGTGCAGGAACAAAGAGATCTGGGGGTGCATATACATAGATCTTTGAAGGTGGCAGGACATATTGAGAGAGTGGTTAGTAAAGCATATGGGATTTTGGGCTTCATAAATAGAGGCATTGAGTACAAAATCAGAGAAGTTGTGCTGAACCTTTATAAAGCTCTGGTTAGTCACCTAACTGAAGTATTGCATCCAGTTCTGGTCACCACATTTTAGGAAGGTGTGAGGGTCCTTGAAAGGGTGCAGAGGAAATTTACCAGAATGGTTCCAGGAATGGAGGATTTTAGTTACAAGGTTAGGTGGAAAAGCTGGGGTTGTTCTCCTTAGAACAAAGGAGGTTGAGGGGAGATTTAACAGAAGCGTACAAGATTATGACAGGCTTAGATAAGTTAGACAAGGAAAAGCTGTTCCCATTAACAAATGGTACAAGGACCAGGGGACACAGATTGAAAATTTTGGGCAAAAAATGCAGGGGGAATATGAGGAAGCACTTTTTTTACGCGGCGTGTGGTAATGACTCGGAACTCACTGACCACAAGAGTGATGGAAGCAGAGTTGATCAATGACTTCAAGAGGAAGTTGGATGGCCACCTGAGAGAAATAGACTTGCAGGGCGACAGGGATCAAGCTGGGGAGTGGAACTGACAGCGTAGCTCTGTGGAAAGCCAGCATGGACTTGATGGGCCAAATGGCCGCCTCCTTTGCCATAAATGACTCTATGGCCGGAATTGTACGCCACCCCAGCGAGCCAGATGGTGGGCGGGGTGGCATAAAATTGAGCGGGAGGCTCTGGGAGGCCTTCCCGACCCGCTCTCGCCTCCGCCCCACTTTACGTGAGCCGGGGGGGTGGGGTGGGGGGGGGGGGTGGACGAGAAACAGGCTGCCCGCCCCAGGCCAATCAAGGCTCTTAAGTCCCACCTCGGAACACTTAAAGCCTGGGGACCTGTAAAATGCAGGTCGGATCCCCGGGCCGGGTGGATGGGGGTTCGCCACCGCCACCAGCTCCCGTCCGCCTGACGTAAAATCCAGCCCTATGACTCTAATTTGTAGTTCAGTAATTTGGTTCGATTGGGTGATTACCAATAATTAAAACATTTGGCGAATAATAGTTTTCATGATGCAAAAAGGCCAAATGTAAATCCACTGGGATCTTTGGAATAGCTATTTTCCTCTGTCTTGTTAAATTACTGGAAATTATATTCAATTTCCATTAAGGAGCAGACAGTGATGAGAACGATAATGAGTTACAAAAATCATTGATCTTCAGCATTGTAACTAACAAAATAATTTTTTGGGAATTATGTAGATTCATGTGTGAAAATATATCAAAGAAAAAAAGACGAGGTTGTCTTAAAAATGTAGAACTAATCTATAAGATGAGCAATAACTGAATGCCCTGCAGCAGAAACGCAAAGCTAAGGAGCCTTTTTAAAATAAAAGCAAAATACTGCGGATGCTGGAAATCTGAAATAAAAACAAGAAATGCTGGAACCACTCAGCAGGTCTGGCAGCATCTGTGAAAAGAGAAGCAGAGTTAACGTTTCGGGTCAGTGACCCTTCTTCGGAACTGACAAATATTAGAAAAGTCACAGGTTATAAGCAAGTGAGGTGGGGGTGGGGCAAGAGATAACAAAGGAGAAGGTGTAGATTGGACAAGGCCACATAGCTGACCAAAAGGTCATGGAGCAAAGGCAAACAATATGTTAATGGTGTGTTGAAAGACAAAGCATTAGTACAGATTAGGTGTTAACGGACTGAATATTGAACAGCAGCAAGCGCAAACCTGAAAAAAAACAGTGGGTAAGCAAACTGAACAAACTAAGATGAAATGAAATAAATGCAAAAAAAAGATTGTAAAAAATGTAAAAAAGAAAAAAAAACTAAAAATGAAAGTAAAATGGGGGGCTGTCATGCTCTGAAATTATTGAACTCCATGTTCAGTCCGGCAGGCTGCAGTGTGCCTAATCGGCAGATGAGATGCTGTTCCTCGAGCTTGTGTTGATGTTCACTGGAACACTGCAGCAATCCCAGGACAGAGATGTGAGCAAGAGAGCAGGGGGGAGTGTTGAAATGGCAAGCAACCGGAAGCTCAGGGTCCTGCTTGCGGACTGAGCGGAGATGTTCCGCAAAGCGGTCACCCAGTCAGCGCTTGGTCTCCCCAATGTACAGGAGACCACATTGTGAGCAGCGAATACAGTATACTACATTGAAAGAAATACAAGTAAATCGCTGCTTCACCTGAAAGGAGTGTTTGGGGCCTGGGATAGTGAGGAGAGAGGAGGTAAATGGGCAGGTATTACACCTCCTGCGATTGCAGGGGAAGGTGCCATGGGACGGGGACGAGGTGGTGGGGGTAATGGAGGAGTGGACCAGGGTGTCGGGGAGGGAACGATCCCTTTGGAATGCTGACAGGGGAAGGGAGGGGAACATGCGACTGGTAGTGGCATCACGCTGGAGGTGGCGGAAATGGCGGAGGATGATCCTTTGGATATGGAGGCTGATGGGGTGGAAAGTGAGGACAAGGGGAACCCTGTCACGGTTCTGGGAGGGAGGGGAAGGGGTGAGGGTAGAGGTGTGGGAAATGGGCCGGACACGGTTGAGGGCCCTGTCAACCACAGTGGGGGGAAATCCTCGGTTGAGGAAAAAGGAGGTCATATCAGAAGCACCGTCATGGAAGGTAGCATCATCAGAGCAGATGCATTGGAGACGGAGAAACTGGGAGAATGGAATGGACTCCTTACAGGAGGTAGGGTGTGAAGAAGTGTAGTCGAGGTAGCTGTGGGAGTCGGTGGGCTTATAATGGATATTAGTAGACAACCTATCCCCAGAGATGGAGACAGAGAAGTCGAGGAAGGGAAGGGAAGTGTCAGAGATGGACCATGTAAAGGTGAGAGAAGGGTGGAAATTGGAAGAAAAGTTAATAAAGTTTTCCAGTTCGGGGCGGGAGCAGGAAACAGCAGGAAACCGATACAGTCATCAATGTACCGGAAAAAAGTTGGAGGAGGGGGCCTGAGTAGGACTGGAACAAAGAATGCTCGACATATCCCACAAAAAGACAGGCATAACTAGGACCCATGCGGATACCCATAGCGACACCTTTTACTTGAAGGAAGTGCGTGGAGTTGAAGGAGAAGTTGTTCAATGTGAGAACAAGTTCAGCCAGGTGGAGGAGGGTGGTGGTGGATGGGGACTGGTTGAGCCTCTGTTCCAGGAAGAAGCGGAGAGCCCTCAAACCATCCTGGTGGGGGATGGAGGTGTAAAGCGATTGGATGTCCATAGTGAAGAGGAGGCGGTTGGGACCAGGAAACTGGAAATTGTCAAAATGACGTAGGGCGTCAGAAGAGTCACGGATGTAGGTGGGAAGAGACTGGACCAGCGGAGAAAAGATAGAGTCAAGATAGGAAGAAATAAATTCAGTGGGGCAGGAGCAGGCTGACACAATGGGTCTTCCGGGACAGTCCCGTTTGTGGATTTTGGGAAGGAGGTAGAAGCGGGCTGTCCAGGGTTGCGGGACTATGAGGTTGGAAGCTGTAGAGGGAAGATCTCCACAGGAGATGAGGTCAGTGACAGTCCTTTCGACGGTGGCTTGATGTTTGGTGGTGGGGTCATGGTCCAGAGGGAGGTAGGAAGAAGTGTCCGTGAGGTGGCATTGAGCTTCTGCAAGGTAGAGGTCGGTACGCCATACAACAACAGCACCAACCTTGTCTGCAGGTTTGAATACCATGTCGGGGTTAGACCTGAGAGAACGGAGTGCCTCAAGTTCAGAGGGGGGCAGGTTAGAGTGAGTGAGGGGGGCAGAGAAATTGAGATGACCAATGTCTCGCCGACAGTTTTCAATGAAGAGATCAAGAGCGGGTAAGAGGCCAGGGGGAGGGGTCCATGTAGAGGGAGAATGCTGGAGGCGGGTGAATGGGTCTGCTGGTCGGGGTGAGGACTCCTGGACAAAGAAGTGAGCTCGGAGGCGACGGAAGAAGAGCTCAACGTCATGCCGAGCGCGAAATTCATTGAGGTGGGGGCGTAAGGGGATAAAACTGAGACCTTTGCTGAGTACAAAACGCTCAGCATCAGAGAGGGGGAGGTCAGAGGGTATAGTGAATACACGGCAAGGGGTCAGATCAGAGGGGGTGGGGTCAGAGGGAAGTGAAGCGGAAGGAGGATCTGGAGGGGCATTAGTCCCCATCAGCTGCTGGAGCTTGTGTTCCTTAACACCTGAAAGGAAGAAAAAAAGTTTTTTGTTAATGCATCGGATGAGACGAAAGATGAAATGAAACTGCGGAGTAGAACAGCTTTGAGATAAGGTGAGGCGGTGCTGCTGGAGAGAGAGGTCCAGTGTGTGCATGTGGCGGCGCATAGCACTGAGTGTGGATCTCAGGATGCGGCGAGAGTAGCAGTCCGAGGAATGTTGTATTTCTCGGAGATACCTGTGATCCTGGGTGGATTCAAAGCATGATGGGTGAAACTGCAGTTGGAATCCACGAGGAATAAGTCGGAGCCGGAGACATTCACTGAGGAAGGAGATGTGGCTGTGAAAACGAGTTTTGGTAGACACCTTATCAAACACCAGGAGGGAAATAGAAAGCAATGAAGGTGAACAAGGTAAAAGAGACAAACGAAAATCCTGTCGGAGAGAAGAGCAGAACTTCAAGGTAGGCATTCCTGGAAGAGAAGTGGCAGTGAATTAAACACTAAAATAAAAGCAAAATACTGCGGATGCTGGAAATCTGAAAAATGAGCCTTTTTAAAACATTGTTGCCTTTTGTGAAGTGCCTTGGGATGTTTTCCTACATTAAAGGTGCTATATAAATACAATTTGTTGCACCTGACTGGTATCAAAACTAATTTGTTACTTCAATATATATACTAGGAAGTGCCAATACTGTAAAACAGTAAAGGATAGACACCTGTGAAAGTTGTTTATAATGGAATAACTTGTGTAGCACTGATTTGTCTGCTATCAACAGCTGTTCATTATATTGCAAGGGACATTGCCATACATTCCGAAGATCAACTGTAAGTCAGAGAGCATTGGTGAGCTCAAAAACAGGAGGGTGTTGGAGAGGCTTGATGAGCTAAGATTGGTAACAATTAGTGCATGTCAGAACAATCTTTTTTGAGTAGGTTTTTCTGTTATTGCACTTGGTGTAATGAAGCCTGCCCGGTTTTCCATCTGTCACAGGCTCCATTCCTCAATTTCATTAAGTGCAATAACAAAATCTACTCCTTACGCCTGTCTGCAGAAACAGATTACTGATACATTACTTATAAATTGTTGGGTTTGGGCAGACATACTTTTCTTGTTACACTGATGTTAGAGTCCACTATACGGAAATAGAAATACAACATCATGCTATTTAACAAATACTGCAAAATAAGGCTCTCTCACAGACATTACATACAAGAACTGAGTATTCATACAAAAGTATTCCTATTCAAATTCACTTCTAAGCTTGCCACTTAGGGCTGTCATTTATTTTACATTATTTCTAAGACTGAAGTACTGGAAGAGTGCATGAATACTCTAGCAGAAGACCATTTAAGAATAAGGGAAGCAAATTTTGCATCACAGTGTTGCCTTCATGACGAGTCATTTCAGCCATATTTAATGTAGTCATATGCAAGCATTCAATTTTAAGTGGACATCATAGGGAACAAAACAAAAAATGTCCAAATTGGACAGTTAATCATTTTAATTTTAGAAAATGAGTCCAGTTTTATATGTTGATACCAAATGTACTATAGTTTTTACTTGAGTTACAAAGCTTGTTAAACTGAGAAATCATCATTACTATACCAAATCTTTCTGCACTTTCACCCCATGAATCCATGGTTCAACATCTGAAATTTGGATCTGGAAGTCAGGATACAGTAATAATTCTACTTCTACTTGTGCCTTGCATGGGTACAAGATTGATGTTGGCACAATGACACCAGCTTGTAGATGTTATAGCTGATTATTGTATTCTTTTTCTCAGGTACTGCCCCATTGATTCATATTTGGGATGCGACAACCAAACAGACACATTCTGTGCTCCGCTGTTATCATTCAAAGGGTGTCTGCTGTGTTAGTTTTAGTGCCACGGGCAAACTTCTCCTCTCAGTAGGACTAGACCCTCAATATACTATCACTGTCTGGAGATGGCAAGAAGGTGAGATGAAGCAAGAAGATGGCAGAGGCACAATGATCATGTTAAAATGCATGTTATATGGGGCGGCGCAGTGGTTAGCACCGCAGCCTCACAGCTCCAGTGACCCGGGTTCAATTCTGGGTACTGCCTGTGTGGAGTTTGCAAGTTCTCCCTGTGTCTGCGTGGGTTTCCTCCAGCTGCTCCGGTTTCCTCCCACATGCCAAAGACTTGCAGGTTGATAGGTTAGTTGGCCATTATAAATTGCCCCTAGTATAGGTAGGTGGTAGGGAAATATAGGGACAGGTGGGGATGTGGTAGGAATATGGGATTAGTGTAGGATTAGTATAAATGGGTGGTTGATGGTCGGCACAGACTTGGTGGGCCGAAGGGCCTGTTTCAGTGCTGTATCTCTAAAATTAAAACTAAAAACATGATCATTTAATTTATCTTAATTTTTATGTCAACAGATAAATTTCCATATTTAAAGAAAATTAATACAAGAATGCATACAAGAAAAATTCAAATAGTTGCATAAACATATTAGTCATAATTTGAAATGTCAATCAAATTTGAAACATAAAAGGTTTTTAAAAAGCTAAATACAAATTATAATTGCAATTTATTTCAGTAATCATTTTTTTTCTTTGCATCTACTTTGCCTATTCCTATTCCCCGCACCAGGTACCAAAGTCGCCAGTAGAAGTGGTCACACCAAGAGAATTTTTGTTGCAGAATTCAGGCCAGATTCAGACACTCAGTTTGTGTCAGTGGGGATGAAACATGTACGGTTTTGGACCTTTGCTGGCAAAGCTTTACAGAGCAAAAAAGGCAACTTAAATTCAATTGCAGATGCCAGGATGCAAACAATGCTCGCTGTAGCTTTTGGAGCTGTAAGTACCTTTCAATAAAATGAATGTTAAAATTGTGTGCTTATATAGGTATATGTTAGATCTTTCAAACTGGATCAAACCAAATATATTGGTCTCATATTGATCCTCATTGATCACACTGTTATATGTGTTAGGGAATAACAGTTCTTAAGAATAATTTGCAAGTCTCCCAAGAACAAATAAGTTATAAGGTAAGAACATCACAAATGGTTTTCTGTAGATGAGTGCCACTAAGACATGTTTGGCGCTTGTTGCATATATTTCTTCAGAAAAATTCATTTCATTCTCTTTAGTATTTTGTACATTTGAAGGCTCTGTCCCTCCTTAGTGGGTTCCAGAAATGTCATACTATGGTATTGCTAGAGAAGGGGTTCATATTTATAATTTACTCCTCAAATCAATAAGGTTCTAAACATTAAAAATCTAGTGTCACAGATTAATTAATTATATAGTACATGTATGATAGTACTTAAACATACACTTAAGGCAGTGGTTACAACTGAACCTGCTGGTTTAGCTGCAGAATTCAAACATGCTACAGTTCTAAGCTGAGTATGTTATGAATTGAAATACTCATTACAAATAGCCAGTTTATATACATTTCCCTTATTCCATCTACACGACAAACCACACAATTCTTCATTACCATAATTATTTAAAAGTTAAAATACAACTCCATATATGCAGTATTTAATTAACTTATCCCTTATCAATAACTTCAGTTTCCACAGGCTCCACCTGAATTATGCTGGGACCAGAGTCCTGGCGAATCGCATAACTAGGGCTGTAGATAGGGCTTTAAACTAAATAGTGTGGGTGGGGGAGGGGGGGGGGGGGGGGAGGGTTCAGTTGCATGGAAAATTAGGAAGCCAAAGTTAAAGGAGAAGGTAGGAGTGCAGGTTAATGATGAGGCTGGTAGTTAGCAGAAAATAAAAGGGAGGGACAGAACGTGTGAATGCCATATTGCACCAAGGAATCGTGCAAGAGTAGGGAAATTTGATAATAGAACAAACTTAAAGGCTTTGTATCTGAATTCACGAAGCATTCGGAATAAAATTAATGAGTTAACAGCGCAAATAGAGATGCATGGGTATGATTTAGTGGCAATTACTGAGACATTGTTCCAGGGAAACCAGGTTTGGGAATTGAATATCCAAGGGTACTCAGTATTTCGGAAGGATAGGCAGGAAGGAAAAGGAGGTGGTGTAGCTTTGTTGGTAGAGGAAGAGATCAGTGCTGTAGTGAGAAATTATATAGGCACTGGCGATCAAGACGTAGAATCAGTCTGGGTAGAAATAAGAAATAGCAAGGGAAAGAAATCCCTGGTGGGAGTAATCTATAGGTCCCCAAACAGTAGTTCCACAGTGGGGCACAGTATAAACCAAGAAATACTGGGGGAAAGGTACGGCAATAATCATAGGTGATTTTAATATGCATATAGACTGGATTAATCAAATTGGCAAGGGTAGCCTTGAGGGAGAGTTCATTGAATGTATTAGAGATTGTTTTTTGGAGCAATATGTTGTGAAACCAACAAGGGAGTAGGCTATTCCAGATTTGGTATTAAGTGATGAGGTGGGATTAATTAATGATCTCATAGTTAAGGATCCTCTAGGGAAGAGTGATCATAGCATGCTAGAATTTCAAATTCAGTTTGAGGGCGAGAAACTGGAGTCCCACACTAGCATTCTGGAGTTAAACAAAGGTAATTACATAGGCATGAGGACAGATTTGGCCCTCGTGGACTGGGCAGGAAGATGAAAAGGTAGGACAGTTGATGAGCAGTGGCAGATGTTTAAGGAGATATTCAATTCCTCCCAACTAAAATATATTTCAGAGAGGAAGAAAGACTGTAAGAGGGGGAAAAAACATCCAATGCTAAGCAAGGAAGTTAAGGCTAACATAAAGACAAAAACTAAGGCATACCTTATTGCAAAGGCCAGTGGCAGGCTGGAAGATTGGGAAAATTTTAAAGATCAACAAAGGGTTACTAAAAAAGTAATAAAAAGAGCAAAGATAAATTATGAAATAAAACTAGCGCAAAATATAAAAACGGATAGCAAAAGCTTCTCCAAGTATATAAACGGGAAGAGAGTAGCTAAAGTGAATGCTGGTCCCTTGGAGGATGTGATTGGGGAGTTCATAGTGGGGAACACAGAAATGGCAGAGACACTAAATCAGTATTTTGCCTCAGTTTTCACAGTGGAGGACACTAGTACCATCCCAATAGTAACAGATAATGCAGAGGTTATAGAAAGGGAGAAGGGAGGGACTTAGAACAATAATCATCACTAGGGAAAAAGTACTGAGCAAACTATTGGGATTGAAGGCGGACAAGTCCCCAGGGCCTGATGGCCTACATCCTAGGGTCTTAAAGGAAGTGGCAGCGGAGATAGTGGATCCATTGGTTATAATATTCCAAAATTCCCTGGATGCGGGAAAGGTTCCAGTGGATTGGAAAAATGCTAATATAACACCTTTATTCAAAAAGGGAGGGAGGTAGAAAGTAGGAAACTATAGACCAGTTAGTTTAACATCTGTCGTGGGGAAACTGTTAGAATCCATTATTAAGGAAGTAATAACAGGACTTTTAGAAAGTCAAAATGCAATCCATCAGAGTCAGCATGGTTTTATGAAGGGTAAATCGTGTTTGACTAACTTGCTAGAGTTCTTCGAAGCTGTAACAATTAAAGTGGATAATGGGAATCCTGTAGATGTAGTATAACTGGACTTCCAGCAGGCATTTGATACGGTGCCACACAAAAGGTTAATACACAAGGTAAGATCACATGGGGTTAGGGGCAATATATTAGCTTGGATAGAGGATTGGCTAACCAACAGAAAACAGAGAGTAGGGATAAATGGTCCTTTTCTGGTTGGCAAGATGTAACTAGTGGGGTGCCACAGCATTCGGTCCTTGGGCCCCAACTATCTACAATCTATATTAATGACTTGGATGCAGGGATAGAAGGTATTATAGCCAAATTTGCAGATGACACTAAAATAGGTGGGATAGTAAGTTGCAATAAAGAAATAAGAAATTTACAAATGGATATGGATAGGTTAGGTGAATGGGCCAAAATTTGGCAGACTGAGTTTAACGTGGATAAGTGTGAGGTTATCCATTTTGGTTAGAAGAATAGAAAGGCAAATTATCTAAATGGAGAGAAACTTCAGAGTGCTTCGGTGCAAAGGGATCTGGGTGTCCTTGTGCATGAATCGCAGAAAACTGGTATGCAGGTGCAGCAGGTAATAAGGAAGGCAAATGGAATTTTGGCATTTATTGTTAAAGAAATAGAGTATAAGAGTAGGGAACTGTTGCTGCAACTGTACAAGGCATAGTGTGACTGCACCTGGAGTATTGCGTACAGTTTTGGTCCCCTTACTTGAGGAGGGATGTAGTTGCATTGGAGGCAGTTCAGAGGAGGTTCACTAGATTGATTCCAGAGATGAGGGGTTTGTCTTATGAAGAAAGATTGAGCAGTTTAGGCCTTTACTCTCTAGAATTTAGAAGAATGAGAGGAGATCTATTTGAGGTATATAAGATGATTAAGGGGATTGATAAAGTAGATGTAGAGAGGATGTTTCCTCTGGTGGGGCAATCTAGAATGAGAGGTCATAGTTTTAGGATAAGGGGTAGCAGATTTAAAACATAGATGAGGAGAAATTACTTCTCTCAAAGGGTCATGAGTCTGTGGAATTCACTACCCCAGAGTGCGGTGGATGTCGGGACATTGAGTAAATTTAAGGAGGAGATAGACTGGGTTGAAGGGTTATGGAGGCAGGAAAGTGGAGTTGAGGACGAGATGAGATCAGCCATGATCGTATTAAATGGCAGAGCAGGCTCGAGGGGCTGAATTGCCTATTCCTGCTCCTACTTCTTAGGTTCTTTTGTTCCCTTACTTAACCAGCTCTTTGTTTCATCTATACCAAATAAAAAGGATGATGTATGCCCAGAAAAGATCTAAGCAAAATAATTAAAGGCTTTCATGGTACTAAGATTCTGAACGTTAGCCCTTCTGTTGTATCGAGTTGCTCGGAAAAGTACATTATTGTTACAATGATTAGTTTCTTTTCAGTTAAAACCAGTCTGTCTTCTTGCAGAATAATTTGACATTTACGGGTACCATCAGTGGAGATGTTTATGTTTGGAGGGAACATCTTTTGGTCCGAATTGTAGCCAAAGCTCATAATGGGCCTGTTTTCACAATGTACACAACATTACGAGATGGCCTGATAGTAACAGGAGGCAAAGAAAGACCGTGAGTAAAAGTATACATTGACAACTCATTACTACACAGTAAGCAGTGATGGCCTCCTTATGCATGTTGAAAAGTACAGGATTTACAAGTTCACATATTTTGAAGGGACTGGCTTTTTTTTAATATATATATTCATTCACCAGATATGGATGTTGCTGGCAAGGCCAACATTTGTTGCCCCTTCCTAATTGCCCTTAAGGTGGTGGTGAGTCACTGCCTTGAACCACTACAGTCCAAGCGGTGAAGGTGCGCCCACAATGTTGTTAGGTAGGGAGTTCCAGCATTTTGACCCAGTGTTGATGAAGGAATGGCAATATACTTCCAAGTCAAAGTGGTGTGTGACTTGGAGGAGAACTTGCAGTTGGTGGTGTTCCCATGTCCTTGCCGCAATTGTTCTTCCAGATGGTAGAGTTTGGAAGGTGCAGTCGAAGAAGACTTGACGATTTATTGCAGTGCATCTTTTAGTTGGTACACACTGCTGCCAGGGTGCGGTGGTAGTGAAGGGAGTGAATATTTAACAATAACTTCTTACATTGACATAGCACATTTAACATAGTAAATGCCTCAAGGCACTTAACAAAAGTGCTATCAATAAAAAAAAAAGTTGTGGATGGGGTGCCAGTCAAGCAGGCTGCTTTGTCCTGGATGGTGTCAAGCATTTTAGTATTCTTGGAGCTGCAGTCATCCAGGCAAGTGGAGAGTATTCCATCACACTCCTGACTTGTGCCTTGTAGATTGTGGACAAGCATTGAGAGACAGGAGGCGAGTTACTCATTGCAGAACACCTAGCTTCTGACCGGCTGTTGTAGCCACATTATGTATGTGGATGGTCCAGTTAAGTTTCCGGACAATGGTAACCTCCAGGATGTTGATGATGCAATCATTAGTGAACATCCCCACTTTTAACCTTATGTTGGAGGGAAGGTCATTGATAAAGCAGCTGAAGATGGTTGGGCCCAGGACACTCCCCTGAGAAACTCCAGCAACGATATCCTGGGGCTGCGATGATTGGCCTCCAACAACCAGAACCATCTTCCTTTGTGCTAGGTACGACTCAAACCAGTGGAGAGTTTTCCCCCAGGTTCCTTCCCATTGTCTTTAATTTTACTAGGACTCCTTGATGCCACGCTCGGTCAAATGCCGCCTTAATGTCAAGGACAGTCACTCTTGCCTCACCTTTGGAATTCAGCTCTTTTGTCCATGTCCGGACCAAGGCTGTAATGAGGTCAAACGCTCTTGTTAAGCACCTTGGGATGTTTTGCTATGCTAAAGGTGTTATATAAATGCAAGTTGTTTATTTTTGAATGGTAGCAATCCTCATGGCAGTACTAAACACAAACAAGTAATTTATTTCCATTACACCACATATTCTTTCACTAAAAGTAGCAAATGAAAGGAATTCTACCTCCTAAATGTTTAAATGCTAGAACATATATCATCAGAAAAATCTGATGTTTATGAAACCGAGACAATGATTTTGTTTTATCAGATCAAAGGAAGGAGGAGCAGTGAAACTGTGGGATCAGGAACTGAAACGCTGTCGTGCATTCAGATTGGAAACTGGGCAGGTGATGGACACTGTGCGTTCAGTCTGTAGATGCAAGGTATGTCTGTAGCCCCCAGCAAAAACAAAGCTCACGCACATTAGAAATTAATCAGTCGACGGGACTCAATTTTGTTCCTCATAGTATTACGACTCTGACATGTTATTGAGGAAAGGGTAAGCACTGAGCATAAGCCAAGTATTAAATCAGTGTTGGAACTGAAAATTTTCAAGCACAGATGCTTTAAGATTTTTTAAAAAATTTGCTTTGCACTCAGCAAATGAAGTATAAACACTCATAGAACTTGTAAAAGTAAGCTGCTAAGGAAACCGGATAAAGTCAGTGACCATGGGGTAGCAGGCAGCATCAGTCCCAGTAGCAAGGAGGCACTAACTCACTGGTGCCTGCTGTTCTATTATTTATGGGACCAAATCTTACTGGGAAAATAAGGGAGTGTTAACAGCACCCACTGCTATTAATACACTAATTGGCCAGCAAGTTCAGGGGATTAAGGTACTGCATGAGTTGTGAACCTCCAGAACTCACTGGTCGATTTTACACCGTTCCATTGTTTGCTTCATACAAACAGCATCTAGTTCTTAGCCTCCCAGTTATTTGACGAGCATACTGGATTTGCACATTAATTGCCCATTAAACTTGCCACAGAAAGTTAGGGCTGAACCTTAAGTGTAAGTATCTTTTCAAGAGGTGATAATTATTAATGCAATGCCAATCAAGCTCTCTGGTTGAGAAAGGGAGCAATTTCAACTGTTGAATTTAATTCCTACATGTAGTAAATTGTTGATAGAGATTTTAAAAAGTCAAATTTTTAATTTCAATATTCATTCTTTTCCTCTCTCTTTCTCTTAATACAAATGTTACCTGCCTCTCTCTGTGCCCGACTCCAATTTGCCCTGCTTCTCTGCTCTTCCTGTTTCTTTGTCGACCTTTAAATTTCATTGGTTAAGGACATACACTATTGGTCCTGCCATTCACCAAGGTCCCAGGTGCCCCATTACCCTCGCCATGCCATGTTACAGTACAAAATGTTTTTTGCTGAAGGGTGCAGGTAAAATTCTAACCAACAGCAGACACCACAAGATGCCTCATTCCAGCAAGATCTGGCGTTGGTTTGCCCTCTACTCTATTAATTTATTAGCTATTGCTGCAGTGATCACCAGTGCACCAACTGGCACTCAAAACTGTTAATTTATTGAGGGAGATAGAAGAGGAGAGGAAGAGAAGATGGTAAGGTGTTCAAGGAGTGACTATGGATACGGAAGAGTTGCGAGGCTCTGGGACACAGCCAATTTTCCAATTGGTGATACAAGCATCTGCTCTCTAGCCAGGGGCCAGTCCCCACCTCTGTGCCTTCTCATAGCAGTGCAGGGAGAGGGGAGTTTCTGACTGAGGATGGAGGGTGGTGCAGAGTTGGTTTTGAGCGAAAGGCTGTAAGTGGCACAAGTTAATTTTCAGCAGTTAGGAAGGGGGAGGGGTTTCTCAATGGTTGAGGTCATCTCACAGGAGGTAGGAATTTCTCTCAAATTTGTTCTGTGGAAATGGTAGGTACAAACAGGAGATGGGGGTTTGTTCTTCACATGAGAAAGGGGCAAGGCAAGTTTGTTTTTAGTGGAGGTGAGGGCAAGTCCTTTTTTTTGTTGTGATGAGGATAAGGTCCTCTTTATCCTCAGTGGAACAGGGAGGATGACCAGATTTTGGCATCATGAGAAGGAAGATGGCAGGACCTCGGCCGTTAGTAGGGGGCGGGAAACATCGAGTTTGTCCTCAGTGGGCGGGGGAGGGGGATGGTGTCATTTGGTTGAATTTCTGTTAAGTGAGGTGGGGTTGTCCAGATCTGTGCTGAGAGAACAGATGTTCCCACCCAAACCTGCAAACACTACCATCAAAAATGGTAAGAGCAGTAAAAATGTGGGAATGCCATGTGTTCCAAATCAAACACCATCCTGACTTGGACATGTATCATCATTCCTTCATCATCACTGGTTCAATGTCCTGAAATTCCCTACATAACATTTTTGTGAGAGCACCTTCTTCACAAAGACTACAGCAGCCACCACCAGTTTCCCAGGACAACAAAGGATGATAAATGTGGCCATGCCAGCATCACCAATATCCTGAGCACAATTCCTCTTAAAAACTGCTCCTAGGTTGCTCTGTGCCATAATGAGGTGTTATGACAGCAACTCATTCTAACTTTGTAATTTGTTACATTACAAAAATATAGTTTTACACTGATTAACGTGTGGATGTTAACCAGTGTCCTCTGTATATTAATTTTTTTAAATTTTTGCAGTATTAGCTTTGTTATGCAATGTTCGAATGCCAAGAGATTATGATTAGAGGTACTTAAATACTTCTTAGTAAAACATTTAAGTATTCTGTAATAACTCAGTTCAAAGATATATGATGTAAGATTTTTTAAAACAGATTTGTTTTATTAACAGGGAAAAATTTTGATTGGAACGAGAAATGCAGAGATCATCGAGGTTGGTGAGAAGAATGCTGCATGCAACATTTTAATTAACAATCACATGGATGGACCAATCTGGGGTCTTTCAACTCATCCTATTAAAGATATCTTTCTGTCTGCAGCAGAAGATGGTACTGTTAGATTATGGGACATTACTGAAAAGGCAAGTGTGTAGTTTAAATTGCAACATTAAATGATGAATATTTAAAAAGAATGTTGCCAAGCAATTATTTTGGTAGTAAGCAACGCTGTAGTCATGTGTCAGTATGTCACTGTCGTACAAAGCAATATATTGCTGTCATACTGAGCAAGCCATTTTTATCGAAATTACTTTATTGTGAGAGAGAGGTCAGAAGGGAAACCAATAAGATGAATGCTTATCCTAAATTTTAGACACAAATTGAAGCATCATTTTCTAGTTTTACCTGCAAGGCTATAAAACGAGGAACTATAGTTTCATGATTAAAAAATGCAGAAGAGGTTTGCCCCAGGATGCTTGGGTTTGGAAACAAATGTTTTCAGTGGAAAATGTACCAATCAAAAAGACCTAAAAAGCAATGGGGAAACTACATAGTATCAAATTATATGGAAGGTAATATGATGACATGATGTATTGTGTTCTTAAAGTGATTGGCAGACTGAAAACAACCCTTGTGGAGGAAACTGGCTTTTAGTCATTGCTCATTCAATTTTAAGAATGAAGACTAACTATCTCTAAAAGAAAATTATTTTCCTACCCCTTCTAAATAATCATTGAAACATTTGTGAGCATTAGGTTAAACCAATAGTAAGTAAACTGAAAAATTTTGAAGTGCATTTTCAGCTCTAAGCCCTCCTTGTTTTAATTGTGTAACAGAAGATGCTGAATAAAGTAAACTTGGGGCACCCTGCTCGAACAATTGCCTACAGCCCAGAGGGAGATATGGTAGCCATTGGTATGAAAAATGGCGAGTTCATTATACTTGTGGTGACATCACTGACAATCTGGGGAAAGAAACGGGACAGAAGATCTGCCATTCAAGACATCAAGTAAGCAAATAAAGACAAACTTAAGAATATCAGTCATTAAAGTCTGAAGCATTACTGTTGATCTTTATTAGTGAGAGACTTGCTTTTATATCGCACCTTTCATGACCTTAGGACATCCTCATGCGCTTTACAACCAATGAAATACTTATGACGTGTAGTCACTGTTGTAATGCAAGAAAGAATTGAAGTCGTATTTAATACTACTTATTAGTGTGGAAAAGTGTTATTTGATTTATTTGGAAAAATAAAATGTGCACTAAAGATGTATATAAGGTGACTATTATGTGAATATTTATAAAAGTGGTATTTTGGGATGATTGCCTTCTCAATTTAGGGAAGTGAGTTTCCAGGTGTCAGAAATGTTGCAGTAACTGGTGCTGCATGGTTCTAAATATTCATCCATTGGAAATGGATAAGGGATGACGATGTAGTGATCCAGTTGGAGTGGATCACGTGGCTGTTTCTGCATAATTGGTGGGTCTATGGACCTGTCAGCCATAAATCTGACTGAGACCTAATAGTTTTAAGTATTAATTATACTACAACATTATGATAGTCATGTTAAAATTTTGTAAATATGTGATTTATTTTCTCTGCATTATACCTTTATAAAGAATGTATTTTGATTGCTGAAATTTCTTGTTCAGGTTCAGTCCCAGCTCTCAATATTTGGCTGTGGGGACATTTGAGAATGGCATAGACTTTTATGATCTCACATTAGGACCAGCACTAAATCGAATCAGCTATTGTAGAGATATCGCCAGCTTTGTTATCCAAATCGACTTCTCAGCAGACAGCAATTATATCCAGGTATTAAATGTAGTTTATATATTTTGATCATATGGTGTTGTAAAAACCACTGGGAGTGGTAGCATTTTATTTATTTTATTTAGAGATACAGCACTGAAACAGGCCCTTCGGCCCACCGAGTCTGTGCCGACCAAGAACTACCCATTTATACTAACCCTACAGTAATCCCATGTTCCCTACCACCTACCTACACTAGGGGCAATTTACAATGGCCAATTTACCTATCAACCTGCAAGTCTTTGGTTATGTTACTGGACTATTAATACAGAGTCCTGAACCTAATGATCTGGAGGCACAATCCAACCAAATCTCACTATGGCAGCTGGGGAACTAAAATTTAAATAAATAAAATTGGAATTAAAAAAAACTAGTATCAGCGATAGTGACCA
Organism: Heterodontus francisci; assembly: GCF_036365525.1. Lineage (NCBI taxonomy): Eukaryota > Metazoa > Chordata > Chondrichthyes > Heterodontiformes > Heterodontidae > Heterodontus > Heterodontus francisci. The sequence continues at coordinate 38,493,647 of NC_090379.1, forward strand.
TACAACTACCAGATTGTCTGGTTCACTAATGTCCTTTAGGGAAAGAAATCTACCATCCTCACCCAGTCTGGCCTATATGTGACTCCTGACCTACAGCAATTTGGTTGACTTTGAGCAACTGAGTGGCTTGCTAAGCTATTTCAGAGGGATGTGAAGAAAGCGGCTCACCACCCTTTCTTGAAGGTAATTAGGGATGGTCAATAACTGCTGGCCTTGCCAGCGATGCCCACGGCCTGTGAATGAATGAATAAAAAAAGGCTAAAATCATGTGAACCAATTTGGTCAGTTGAATACAAGACATTGTCAAAGCACTTTGGAAATAGATAATTCTCCTCAAAGATGTAATACTGTTTATACATGTAGATGCAATGCTATGTATTTTTATCACTTGAGATCATCTTGTACTATTTTAAATGTAGCCTAAAAAAAAGAACTTTATTAAATGAAATACCTTGTATAATTTAAATGCCAAAAGCATTATTTCTCTGGCATGGACTCGATGAGCTGAATGGCCTCCTCCTATGCAATAAATGACTGACTATATAAAAGCGATATGTGTTAACTAGATGGACTGAATCATGGACTGAATTTTACCCCGCCCCAGCGGTTCGGATAGTGGCGTGGGGGCAGCATAAAATTGAGCGGGAGGCTCTGGGAGGCTTTCCCGCCCCACTCCCACCAACTTTACGGCGGTTGGGCGAGGAAAACGGCCCACCCAAGGACAATTAAGGCTCTTAAGTGCCCACTTAAACGGCCACTTAAGGGCTCTCACCCGTCTCCATGGGTATTTTACCCGTGGCAAGCAGGCGTGCTGGGGACGTGAAAGGCCACCCAGTGATAGCTGCTGGCCTTTCTGTGCGCTGGGAGGGTGCCATAGCAGTCGGGCACAGGGTGCCCGATTGAGGGTCGCCCCCCCCCCCCCCCAGCCTCCCAATCCACCCCCGGGACCCATGATGCCCCCACTCCCCCCAAAAGGCTACCCTTGCCTCGCCGGCATGGCCGATCTTCCCCCCCATCCCCCGCGAGGGAAGCCACACTTGCCTGTAATCCTGGCTCCATGGCGTCAGCTGGGCTGCAGTCCCAGCAGTGGCCCCACTCCCGGTGGCGCTGCTGGGACAAAGAGTTGCCGGCCCGCTGATTGGCCGGAAGCTCACTGAGGCAGGAACTCCTCTCTCAAGAGGGTGGAAGTCCAGCCTCGGGCCAATTAAAGCCCGGGACCTGTAAAATGCGGGCCGGATCCCTGGGCTAGGCGGAAGCGGGTTCACCACTGACTTTTACGTTGGTGGCGAAGTCTCGTCCACGTAAGGTAAAATCCAGCCCCATATTCCATATAGCATGCATAAGATAGAAAAATTACAAAAGGCTTGTCGTATTATCCATTTAATAAAGCCTACTCTGTCATTAAGAATTCAGTCATCTAAGTTAAAGCATTCAAGCAATTTTCATTTTTATGTGGCTATATGCTGTGTATAATAGTCATGATTATTGATTTTACAGGTTTCTACTGGATCTTACAAACGACTGGTGTATGAGGTGCCTTTAGGAAAACAAGTTACTGAACAGTCTCAGATAGACAGAATAACGTGGGCTACTTGGACCAGGTGAACTGAATGTTTTAAATTACTCTTAATGCAGTTTAAAAGGGGAGCACTAATGGTAGTAGCAGTACATTTTTACCACTGGTCCTACTTCTAAAGCATCCACAGGGTCAAGGTAAGCTTTTTTGTTATCAACTTCAAAAAAAAAAAGACACAAATGGGAGAAGTCTATTTGTTATGTTGAAGTTCGAAGTAGTAGCCAAAATATTACATCGTAGCATCCAACTATATTTTGAACAGTCGTAGCGTTTTTGATTCAACTACACGGCTCAAATACTTAACTTGGATTAAAGAAGTTCTTGATATTTTTTCAAAATGTACTTTACAAAAATTTCTTCCGGTCCCATTTTCTAGTTTTACTTTCAAGTAATAATGTGTATCTTACCTATACCATTTATAACATTTTCTGCAAATCAAAGGCATCTTAACCTTGTTCCTTCTGCATTGTAGAGCTTAGCTGTACAAGTTTACTGCTACCACCACATTACCGTTCCCCTTTACTTGTTTTTCTAACCTTTCCTCATAGCTCATGCTCTTTACACTTAAAAGTTGTTCTTCTGTATCATTTCTAATCTGTATATATCTTTTTCATGACGTGGTGACTAAAACTGAAGATCATACTCTGACTGCGATCTGACTAGTGCACAACTTCTGTTGACCTGTATTCAACTTTTCTGTAAAAAGTTCCTAGGGTTCCAATTGTTTTGCCACATTGTCTGAACATTAAAAATGACACATCAATTGTTACCAAGGCAAAGCAATTAACAGTAATTCAGCTTCATAATTTTGCAACCATCCAAACAAAGCAGGCTTCTTTGAAAAGCAAGAAAAACAAGTTATTTTAAACAATTGCCTGGGGCACAAGATATTCTGAATGACATCATATTAACACACATTAGTCAAATAGTTCCAACCTCCACTTGGAAACATTCATATTTTCAACTATTCCCCATCCGTTTATGTAAAAAAAATGGGCAGCTAGCATCTGAAATTTGAAAAACAAATTGGTCACTCACTGGCCGCCTGAAGCTTGCCCAACATGGTTTTCAAGGTGGTTTTGAAATGGATGGCTAGGACTCGTGAGGTTTTATTAAAATATTTAAATAGGGGTCCTATGCCAGATATAGGACCTTGATGCTATTTTTGTCTATCAGTGATCAGAACATGCCAGGTATTAAGTGGTCAAACCAGGAATCAAAACAACAGCCACAATTATTTTTTAAACGTTACTTATTGCATGCCCTCCCTCTTGCCTGTGTACTGCCACTGGCAGCTTGCCCAGAATATTTAGATAAAGTTCGATTATGCACATGATTCGGGCCTCTCACTGGAGGCATCAAGGACTTGTTAACGCACAAGCCCTCCCCACTCTCCAGTTGAAAACTGACCCCAATATCCCTTTAAGAATGAAACCTGTAGTTGCTTTGTGAGAGCCACATGATCTTCCTAGTTTCTGCACAGCGGAAATACTGAACTCCAGTCCATAGTTCATTTTCACCCCTTTGTTGTTGATCTGGTACTGTGCTCCCTCATTTGAGAGGGATTTAAGTTATTTACCTCATTTTCTAAACTAGTTGTAATTTTTGCCACAGCTCTCGCTTTTAACTGCAACATTACCTATTTATTTTATTCTGAAAACAGGTTAGGGAATGTCTCGACTTATTCAAAATTCTAGGACTGGCTTAATTTGATCCCAGGATGAAACTGAACAATTGAACTCAAATTTGTTGATCCAAGAGAGAGCCTTGATCAAAAAGCATCCTCCCTGTTTTAATTCTGATGGTTTAGGAAAAATAATGATGTATCCAGTAAGCTGAAGGTAGGATTTAGGATTTCTGTTCGACTCCTGGGCATGCGACAGTACCAAATATTGTGGCATATTACTTGATCAACCAACCAGCATAAAAATCTGGAAATTTCAAGTACAAGTTACGTCGAGCTTAAATAGAGTCTCTGCAACCTTTAACGCTGGTTTAAAAAACACTGGACTGGAAGCCATTCCTGTCCATAAATCAAAATATTGAGCATGGCGAGTTTGCATTGATTGTGTCTGTTTGAAGAACTTCTTTAAATTCAGCTGTTACTTTAGGTGCAAAGGCACTGGTAGGCATGTTTTAAAAGTTTTAAAATATTTAAAAGTATTTAATTTACTAAGAACTAACCAGTGTACAAAGAACAAAGAACAGTACAGCACAGAAACAGGCCATTCGGCCCTCCAAGCCTGCGCCGATCTTGATGCCTGCCGAAACTAACACCTTCTGCACTTCCGGGGCCCATATCCCTCTATTCCCATCCTAGTCATATATTTGTCAAGATGTCTCTTAAACGTCGCTATCGTATCTGCTGCCACCACCTCCCCTGGCAGCAAGTTCCAGGCGCTCACCACCCTCTGTGTAAAAAAAAACTTGCCTCGCACATCCCCTCTAAACTTTGCCCCTCGCACCTTAAACCTATGTCCCCTAGTAACTGACTCTTCCACCCTGGGAAAAAGCTTCTGACTATCCACTCTGTCCATGCCGCTCATAACTTTGTAAACCTCTATCATGTCACCCCTCCACCTCCGTCGTTCCAGTGAAAACAGTACGAGTTTTTCCAACTTCTCCTCATAGCTAATGCCCTCCAGACCAGGCAACATCCTGGTAAACCTCCTCTGTACCCTCTCCAAAGCCTCCACGTCCTTCTGGTAGTGTGGCAACCAGAATTTCACGCAATATTCTAAGTGTGGCCTAACTAAGGTTCTGTACAGCTGCAACATGACTTGCCAATTTTTATACTCTATGCCCTGACCGATGAAGGCAAGCATGCCATATGCCTTCTTGACTACCTTATCCACCTGCGTTGCCACTTTCAGTGACCTGTGGACCTGTACGCCCAGATCTCTCTGCCTGTCAATACTCCTAAGGGTTCTGCCATTTACTGTATACCTCCCACCTGCATTAGACCTTCCAAAATGCATTACCTCACATTTGTCCGGATTAAACTCCATCTGCCATTTCTCCGCCCAAGTCTCCAACCGATCTATATCCTGCTGTATCCTCTGACAATCCTCATCATTATCCGCACCTCCACCAACCTTTGTGTCGTCCGCAAACTTACTAATCAGACCAGCTACATTTTCCTCCATATCATTTATATATACTACAAACAGCAAAGGTCCCAGCACTGATACCTGCGGAACACCACTAGTCATATCCCTCCATTCAGAAAAACACCCATCCACTGTTACCCTCTGTCTTCTGTGATCGAGCCAGTTCTGTATCTATCTTGCCAGCTCACCTCTGATCCCGTGTGACTTCACCTTTTGCACCAGTCTGCCATGCGGGACCTTGTCAAAGGCTTTACTAAAGTCCATATAGACAACATCCACCGCCCTTCCATCATCAATCATCTTAGTCGCTTCCTCAAAAAACTCAATCAAATTAGTAAGACACGACCTCCCCTTCACAAAACCATGCTGTCTCTCGCTAATAAGTTCGTTTGTTTCCAAATGGGAGTAAATCCTGTCCCGAAGAATCCTCTCTAATAGCTTCCCTACCACTGACGTAAGGCTCACCGGACGATAATTTCCTGGATTATCCTTGCCACCCTTCTTAAACAAAGGAACATTGGCTATTCTCCAGTCCTCTGGGACCTCACCTGCAGCCAATGAGGATACAAAGATATCTGTCAAGGCCCCAGCAATTTCTTCCCTTGCCTCCCTCAGTATTCTAGGGTAGATCCCATCAGGCCCTGGGGACTTATCTACCTTAATGCTTTGCAAGACACCCAACACCTCCTCCTTTTTGATAATGAGATGACTGAGACTATCTGCATTCCCTTCCCTAGGCTCATTATCCACCAAGTCCTTCTCCTTGGTGAATACTGATGCAAAGTATTCATTTAGCACCTCGCCCATTTCCTCTGGCTCCACGCATAGATTCCCATCTCTGTCCTTGAGTGGGCCAACCCTTTCCCCGGTTACCCTCTTGCTCTTTATATATGTATAAAAGGCCTTGGGATTTTCCTTAATCCTGTTTGCCAATGACTTTTCATGACCCCTTTTAGCCCTCCTAACTCCTTGCTTAAGTTCCTTCCTACTGTCTTTATATTCCTCAAGTGCTTCATCTGTTCCTAGCCTTCCAGCCCTTACGAATGCTTCCTTTTTCTTTTTGACTAGGCTCACAATATCCCGTGTTATCCAAGCTTCCCGAAACTTGCCAAACTTGTCTTTCTTCCTCACAGGAACATGCTGGTCCTGGATTCTAATCAGCTGACGTTTGAAAGACTCCCACATGTCAGATGTTGATTTACCCTCAAACAGCCGCCCCCCCAATCCAAATTCCTCAGTTCCTGCCTAATATTGTTATAATTAGCCTTCCTCCAATTTAGCACCTTCACCCGAGGACTACTCTTATCCTTATCCACAAGTACCTTAAAACTTATGGAATTATGGTCACTGCTCCCGAAATGCTCACCCACTGAAACTTCGACCACCTGGCCGGGCTCATTCCCCAATACCAGGTCCAGAATGGCCCCAGCCCTAGTTGGACTATCTACATACTGTTTCAAGAAGCCCTCCTGGATGCTTCTCACAAATTCTGCCCCATCCAAGCCCCTAGCACTAAGTGAGTCCCAGTCAATATTGGGGAAGTTAAAATCACCCACCACTACAACCCTGTTACCTTTACATCTTTCCAAAATCTGTCTACATATCTGCTCCTCTACCTCCCGCTGGCTGTTGGGAGGCCTGTAGTAAACCCCCAACATCGTGACTGCACGCTTCCTATTCCTGAGCTCCACCCATATTGCCTCGCTGCATGACCCCTCTGAGGTGTCCTCCCGCAGTACAGCTGTGATATTCTCCTTAACCAGTAATGCAACTCCCCCACCCCTTTTACATCCCCCTCTATCCCGCCTGAAGCTTCTAAAGCCTGGAACATTTAGCTGCCAATCCTGCCCTTCCCTCAACCAAGTCTCTGTAATAGCAACAACATCATATTTCCAAGTACTAATCCAAGCTCTAAATTCATCTGCCTTACCTGTTATACTTCTCGCATTGAAACGAATGCACTTCAGACCACCAGTCCCGCTGTGCTCAGCAACATCTCCCTGCCTGCTCTTCCTCTTAGTCCTACTGGCCTTATTTACTATGTCCTCCTCAAACCCTCCCGAGTGACGCTAGCAAACCTTGCAGCCAGGATATTAGTGCCCTTCCAGTTTAGATGCAACCCGTCCTTCTTGTACAGGTCCCATCTGTCCCTGGAGAGCCCAATGGTCCAGATATCTGAAACCCTCCCTTCTACACCAGCTGCTCAGCCACGTGTTTAGCTGCACTATCTTCCTATTTCTAGCCTCACAGGCACGTGGCACAGGGAGTAATCCAGAGATTACAACCCTAGAGGTCCTGTTTTTTTAACTTACTACCTAACTCCCCCTGCAGGACCTCATCACTCTTCCTGCCTATGTCATCGGTACCGATGTGTACCACAACCTCTGGCTGTTTACCCTCCCCCTTCAGAATGCCCTCTGTCCGTTCAGAGACTTCCTTGATCCTGGCACCAGGGAGGCAACATACCTTCCTGGAGTCTCTTTCACGTCCACAGAAGCGCCTATCTGTGCCCCTGACTATAGAGTCCCCTATAACTATTGCTCTTCTGCGCTTTGTCCCTCCCTGCTGAACAACAGTGCCAACCGTGGTGCCACTGCTCTGGCTGCTGCTGTTTTCCCCTGATAGGCCATACCCCCCAACAGTATCCAAAACGGTATACTTGTTAGAGAGGGGGATAGCCACAGGGGATTCCTGCACTGACTGCCTGCCCCTTCTAGCAGTCACCCATCTATCTGCCTGCACTTTGGGTGTAACCACTTCTCTAAAACTCCTGTCTATGACGCTTTCCACCACCTGCATGCTCCTAAGTGCATCCAGTTGCCGCTCCAACCGATCCATGCGGTCTGTGAGGAGCTGCAACTGGGTACACTTCCTGCAGATGTCGTTGTCCGGAATGCTGTGTCACGGACTTCCCACATCTCACAGGTGAAGCACTTCACCCCTCTAAGTGTCATTTCTATCGCTAATTAGTTAATTGATAAAAAATACTTATTAAATCCTTACAAAATTATGATGCACTTCACTATGTGGTCCCTCGTGCTCGATTTCTACAATAAATATTAAATGCTGTCTAAATACAGTAATCTCCTCCCTCTGGTTTAGTTACTCTACTTATTGATTAGTTAATTAGTGTTTTAATCAATTTTTATCAGTTTTATTTTCAAATTCGGTATAGATTCCCTACCAGCCAATCAGGTCACAGCTTTCCTGTGATGTCACTTTTTCAGTTTTTTTTCCCCCACCCTGCCGAAGCTGCCGAATCGCTAGGTAAGTACTTTATACCGAAACTTACCTTCCCAGCTGCCCCCTGGCTCGCACTCTCACTGCTACCGCTGTTCAAAAAGAAGCTGCCGAATCGCTAGGTGAGTACTTTATAGTGAAACTTACCTTCCCAGCTGCCCCCTGGCTCGCACTCTCACTGCTACCGCTGTTCAATTAGACAAGTAAATGGTTCAGTGTAGTTTTTAGTCATTTCAGTGAGGGTTGCTCACAGGTGACACTTAATTAAAATGCTTTATTTTTGTGATAAATCCATTTTAAGCCGATTGCGCTGTTTCATGGAAGATTTTACGACTGTGATTATGCAAATAAGTTTGGCCGGAAACTTGAACAGTAACTTCACTTTGGAAAATCAGTATCCAAAACGGAAACTCCACAAAGTCAAAAGTTTAGTTTATAGGCTGTGAGGGCTTGCTTACAGAGTGGACATTTGCACTGAAGAAGTATGTGGAAAAAAATTTAAAAACTTCCACAAGTGTTGCTTTTTTAGTAGCATTAGAAGATATGTTGGGTGTCTCCAACGTAGGATGTATGTGCCAAGAAAAATTAAACCACAGATATCTCTTAACTTCACAGAGCACAGAAATTTAAAGAAACTAAGGGATATATTTGCAATTTACAAGTTTCCTTTCTTGTAGTATTATAGGTGATGAGGTCATTGGAATTTGGTCTCGAAATCTCGATAAAGTTGATGTGAATTGTGCCTGTGTCTCCCACTCGGGCCTGAACATTGTAACAGGCGATGATTTTGGCATAGTGAAACTCTTCGACTTTCCATGTACAGAGAAATTTGTAAGTCTTATTTTCTATCTTATGAAAAATGGGCCAAATTTTTGAGGAAAACATTTTCCAGTTGCAAATTTTCTTCCTTCCTGACCAGAGGGATGCTTAGGTGAATCATCTGGCATTGCATTAGATGACTCAAAAGTCTAATGGTGTGTCTCTACAATATTGCTTCCAGAAAATGTTATGTTCATTGTTTAGTTTCAAGTTGCTCTACCTGTGTTGCAGTTGATGGCTTATCCTCTCTCAATTTCGTGGCTTCCTCAGAACACTGCCCTCTCAGCTCCTTATTACTTAAGATTTCTTTACCATCCAATCCTAATAATCATTTGGTAGTATAGAACTTGAGAATTGCTGAAAATAGAGACATGTTGTTGAAGCTTTTCGTCTTGCACGCAGCAGGACAATAAGCAAGAATAAAGGAAAACAACAATTTATATTGCATGAGAACAGAGTGCTGATTGTAAACTGGTGCATTCTCCATGGCAACCAGTGACTCACAGTTAACTGCCAAGCTTTGTTTGAAATTTAAACCAGGCAGCTTGACTCTGGTCAAGGCATTGCCCTGAGGAATGAACCAGTGAATGGCTGCCACTTATTTTGTTCAGCTGAAACAGGTGCAATGTGTGCACATGTTCTTTCTGTCTGCAACGGCCAGGGCCCTGTTTATTATTATATGTAGCTTCCAGTACACACAAATGCACCACTCTGCAAGCCCTACTGACAATCTTAAATTGGTTGTCAGCGTAATTCTTAACACACCGCTGATTATTTAGCAAATGTTGTCGAATCGTGGAATCACATCCAATATTGGACACTGTGTTTCAAGTTTTGCAAGGAAGGGCTGGTTGGGTACCTGCCTGTACCTTGCCTGCGGCGAACAGCGGAAGGGACATGTTGTTTGATATGATCCGCCAGTCTTTGGGACGTACAGCCTATATATCTAGCATCACACTGTGATGCTAGGTATATAGGCTGTATGTCCCTTCCGCTGTTCCATTGTACCATTATATTGTATTATATTAAATTATTTTATCTCTCCTCATTCTTCCTATCAAAATGAATCACTTTTTACATTAAACTTCATCTATGTGTCTACACATTTCACCAGACTAAGTCTTCCTGAAGTCTGTTACTATCGTCCTCATTTTTTTTACTACATTTCAGGGTTTTGCAAACTTTGAAATTATGCCCTATATACACAAGTCCAGGTCCATGTGGAGTATGATGGAGCAAATCTTTCTTTCCATCTCCTGTGTCAATGAAGTACAGGCTGTCATCTGTCTTTTCAGCCACAAGACCACCAACTGTCCACAAAAAGAGCAGTGGCCCCAGTACCAACTCCTGGGCAACATACTTCCCTCCAGCATGAGAAACTACTGTTCACCACCACTCTCTGCTTTCTGTTCATTAGCCAATTTTGTATCCACACAGCCAGTCTTTTGAATCCTATGGGCTTCAATTTTGTGAACCAGTCTATTAAGTGTTACTTTATTCGATGCCATTTGAAAGTCCATATGCATAACATCAACCACACTACCCTCGTCAGAGAACCCAATCAAGTCAGTTAACACACAATTTTGCCATTAGCGAATCCATGTTGGCCTTCCATTTACTAACCCATATTTTTACAAGCTTCAATTAATTTTTTCCTGGATTATTCTCTCCAGAGGTTTCTGCATCACCAACGTTAGGCTGACAGGCCTATAGTTGAGTCAATCCTTTTTTTTTCTCAACAGTAGTCTAACATTTGCAATCCTACACTCAACTGGCACTATGGTAAATTCACTGGACTAGTAATCCGGAGGCTCCACCTAATGCCCTGGGGACACAGGTTCAAATCCCACCAGGGCAGCTGGTGAAATTTGAATACAGTGAATTAATAATATCAATTAATTAATAAAAATCTGGAATAGAAGGCTAGTCTCGGTAATGGTGCCATGAAACTATCATCGATTGTTGTAAAAACCCATCTGGTTCACGATTTCCTTCCGTAAAGGACATTCGCTGCCCTTACCCAGTCTGGCCTACATGTGACTCAAGATCCACAGCAATGTGGTTGACTCTGAACTGCCCTCTGAAATGACCTTGCTAGCCACTCAGTTCAAGGGCAATTTCAGATGGACAACAGATACTGGCCATGAAAGAATTAAAAAAAAGAGGATTGAAAGAAAGTGGCCACAGCCTCCACAGTTTCCACCCTTGCCTCTCTCAGCAACCTAGTATGCATCCCAAATAAAAATAGAAAGTGCTGGAAATACTCAGCAGGTCTGGCAGCATCTGTGGAGAGAGAAGCAGAGTTAATGTTTCAGGTCAGTGACCCTTCATCAGATTTCCAGCATCTGCAGTATTTTGCTTTTATTTTAGTATGCATCCCATCTAGACAAGCTGACTCTTTTTTATTATCTGCTCATTTACTGTGATATTAGCAGCCTCCTCGAAGCCTTTTACAATTTTCAGGCATGCATTAAATATTCTTACCAGGTTTAGTATCAACGGTCACTCTCCCAAATAGATCTCAGTTTAATGAAAGTTCTGATGAAACGTTAATTTTGCTTCTCTCTCTCCACAGATGCTGCCAGTCCTGCTGAGTATTTCTAGCACTTTTTGTTTTTATCTCAGTTTAATGTTCCTTTCTAATATCTAGTCCTTCAATGGTGTGATTCAGTAATAATGAAACCGCTTGTTAACTGAACCAGATGCTTTTAAGGCACTTGTGCTACCACATGAACTTTTCCAATTTTTAAAAAGGCAACTTGATTAACACTTTTTAGTAAGGTGAAGTGAAATATAAATCAATAATCTGGTTTATTTTACAAATAATAATTGGACAAATTACAATAAATTACAGCTTATTTCACCATTCTCCCTGTAATGTGGAAAATGCCACACTTCCTATTAGTTAAAGAAATTTAGCCTGTTAAGTCTTCTAAACTTAACTAGTGTCATAGAGAGATACAGCACTGAAACAGGCCCTTCGGCCCACCAAGTCTGTGCTGACCATCAACCACCCATTTATACTAATCCTACATTAATCCCATATTCCCTACCACATCCCCACCTTCCCTCAAATTCTCCTACTACCTACCTACACTAGGGGTAATTTACAATGGCCAATTTACCTATCAACCTGCAAGTCTTTGGCTGTGGGAGGAAACCAGTGCACCCGGCGGAAACCCACGCGGTCATGGGGAGAACTTGCAAACTCCGCACAGGCAGTACCCAGAACTGAACCCGGATCACTGGAGCTGTGAGGCTGCGGTGCTCACCACTGCACTGCCCCTAGTTCTAACTCACACCCTGTGTCTCTTACCATCTCCAAAAACGACTAACCAATTATTTTTCCTTTAAACTTTCCTGTCTTGTTCCTTCAAAACTCCAAATACACGATCCTATTCATTCTTCCTCCTCCCTACACCTACAACACATTTAAAGGCTCTTCTGGTCTAAATTTTTCTCAACCTCTGAACTGTTCCGTACCTCACTCAATTTTTCATTCTTCTATGTTCAACATTTTAAAAGCAAAGTTTGTAGTCAGTTAATAAGTGGTTCCTGAATTACCTGCTTTGCTTTAACCTTGGTGGTGTCCTGCCTTACGGGCCTAGGTCTGTCACCTTACTTTCTTGCTAAAAGCATACATCAAGGATGAGGAATTGTTCAATGCAGAGGCTAATGAAGGAAAGCAGGGAGGATATCTAAGAAATTCAGCGTGACTTGGGGTGGAAAGCTAAGAGTGTTAAGAGAGGAGGGAGTAGATCAATGAAGGAGATGGTGCCAGAAGAGAAGAGGGACGAGACCAAGATGTGATTTAATGATAAGACCATGATGCAAACAGGAGGTTTGGGTGGAGCAGATGGCGGAAAGTATAACTGGACATGGAGGCTTTAGTAAGAATCAGGGTGTCACTATCCACTAGCCAAGTTTTAGTCAAAGCCAGGATGCCATTGATCAGGTCATGGATGGCAAGGGCACTGTTTGCAATTTAAATGGGGATTCTAAAGGGAAATGTAGAGAGAAATGGTGATTGGTGGTCTGTTGGCAAAATCCAAGGAAGTTGTGATTGGTGAAGTGAACAGGATGGAATGGTTTACTGGGTTAGCTGCTAGTGGGGAAGTTGGTGAGGGAGGGGCAGTTTAACTTGGAGCAACAAGTCTCTTTGGGCTTTTTGGGAATGATAGGAGAGGCATAGAGCGTAGCTGTGAACTTAGTGCAAAGGTGATTCCTGCCTGGATGGACACCAGAAGAGTAGGGTAACAATTCAAGGTGGAGTGGAAGTTAAAGGTACAAGAGAAAATCAAAGTTAACAGCTATTAAGGGTTTAGTTAAATGCCACTTTTCATCAGTTCGGTATAAGGTGATGCATGTAAAGGAAATAGTGCCGAGACAACCAATGATCTCCCCTTATATAATATCCACTACTAGTCGCATCTTCCCCTCCCTTCCCCTGTCAGCATTCCAAAGGGATCGTTCCCTCCGTGACACCCTGGTCCACTCCTCCATTACCCCCACCACCTCGTCCCCTTACCATGGCACCTTCCCCTGCAATCGCAGGAGGTGTAATACCTGCCCATTTACCTTCTCTCTCCTCACTATCCCAGGCCCTAAACACTCCTTTCAGGTGAAGCAGCAATTTACTTGTACTTCTTTCAATGTAGTATACTGTATTCGCTGCTCACAATGTGGTCCCCTCTACACTGGGGAGACCAAACGCAGACTGGGTGACCGCTTTGCGGAACACCTCCGCTCAGTCCGCAAGCAGGACCCCGAGCTTCCGGTTGCTTGCCATTTCAACACTCCCCCCTGCTCTCATGCTCACATCTGTATCCTGGGATTGCTGCAGTGTTCCAGTGAACATCAACGTAAGCTCGAGGAACAACATCTCATTTACCGATTAGGCACACTACAGCCTGCCGGACTGAACATTGATGGGCCCCCCCCATTTTACTTTTATTTTTAGTTATTTTTTTCTTTTTTTTGTGTTTATTTTATTTTATTTCATCTTAGTTTGTTTACCCACTTTTTTCATGTTTGTACTTGCAGCTGTTCAATTTTCAGTCCATCAACACCCTATCTGTACTAATTGCTTTGTCTTTCAACACACCATTAACATATTGTTTGCCTTTGCTCCATGACCTTCTGAACAGCTATTCTGTGACCTTGTCCTATCTACACCTTTTCCTTTGTTATCTCTTGCCCCACTCCCGCTTTACGTGCTTATAACCTTTCACATTTCTAATATTTGCCAGTTCTGAAGAAGGGTCACTGACCTGAAATGTTAACTCTGCTTCTCTCTCCACAGATGCTGCCAGACCTGCTGAGTATTTCCAGCATTTCTTGTTTTTATACCATGATCTCCCCTTGCCTCCTCTCTAAATTCACTGACCTCCTGTCTTCCCTAAACCACTCCCTCTCAGTAAATGCTCATATCTACATTGATTCCTTGCAGGTTCCTTTTGCCTCCTTACTTAGTTTTGATCGTAGACCAAGGCCATTTCTGACCACTTTCTTGCATGCTTCATGATCCATTCTCCTATCCCTTTTTTAAAATCACATTTCCTTCTATGTCTGTTGTTGGATAAACTCTCCCTCATCACTTTCAACTGCACATTCTAAATCCCAACAGCCTAACCATTGGCTCACAATACTTCTGCAGTAGGGCCCACAAACATCCCCATCCTCAACGATGGGGGAAGCCCAGCACATCAGTGCAAAAGATAAGGCTGAAGCATTTGCATCCATCTTCAGCCAGAAAGGCCGAGTGGATGATCCATCTCTGCCTCCTCCTGCGGTCCCCAGCATCACAGATACCGGTGATTATGCACGTGATTATCAAGAAATGGCTGAAGGTACTGGATACTGCAAAGGCTATGGACCCTGACAACATTCCAGCATTAGTACTGAAGACTTGTGCTGCAGAACTAGCTGCACCTCTAGCCAAGCTGTTCCAGTACAGCCACAACACTGGCATCTACTTGGCAATGTGGAAAATTGCCCAGGCATGTCCTGTGCACAAAAAACACGGACAATTACTGCCCTATCAGTCTACTCTCGATCATCAGCAAAGTGATGGAAGGTGTCATCAATAGTGCTAGCAAGTGGCACTTGCTCAGTAATAACCTGCTCACTGATGCTCAGGTTGGGTTCCCCAAGGCTATTCAGCTCCTGATCTTATTACAGCCTTGGTCCAAACATGGACAAAAGAGCTGAACTGCAAGGGTAGAGTGACTGCCCTTGACATCAAGGCAGGATTTGACCGAGTATGGCATCAACGAGCCCTAGCAAAACTGGAAACAATGGGAATCAGGGGGAGAACTTTCTGCTGGTTGTAATCATGCTTAGCACAAAGGAAGATGGTTGTGGTTGTTGGAGGTCAATCATCTCAATCCCAGGACATTACTGCAGGAATTCCTCAGGGTAGTGCCCTAGGCCCAACCATCTTCAGCTGCTTCATCAATGACCTTCCCTGCATCATAAGGTCAGAAGTGGGGATTTTTGATTGCACAATGGTTAGATAGGGTGGATAGTGAGAGTCTTTTTCCTCGGATGATGATGGCAAACACGAGGGGACATAGCTTTAAGTTGAGGGGTGAAAGATATAGGACAGATGTCAGAGGTAGTTTCTTTACGCAGAGAGTAGTAGGGGCGTGGAACGCCCTGCCTGCAACAGTAGTAGACTCGCCAACTTTAAGGGCATTTAAGTGGTCATTGGATAGACATATGGATGAAAATGGAATAGTGTAGGTCAGATGATCGGCGCAACATCGAGGGCCGAAGGGCCTGTACTGCGCTGTAATGTTCTAATTCTAATTCTAATTCTAATGTTCTGCACCATTCGTGACTCCTCATATTGAAGCAGCCCATGTCCATATTCAGCAAGACTTGGACCACAGCTAGACATGGGCTGACAAGTGGCAAGTAACATTTGCGGCACACAAGTGCCAGGCAATGGCCATCTCGAACAAGAGAGAATCTAACCATCTCTCCTTCACATTCAATGGCACCATCGCTAAATCGCCTCTCATCAATATCCTGGGGGTCACCATTGACCAGAAATTGAACTGGACCAGCCACATAAATGCTGTGGCTACCACAGCAGGTCAGAGAGTGGGAATTCTGCAGCGAGTAACTCCCCTCCTGTCTGTCCACCATCTACAAGGCACAAGTCAGGAGTGTGATGGAATACTCTCCGCTTGCCTGGATGCTCCAACACTCAAGAAGCTTGACACCATTCAGCACAAAGCAGCTCACTTGATTTGCACTCCCTCCACCACTGACGCACAGTGGCAGCAGTGTGTACCATCTACAAGATTTACTGCAGCACCTCACCAAGGCTCCTCGACAGTACCTTCCAAACTCGCGACCTCTATCACCTAGAAGGACAAGTGCAGATGAATGGGAACACCACCACCTGCAAGTTCCCCTCCAAGCCACACACCATCCTGAATTGGAACTATATCACCATTCCTTCGCTGTTGCTGGGGCAAAATCCTGGAATTCCCTTCCTAACAGCACTGTTGCTATACCTACACCCCAAGGAGTGCAGCGGTTCAAGAAGGCAGCTCACCACCATCTTCTCTAGGGCAATTGGGGATGGGTAATAAATGCTGGCCTAGCCAGTGACGCCCACATCCCCCGAACGAATTTAAAAAAATCTGCTCAATCACCCTCTCACATCCATCTTTGATGTCCTTTTCCCTAGCAAAATCTTTACTCTTTCTCACCCTGGTTGTAGAGGCCTGCTTTAGGTCGGGAAAAAGAACCCAACCTGAACCTGACCAAATCACAGCGGGCCCGGGCCCCTCCGATTCTGCACTAAGCCCGACCCGACCATCCGTTTACTTACCTTCCTGACACCGAACCTGCAGCGCGTGCGCAAGACGTCACAGTGATGTCACTTGCTCACTGCGCAGACTCAGTTTCGTCCCGGACTTCCAGCTCTGGTAAGCTTTTTAAATTTTTAATAATTACCAGCAGAGCACTTACCGTGTGTGTCCAGCCCGACCCGACCCAAGCCCAAAAGCCAGCCCCGGAGGATAGGCCTGATCTGACCCGAACCCGGCATGTCGTTGGGTTCGGGTCGGGTAGCAGGCCTCTACCTGGTTGTTCCTTTGCAATGGCTTTGCATATTTGCTCTTTCAGATCCAATGGCACTTAACTGGTTTAATCATCCATCACCAGATCTAGTGGAACCACATTAAACTCTATTGGGCTTTACTCTCCTGTGCCAAAACCACTGTTCCAGGATCATCCCGGAGAACAAAGATAATCCGTGGTTTCTTTTCTCAACTACAAACGGTGACCTTAAAATGCTCTTTCTTGGCTCCTTCAACAAGTGCAAGTTCATGTCTTCGTCATTAAGATCGAGGCATCTATTTGGCTGGCTCTGCTACTTCTTTCCCCCTTGCGTCACTGTTTTCTGCTCGGATACGCTGTCCGTTCGCAGACTGATGAGCAATTGCGACCAGTTCGAACTGGCCTCGGGAGCCAAAGTTAACGATGGCAAGAGCGAGACAATGTTCTTTGGGACTGGGATGACCGATCCTTTGTCCCCTTCACCGTCAGGTCAGACCACCTGAGGGTGTTGGGGATATGGTGGGTATTTTTCAAAGTGGAATGAATTGTAAGTCATTGTTTTAGCAAGACTTAGTTGTTTTTTTTAATTATAATCTTCTAAAGTTTTAAATTTAAAGGGTTTAGTCATGGCAGGAGAGCTTGAAGCCATGGTTTGCTCCTCTTGCTACATGTGGGAATCCAGGAACATTTCCAGTCCCCGGGACCAGCATGTGTGCAGGAAGCGTGTCCAGCTGCAGCTCCTGGAAGCTCGGGTTTCAGAGCTGGAACGGCGGCTGGATACACTGTGGAGCATCCGCGAGTCTGAGAGCACTGTGGATAGCACGTATAGAGAGTTGGTCACACCGCAGCTGAAGGGACTTGAGGAAGGAAGGGAATGGGTGACCACCAGGCAGTCCAAGAGAATCAGGCAGGTAGTTCAGGAGTCCCCTGGGGTCCCGCTTGCAAATCGGTATTCCATTGTGGAGGCTGATGAGGCTGGTTTCTCCAGGGAGTGCGGACAGAGCCAAGCTTCTGGCACCGCAGGCAGCCTGTCTGCACAGGAAAGGGGAAAGAGAGGAAGAGCAATAGTAATAGGGGATTCTATAGTCAGGGGAACAGATAGGCGCTACTGTGGCCGTCAACGTGACTCCAGTATGGTGTGTTGCCTCTCTGGTGCCAGGGACCAGGATGTCACTGAACGGCTGCAGGGCATCCTGACGGGGGAGGGTGATAAGGCAGAGGTTATGGTACATGTTGGTACCAATGACATAGGTAGAAAGAGGGATGAGGTCTTGCTTCAAGAATTCAGGGAGTTAGGCAGTAGACTAAAAAGCAGGACCTCTCGGGTTGTAATCTCTGGATTACTCCCAGTGCCACGTGCTAGCGAGTATAGAAATAGGAGAATAGCACAGATGAATGCGTGACTTAAGAGTTGATGCAGGAGGGAGAGTTTTAGATTCCTGGACCACTGGGACCGTTTCTGGGGAAGGTGGGACCTGTACAAGCGGGACAGTCTACATCTGAACCAGATGGGGACTAACATCCTTGCTGGTGGGTTTGCTAGTGCTGTTGGGAGGAGTTTAAACTAATTTGGCAGGGAGAGGGGATGCAGACTCCTTGCAGAATAGGGACACAGCTAAACACAGGAAAGCGAACAAGTCAGAGGGAATACAGCGGAAGTAAGTTTCAAGGGAGTAAGACCAGGATGGAAGGCCTCTACTTTAATGCCAGGAGTATTGCAGGTAAAACGGATGAGTTAAGGGCAATGATTGACACGTGGAATTGTGATATAGTAGCCATCACAGAGACATGGTTGAGGGAGGGGCAGGATTGGCAGCTCAATATCCTGGGATACAGAATCTTCAGACGAGACAGTGGAGGGGGTAAAAGAGGAGGGGGCATTGCAATATTAGTTAAGGAGTCAGTTACTGCAGTAAAGAGAGATGATATCTTGGAGGGGGCATCTCCATCTATGGGTAGAGTTTAGGAATAAAAAAGGGACAGCCACATTGCTAGGTGTTTATTATAGACCCCCAGATGGTCAGCGGGAAATTGAGGAGCAAATATGTGTGCAATTTGCAGAGGTGTGTAAAAATAATAGGGTAATTATATTAGGTGATTTCAACTTTCCCAACATTAATTGGGATAGTCATCGTGTTAAGGGCTTAGATGGATTTCTTAAAATGTATACAGGATATGTAGACGATACTACAAGGGAGGGTGCAGTGCTGGACCTAATTCTGGGGAATGAAGCCGGACAGGTGGTTGATGTGTTGGTTGGGGGGCATTTTGGTGATAGCGACCACAACATGGTACAATTTAATCTTGTTATGGAGAAAGAAATAGATAAGTTGCAAAAAAAGGTTTTGGATTGGGGGAGAGCGAATTTTAGTAAAATAAGGCAGGATCTGGCCAAGGTAGACTGGAAAGAGTTACTTGTCGGGAAATCTACAGAAGAGCAGTGGGGGGCATTCAAAAAGGAAATGGGGAGGGTACAGGCCCAACATGTTCCCTCTAGGGTAATAGGTAGGAGCAACAAGCCCAGAGAACCATGGATGACCAGAAACATTCAGTGTACGATGAGAAGGAAAAGAGAGGCTTTTAGCAAATACAAGGAGAGCAAATCAATGGAAGCATTAGTGGAGTACAGAAAGTGTAGGATGGAGCTTAAGAAAGCAATTAAGAGAGCAAAGAGGGGATATGAGAAAGCTCTGGCTGGTAAAAGTAGGGAAAATCCCAAGATATTCTATAAGTATATCAACGGGAAGAGGATAACCAGGGAAAGAGTAGGACCCATTAGGGACCAAGGGGGAAATTTGTGGGTGGAGCCAGAGGACATTGGTAGGGTGTTGAACGAATACTTCACATCTGTCTTCACCCAAGAGAAAGAGGATGTAGATATGGAACTTAGACAGACTGTGAGCTCCTTGAGCAAATTGTCATAGGGATTGACAAGGTATTGGAGGTTTTGGAAGGCTTAAAAGTGGACAGATCTCCAGGTCCGGACAATTTGAGTCCCAGGATGCTGTGGGAGGCGAGGGTGGTGATTGCAGGGGCTCTGACCCTAATTTTAAATTCCTCTCTGGGCAAAGGGGAGGTGTCAGAGGTCTGGAGAACAACTAATGTGGTCCCACTATTTAAGAAAGGTTGTAGAGATAAGACAGGGAACTACAGACCAGTGAGTCTCACGTCAGTGGTAGGGAAACTATTGGAGAAAATTCTGAAGGAGAGAATCTATCTCCAGTTGGAGAGGCAAAATTTGATTAGGAATAGTCAGCATGGCTTTGTCAGAGGGAGGTCATGCCTAACAAATTTGATAGAATTTTTTGAGCATGTGACCAGGTGTGTAGATGAGGGTAGTGCAGTTGATGTAGTTTACATGGATTTCAGCAAAGCCTTTGACAAGGTCCCACATGGGAGACTTATCAAGAAAGCAAATGCATATGGGATACAAGGTAACTTGATAAGGTGGATTCAAAATTGGCTGAGCTGTAGGAGACAGAGAGCGATGACAGACGGCTGTTTTAGTGACTGGAAGCCAGTGTCCAGTGGCGTACCACTGGGATCTGTGCTGGGTCCCCTATTGTTTGTCATTCATATAAACGACATAGATGACTATGTGGGGGGTAGGATCAGTAAGTTCGCAGATGACACAAAGATTGGCTGAGTGGTTAACAGTGAGTCTGAGTGTCTTGGGTTACAGGAAGATATAGACGGGATGGCCAAATTGGCAAAAAAGTGGCAGATGGAATTTAACGCTGAAAAGTGTGAGGTGATACACTTTGGAAGGAGTAATGTGACACGGAAGTATTCAATGAATGGCCTGACACTGGGAAGTTCCGAGGAACAAAGGGACCTTGGCGTGTTTGTCCATAGATCTCTGAAGGCAGAAGGGCAGGTTAATAGGGTGGTGAAAAAGGCATATGGGACATGCCTTTATCAATCGAGTCATAGATTATAAAAGCAGGGAGGTCATGTTGGAGTTATATAGAACTTTGGTAAGGCCATAGCTGGAGTACAGTGTGCAATTCTGGTCGCCACATTACAGAAAGGATGTGATTGCATTGGAGGGAGTGCAGAGGCGATTCACCAGGATGTTGCCTGGGATGGAACATTTAAGCTATGAAGAGAGGTTGGATAGGCTTGGGTTATTTTCACTGGAACAGAGAAGACTGAGGGGTGACCTGATCGAGGTGTACAAGATTATGAGGGGCATGGACAGGGTGGATAGGGAGCAGCTGTTCCCCTTAGTTGAAGGGTCAGTTACGAGGGGTCACAAGTTTAAGGTGAGGGGCAGGAGGTTTAAGGGGGATTTGAGGAAGAACATTTTTACCCAGAGGGTGTTGATGGTCTGGAATGCCCTGCCTGGGAGGGTGGTAGAGGCATGTTGCCTCACATCCTTTGAAAAGTACCTGGATGAGCACTTGGCACGTCATAACATTCAAGGCTATGGGCCAAATGCTGGCAAATGAGATTAGGTAGACAGTTCAGGTGTTTTAATGCATCGGTGCAGACTCGATGGGCCGAAGGGCCTCTTCTGCACTATTATTCTGTGATGGGCCGGGCCGTGCACCAAAACCTGGAAGGAGCGAGTAGCCAGGATACACCATAAGCTGAGCATGTGGGAGCAGCGATCTCTCTCCATTGTGGGTAAGAACCTGGTCATCAGATACGAGGCGCTCATGTTGTTGCTGTACGTGGCGCAGGTCTGGCCCATACCCCACTCCAGCGCCGCGGCAGTCACCCGAGCCACTTTCCGCTTCATATGGGGATCCAAAATGGACCGGGTCCGGCGGGACACCAAGTTCAAACCTCTTGATAAGGGCGGGAAAAATGTATCCAACGCCGCCCTCATCCTGATGACCACCTTCGTGTGCGGCTGCATCAAGCTGTGCGTACAGCCCCAGTACGCAAACATCAAGTGTGACTACGTGCTGCGGTTCCATCTGTCCCCAGTGTTGTGAAGGATGGGCCTGCTCACATTGCCGCGGAACGCTCTATCCAGTTGGACCGTGCCGTACCACCTATCCTTCATGGAAAAGTTTCTGCGGAAAAACACCTTTGACCACCAATCCATCAGGCAGTGGTCTGCACGGAATGTCCTCAAAGCCCTACAGGAAAAGGAGATGGTGGATCTGGTCGGATGGTTCCAGTCATTTGGCAGAATGCCTCATTACCAGAACTTTCAAAGAAGCACCAAGATGTAGCTTGGCTGGTGGTGAGAAGAGCCCTCCCTGTCAGATCCTTCCTGCACGCCCAAATTCTCACAGCCTCTGCACAATGCCCTCGAGGTGGCTGTGGTGGGGAAGAGACGGTTGCCCACCTCCTTCTGGAATGTGTCTTTGCAAAGCAGGTGTGGAAAGAGATGCAGTGGTTTTTGTCAAGATTCATCCCAAGCAGCTCTAACACAGGTGTCTGTGCTCTACGGGCTGTTCCCAGAGACGAGATAAATATCAACTGCTGCTGGAGGAGTATCAATTCGGTGAAAGCCACTCTTTGATTTGCCCGAAACTTGCTGGTCTTCCAACGCAAAGTGTTGCCCACGA
The DNA here is from genome assembly GCF_036365525.1 of Heterodontus francisci. Lineage (NCBI taxonomy): Eukaryota > Metazoa > Chordata > Chondrichthyes > Heterodontiformes > Heterodontidae > Heterodontus > Heterodontus francisci. The sequence goes on from NC_090379.1 coordinate 38,515,993, forward strand.
CCGAATGTTGCAGACTGGCACATCCAATGTGCAGGATTACGTGCCGAGGGACACACTAAAGCTTGGGATAGCCGCGGCAAAGGCTCAATGGGGAAAGACCACTGTGTAAGGTACCCCCACCAAGGTGAACTGAGGGGCTGAATCCATGGAAAACCCCACGGGCTGTAGTTAGAAAAATTGTTTGCTGCAAAAAGTACATGGCAGGTAAAATGAAATGGAAGGGTTGTGAGGCAACTCACTCCTCTATTGAAGGAAACTGATCTCCTTTGCACTCTTTGTATTGTTGACTTGGTGCTGTTTTGAACTGTTTTGTAATGTATTTTTTTTTTACAGTTTTTTACGAATAAAGTATATTTTGGAAATAAAAAAACTTCTTTCCCCCTTGCCATCAAACAAAATCTTATCCCAGGTTTTCCCCTGCCCCAGCTCTGAACCCATGTCTTTTCCTAGTTTCTCTCCAAGCTTATCTTGTCCACCTTCTGTGCCCCCTGACCCCATTCCCATTGAACTCCTAACCATGCAATTTTCCTTCCTGCCCCCCATGCTTCGAGACATTGTAAATGGTTTCCTCTTCAAGTACTATCCCCACATTCAAAACAACCATCATCCCTGTTCCTAAAAAAAATCTTTGACTGCCCCCCCCACTTCTGCTTCCAAACTACCAGCCCAACCGTGCTCTTTGCTCAAGTTCTTGCACTGTTTGCTTTCCGAATTCATGCCCATCTCTACCATAACTTATTATTTGAATATCTCCGATCATGTTTCCACCCATGCAACAGCACCAAAACAATGCTAATTAAGACACACTCTCAGCAACCTATGCCTTAGTTCTGACTACACTATCCACTTACCAAGTCTTTCCTCCATTGTCCTACTCAGTGGGAATGCCCTCCCTTTGTTTCTTTACTATTGAATTACAGCCAGAACATCTCCATCACTGGGTTCTCTTCTCACCCCTGCACCATTACCTTCAGCATTCCCCAAAGGATATATTTTTGGCTCCTTCCTCTTCCCCATCAACATGCTGCCCTTTGGCAACATCATACACATATAAGGGGTTAGATTCCACATGTACACTAGAGACATTTAGCCCTACTGCTCAACCCCTCCACTGAGTGGCCATTGTTTGCAGCTCACCCACAACTAGAAATTGAACAATTTTCTCCAGTTAAACTTTGGGAAGACTGGAGCCATAATCTCCTGCCCTAAATACAAATTCCATCCCATCAGCACCAATTGCATCCTCCTCACCAGCCATTTTTTCTCACAATCTTGCCATTGTATTTGACCCCCAAGCCAAGCTTCCAATACCATATTCTTTCCATCACAGAGCCCACCCACTTGCACCTCTGTAACATCAACTGATTCAACTCATCCGCTGCTGCAATCCTCTCCATGTCTTTGTCACCTTCAAACTTGACAATTCTGATTTTCTCTGTCAGCTTCCCATCCTCCTTAAACCTCAGCTCAAAATCTGCTGCCTGTATTCTAACCGGCACTGTCCCTATTACCCATGTTCTTACTGACCTACATTGGCTCCTATTCCCCAATGTAAAATTATCATTCTCGTGTTTAAAACCCTTAGTGGCCTCAGCACTCTTTATCTCTAGCTTCCAGCCCTACAACCCCACACCCACTCCCCTCAGAACACGGTTCCTGATTCTGGCCTTTTCTGCATCCCCCTCCCTTCTAGTCACATTTTGGAATTTCCACCTAAACCTCTCCATCCCCCTTTTGTTCAAGGTTCTTTAACCAAGCTCTCAGTCAACCCTCCCAATATCCCTTCTTGGCTTGGCATCCATTTTTGTCTGGTTATGCCTGTGAAGTGTCTTGGGATGTTTTTTCTACCTTTTTTAAAAAAGGGGCTAATTCAATGCAAGTTGCTGTTATAAGATATTCACTGCTGCATAATTGATAGGAAAGAACGTAATCTTAGCCTGTTCTTGGACTGCAAAGGGAGCACCCCAGAATAGCAATACTTCTTTGGAGAAAGTAGGTTACAATGATGCTAAATTCATTTTTTCTTACACAGGCAAAACACAAAAAGTATCTGGGTCACTCTGCCCAAATCACTAACATACAGTTCACTAGTGGAGACAGATATGTTGTCAGTGCTGGAGGACAGGATTGTAGGTACGATTTGCATAATTTAAACAATTTTTGGAATTGTTATTCCTACAGTGTTCTTCATGCCCAGTATAAGAATGTTTAGAAATGCAGGCAAATATTATTTGTAAACAAGAAAAACTTAGATGCCTATGAAGCTAAATGTTACTTCCGGACTAGAATGTACATTTCAAAAAGCAACAGACTTTGATTTTTTTCCTTTTTTCCCCCAATTCAAGTTTGTTTGTCTGGAAATGTTTATGAAAATACTAACCAAAAGAATACACATGGCCATGGATCATGAGAAGAATCAAGAAACTCAGTGAAAATAAAAGAGGAAAAGCTTCACGTATGAAAATAAGGCAGCTAGTACTATCTGCAAAATAAATTGAGGAGGCAGTTTGCTTTCATAAATAAGAATGCTATTTTTTGGTTTAAGGCAATTTGTCAGATTTTCTACTGCACAGCCAAGTGTATATTGATGCAGGTGTAACAGTATTCAAATCATTCATGAATTTTAGGGCATAGCTTGTATTCTAACTTCAATGCAGGTATACAAATTACTTTGACCATTCTACATCTATGGTCCTGTTGTCAAGGACAGAATTCCTAAACAATCATGTGGCAATGCCATCAAAATGGTTAATTGAGTTCTATCAATACACAAAAAGCTAACTATAATATGCTGTAAATATACTGCTAGATATAACACGAGCTTAATATCTTTACAGTGTTGTGCTGTAGTTGATTTGGTAAGTAGCCTTAAGACATTTATAGTGAACTTGTGCTTTTCAAAATTTTGTGATGCTGTTGACAGTGTTCTAACAAACAAAATAGTATCTGGTGGCCTTCATCCTGAATGTATCAGCTGAGTAATATTTTGAATCAGTTTGAAAGCTGAAGCAAGCATGCCAAAGCATACTATGCACTACTGTACCAATCACTGTGGCTACCTGAACATTTAGTTCAGTGTAATAAAAATGATTTATAATTTTTATCTTGTATGTGTTTGCAGGTATAAAATCAGCAATCCTGCTGATTATAATTTTTCCATTTATAAAGTTACAAATAAAATGCAGCTTTTTGAAGTACATAGTAAATGTGTGTTCCTTTGACCTGTACTCTGCATATTAACAGCATCCGAGGGTGCTTTGATGGATCACCAAGTATTGACTTGCTGCCTGTTAAGTTTTACTGATGTCAAGCTTATCATTAACGTTAAATAGATGTATATGTTTCATAGTTTCACATGTTAACTGTAACCCTTTAGAACAAAATTGAATACCTGTAATTTCCTTTTAATACTCTAAATACTTTATTCATCTATAATGACTAAGTCTATTCAAATGGTTTATTGTTGTAAATGACTTATCAGATGATAAATTATACTGAATGAATTCAAATCTGTTTCAAGTAATTACACTGTTGGTAATCACAATTTACTATAACTTATACAATATCAAACAGCATTATTGTAACTTGACTATCATGCATTGTGCCATTGAATCAAATTAAGTCTAGCAATTATTTCCCAATTATGTTGTACCTCTTGTACTTAATCCAATTATCTTTCTGATAAATTCAGTGACATGAAAAAACAAATCACACAAGAGCAGGATTCATAATGGAGTCTTGCTAATGAGTATTAGACTGTTGCACAAGAAAAACACAATATCTGATCAATTCCCTCAGTATGGATTACTGTAGAATGAAATGTTGCAAGGGGAAATTTTACATTTTACAGGGAGTGCTGGCTTGTTGAGATGTACTGATTCAAAATAGAGTATACTAAGAACTAAATGCTGTGGTCACACTACATATGTGCTAGAGTATAACTGGAAGTGTAAAAATGCTATCAAAATATCAATTAATATCTTTACAGATACAAATACATACAAATGTTATTTCTCAGGCACTTTTTGGCTTGAATCATTCTAGCATTTGCTAATAAATCACAAATTTATTCAATTTGGCTAAAACAGTGTTAGGTCACAAGTCTGGGTCTATGCAAGTGGTGGAACAGATTCTACCACCACCCACCACTCCCTGCTCATTTTGTGGTTTAAATCAAAATAACTTTCAATGAACTGTAAACCTGCAGATGTGCATGATTTGTGCTACTGGTAACCATAAAATAAAGCTTGTAATTCACATTTTATGCCAATAACCAAGATACCCATCAAATTCCACAACAAAAACCAGAGTGGGTTCCTTCATCCATAAAACAAGCCACCATTTCCACAACTTTGGTTAGACTTCTAATGATTAAACACGCTGGACGTTGCTGCTCCAGAGTTAGTTATTGAATTTCATATCAGATTTTAAGGCACCAGACAATTCCCAACTTGAACACTTTCAGAAAAGGAACTCAAAATCCAATGAAAGTATAACATTTTTGAGTTGACTTTGAGTGTGTTCTGTCATAATAGTCCCCAGCAAGTGATGTTTCTTTTCCTAAACTTTCACCTACTACAGTTTCAAACTACTGAGACACACTGTCATGACCAGGCCTGTTTTGGGGGTGCTGGAAGAATCAAGAATATTTTGCTGTTTATATATTACAATTATAATTGCAAAGGGATTTAAAACCTAATTGCAGTACACAATCAGTGACCAATTTAGAAAAAAATGCTGAATGAGAGCTGTGTGTCCATGAGTAAATGACCCTAGAGGAGGTACAAAAAACAATACAACAGTGACTGATTCATTCAACAAACTCCTTAATCAAATTTTACTGTAGTCTTATTTTGTTGTCAACAAAAAGGGTATCACATCAGATAGATGGCATTTCTCTTTGGATATTTTATCATCCAGTAGAAAACTTTAGAAGAGCACAAACCACAAGTTACAAAATGTACCTTTCAAAACCCACCACTGGGTAATCTTAGTGAGGCTGCATCTACATTATGGGAACAATAATCTAGTCAATTCACATACAGGAGAAAGTTACTTTTAACATTAAAATGTTTGATTTTCAATGTTAAACAATATTGGAAAAGGGACAATAAAAAAAATTGCAAAATGCTACATCTTCGTATATTTGCAGCCTTATTATATCCACAATATGTGATTCTGCACGATCCAAACCGATCATTCACTGAAAAAGAGTAAAAAAAAGTCTCGGTTCATTTTGTAAGATGATTAGTAGCTATTATCCTTCAGGCCATGCTTATAAGGCTAAGATTTTCAGGTAATTTATTTTGTGATAAGTGCAAAGAAGCAGGAGTGCAAAATTTGACTAATGTTGACATTAATCACATTCTTCAACAAAAACACTGCAATGATTTCATAAATGATTGTAGTAAATTAAAGTTCTATAAATATTACAAACTTTTTATTTTCCAAAGCTATATTACCTATTTTGTTGAGACCTGGTCCATTTTAGTGCATGGCGTGGAGGTAATGTAACTGCAGGATGGTAGAATGTGCAGTCAGCTCTCTTACAGTGTGTGCTGAATCGACATGGCTGGGAACAAAATAATAAAGTCATCACTCTTTTTTCATATATATATATATATATATATATATATATATTCTCAGTTTCACAAAACCTCTGATCTTTTCAAATTGTTTTGCATACCTTTGGATGGATAAAAGGGCACTCCACTTTTTTGCAATCTGGAAAGAATCGACACAAAGAACTGCCTGGGCCTGTTGCAGGTGCTACAGAATAAAAAATTTTTAAACATTTACTGAACAATCCAGAAGTCACTAACTAAGTAGATACTTTGGTCTAAAAACAGCAGTTATGGGAAAAATGCTGAATAGTGGACTTTAGTAACATAGGTAAGAGTAGAGCAAAATGTCAGTAATTTCCCCAGTCTGCTGTATCTATATACTAAATATGTTGCACCCATGTCCTGTCAAGCTTTCACATTATAAATTCCTATGTTCACATTATAATGGAAACTACCCTTGAAAACTAGTCATGCTGTAATTACAGGCACTACCACTGACACCACCCCCCCCTCCCCACCCACCCACCCCCCCCCCCCCCACAGGGGAGGCACTGACAATGAGCTGTGTAATTACAGTGTAACAAGTGTAATAAGACAGTTTTCATAGGAATTTATAATGGAAAAATAAAAAGGACAAACTGCAAGACTTAAAAATGGGGTCCCTAAATTTACACCCTGCTTGAATTATATCATGTTGTCTTCAGATGGAGTAGGATTAGACAGTACTGGAGTCAATCTCAACTCCGTTTGTCCAGTGGGAATAGGGCACCAGCACTTCAAAAATTACAGCAATACACTCACACACTACCATTTCCCCAGGGAAATGTTTCAGATTGGAGCCTAGTTTTAATATGCTAATCAAGGTCCTATTGCACACATAGGAAGGACCCTGACATAATTTTGGGATACCAATAGGCAGGCCGCGCACCATGCAAGCTCCACCCATGACTATCAGGTGTTATGCAACATATACAGCAGTACTTAAACAATCATTGCAAGGTACTTCAAAAAGTTAAGTTTTTTTTAAAAAAAGACAATGATTTTTGTGGAACCAGAAAGTACACTCCCCATGTCCAATGCCATTGTAGGTGAGAGGTAGTGCATATCATTCTAGCGTCTGCCTTAGTTCTGAGATGAAAGATGACAGTTGAACTCAAAAGGCCACAAGTGTGCTGAGTAAGCCCTTTCCAGCATATAAGAGAAGGCAATATATAGTTGTGTTTAAAAGAAAAGACCATTTGGCCAGCACAAAATGATCACCTGAATGGAGTATATAATACAAGGAACCACCTCTGGAAATCACAATGCATTTAGAGCTTGATTTAAGTGAAGTCTACTAAAAATAAGATTTAGTTCAACATCAGACAAGGCTCAAGTCATGTCAGAAAAAGATATATAACTCGAAAATAGAGAAATCAAATATACCAATAATACATAGGAACAAATCATTTCTTAAGGCATTATAGCACAGAAGGAGGTGATTCAGCCCATCAAGTCCATGCCGGCTCTCTATAAAGTAATCCAATAAGTCCCATTCCCCCACTCTATCCCCATAGCCCTGCAAGTTTATTTCCCTCAAATGTCCATCCAATTTCCTTTTGAAATCATTCATTGTCTCTGCTTCCACCACCCTCATAGGCAGCGAGTTCCAGGTCATTACCACTCTGCGTAGAAAATGTTGCTCCTCACATCCCCTCTGCATCTCTCGCACAAAACCTTTAATCTGTGTCTCATAATCCTTGTACCATCATCTAAAGGGAACAGCTTTTCATCTACCTTATCTAAATCTATCAAATCTCCCTTCAATCTCCTTTAATCCAAGGAGAACACTAGCTTCTCCAACCTAATCTTGTAGATAAATTCCCTCATCCTTGGAACATTCTGGTAAATTTCCTCTGCACCCTCTCAAGGACCCTCACATGCTTCCTAAAGTGTGGTGACCAGAACTGAATGCAATATTCTAGTAGTGGCCTAACCAGAGCTTTATACAGGTTCACCATAACTTCCCTGCTTTTGTACTCAATATTCAAGAAAACGAACATCATGGGGCAGGATGTCAGAAATGCTCCATCCATCAATATTGGCGACCACGCTCTGGAAGTGGTTCAAGAGTTCACCTACCTAGGCTCAACTATCACCAGTAACCTGTCTCTAGATGCAGAAATCAACAAGCGCATGGGTAAGGCTTCCACTGCTATGTTCAGACTGGCCAAGAGAGTGTGGGAAAATGGCGCACTGACACGGAACACAAAAGTCCGAGTGTATCAGGCCTGTGTCCTCAGTACCTTGCTCTACGGCAGCGAGGCCTGGACAACGTATGCCAGCCAAGAGCGACGTCTCAATTCATTCCATCTTCGCTGCCTTCGGAGAATACTTGGCATCAGGTGGCAGGACTATATCTCCAACACAGAAGTCCTTGAAGCGGCCAACACCCCCAGCTTACACACACTACTGAGTCAGCGGCGCTTGAGATGGCTTGGCCATGTGAGCCGCATGGAAAATGGCAGGATCCCCAAAGACACATTGTACAGCGAGCTCGCCACTGGTATCAGACCCACCGGCCGTCCATGTCTCCGTTATAAAGACGTCTGCAGACGCGACATGAAATCGTGTGACATTGATCACAAGTCGTGGGAGTCAGTTGCCAGCATTCGCCAGAGCTGGCGGGCAGCCATAAAGACAGGGCTAAATTGTGGCGAGTCGAAGAGACTTAGTAGTTGGCAGGAAAAAAGACAGAGGCGCAAGGGGAGAGCCAACTGTGCAACAGCCCCAACAAACAAATTTCTCTGCAGCACCTGTGGAAGAGCCTGTCACTCCAGAATTGGCCTTTATAGCCACTCCGGGCGCTGCTTCACAAACCACTGACCACCTCCAGGCGCGTATCCATTGTCTCTCGAGATAAGGAGGCCCAAAAGAATTCTATAAATGAAGCCCATGATCCCATATGCTTTGCTAACTACTCTTTCAATATGTCCTGCCATCTTCAAAGATCTATCCACAAGGATCCCCACATCCCTATGTCCCTGTACACTCTTTAGAACTGTGCAATTTATATTGCCTCTCCCTACCCCTTCAGCCAAAAAGCATCACCTCACACTTCTCTATGTTAAATTCCATTTGCTACTTGTCTGCCCATTCTGCTATCCTATGTCCTTTTGCAGTCAATTGGTATCATCCTCACTGCCACACCTCCAAGTTTGATGGGGAAAACCACTGTCTACCATCCTCCAGTCTGAAAAACAACCATTTACCATGATTTGCTGTTTTCTGTCCTTAAGCCAATTTTTTATCCAAGCTGAAGCTGTTCCATGAGGCTCAATTTTATTAACTAGCTTTTTATGTGGTACTTTGTCAAAGGCTTTTTTAAAATCCATATAGACAACATCCATTGCTTTCCCTTCACCAACCTTCTCTGTTACTTCATGAAAAAATTCAATTAGTCAAGCACGATCTGCCTTTTACCCATATGCCTTCTCTTCCTGAAAACATTCAACCCATGCCGATGTACAGTTCTACAAATGGCAGCAATCCTCTGGTAGCTCACCTAAACAGTCAGAACATCATGTGTGAACTTTGACACTGAATGCTGACAGGCAATTCCAACACTGAGGGCATCATAGTCAGGACTGATCCTACCCACATGTAACCTTTACAATAAGGGTCACTGGATATCTCTGGCCTCCTGGCACAAGGCTGCATAACCAAACTGCAGCATCTCAGCTGCTGTTCCATTATCTTATCAAATTGAACCTTCGCATTTGGGTACCTTAGTAGGCAACTACACTATGTGGTGTGACACGAAAACATTAGGGAGCTCAACATAATAATTGAGAAGCCACGACAGAAACTTTTTGATTAAAATACTTACTCTGCACAGATTTAAGGTGATGGGTAAAAGGATTAGAGGGGACATGAGGAAAAACCTTTAACTCATTTAAAAGGTACCTGGACCTGTACCTGAAGTGCTGTAACCTGCAAGGCCACGAACCAGATGTCGGAAGGTGGGATTAGATTGGGCGGCTAGTTTTTTCAGCTGGCGCAGACATGATGGACTGAATGGCCTCTTTCTGTGCCATAACTTTTCTATGGTCTATGCTTTATAGAATTGCCCTTCAAGACAGGCATCTGCAGTGGATCTGTACATTGCCATTTTGTCTCTAGGTCTTTACTATGAATGCAATCAAGACTGATGGGGTGAAAATCTCCTTTGCCAACTCTTAAGTGTCATAGCTGAAATAATTTTGAGCAACCACTACCCAACTCCAAATGGCCTTGGATACAGCAGAAATCTACCCAGAATATGGGCGGCACAGTGGCGCAGTGGTTAGCGGCGCAGCCTCACAGCTCCAGCGACCCGGGTTCAATTCTGGGTACTGCCTGTGTGGAGTTTGCAAGTTCTCCCTGTGTCTGCGTGGGTTTTCGCCGGGTGCTCCGGTTTCCTCCCACAGCCAAAGACTTGCAGGTTGATAGGTAAATTGGCTATTATAAATTGCCCCTAGTATAGGTAGGTGGTAGGGGAATATAGGGATAGGTGGGGATGCGGTAGGAATATGGGATTAGTGTAGGATTAGTATAAATGTGTGGTTGATGGTCGGCACAGATGGTCGGTGGGCCGAAGGGCCTGTTTCAGTGCTGTATCTCTAAATAAATAAATAAAAATTTGGCACTAAGCTGGCAAGGGTGGCTGATATGGAAAGTGGAAAAGTTGATACTGATGCAGGAAGCATTGCCCTTGAGGTTTGCCATTCTTGAAGGCAGTGTAGAGAGCTTCACTCTGCATCTGGCCATGGCCAGCACATCTCATCTTGGCTTAGTCAAATAATGAATGCTGTTGCAATATCCTTCAATAGCAAAACTATATAAACTTAAAATATTCCTTCAAGGTTGCTTCAGAATGAGTCCCTATAATTCAATTTCAGCAGTTATAGTATTCAGTTGGTTTCCTTATTCCTGCAAAGTTATTTTCTAGAGAGCTCAAGTATTAAGATTCAAGTCTACATACATGGATCAATATTTTTCTATGCAAACCTGGCTGTTTTGGCACTACTGCAGTTCGTCTGCTTGCATGTGTATATGGACAGTCTGGTCTAATACACTTGGAGTCATATTTGCAATTAGGATGGATAAACAGGCACTTGTCCCCAAATTTACATTTTGGAAAGGTTCTGAGAAAAAATAAAAATTATTAGTGAACTACAATCAAAGGTTTCCAGTTAGTGTAAGAACACCATAAATGAACTTCCAAACAAATAACAATTTTGAAATTAAAATGTATATGTCTCTGCAGAATATAAAGATTAACATTACTTAAAATAGGAATCCTTCTTAAACAAATATGCTTCAAATTATAAACTAAAATTTCAATATCTGTAAACAAACACAATTACAGTAAATTTACAATTTTATACTGGTGGTCATTTCATTTAGAACCTGGGAGACTGGCATCCAATTCGCCTGTGTTTACACCACTAAATCGGATTCCCTTAACTTGATGACAAAGTTTTTTTGTTGATTTGTAAACCTGCTGCTAGGACAAGGGAGCCGATTTAGTTATTTAAACACAGGGAGCCAGCTCACAGACTCTTGGAATCTGAACTAAGTAAGCAGCAGCATAAAAGCAGCACATGGGCGCTTTCAATAATGTGGCAGAATTATATTTGGATTTGAAGCCAAATTATACTAGAACTGCTATTCCAGTATAATCTGCTCCATACAGTGGAGCCATACAGTGCATGCCAAAAAAGCTTGCACAAATCTATAATTGATCGGAATAAGTCTGTAGATGTGGAAAACTTTAGGAAATTTAATTTTGATGTGTATGTAACTCAATACAATGTAGCTTTTGCTTCTCCAACTCAAATCACAATAATGTGCAAATGTAGATCAGAAGGGAGGTGGAGAGTTGTAAGAAGAGATCGAAGAAGCCCACTTAATAGCATATTTAAATCTGGCAAAGGGTTAGTGAGGGAGGCCTGGGATGGTACAGGGCCCTTTGGAGACTAATGCTAGGAAACACCATCGTTGCCCTTGTTTTTAGAGACATACCAAGTCGTAGTTTATTGGATGACAGTGGATTATTTTACAAACACTTGGATAGGGTCAGTTAATAGTGAAGGATGTTACAACTTTAAAGTAAGATACCCACTATTATTGGTAATAGCAACAATGCCTCTAAACAGGTACTTTAATATAAGTTCTGTGTAGGGACTGTAACCAGTACAACTAAAACTCTAACAATTGGTGACCTTCAGGTAAACTAAAAGCATTCATGTAGATACAACATTTTCATCTGTATACAGTCAAATACAACATTTGGCTGATCAAGCTGGCATCACCAGCTGATCATACAGATGACCATTTTGTCTGCTTACATTGCTGCCATATCAATATAAAATTGGCCCTTCAGAAGAAAAATTTACGTGGATGATATAACAGCTAAGTGACTGCTATTACTCCTACAGTTTTGTGTGCCCATACAAATGATTAGAGCAATATCACAGTGAATTACTGTCTTTGATGGACAACTTGTCTTTAAAGTTTTATTTTACAGTAATCATTTAGTTACCAGTACCTAAACAATTCTATAGCAGATTTCAGAGTTTTTAGACTTGAGACATCCATTTCTTTTTCCGTGCACGTCATTTGTGGACGTCCAAGTACCAGGAGTTTTGTAGTGCTGACTCCAAGTCAGCAGCTAACTGTCCTCAAGGAAATTCTTGTCACCTTAATGTTTTGTTTTGCAAATTAGTCCTCAAATCATAACAGTGAACAGCTCCATATTTAAAGGTTATTAATTCTGTCAAATAAACAGTAATTTATCCGAAGTCATTGTTAAAACTTCGTTGTAAAAATTGTTCTATTAACCAAATTAAAACAATAATAAAATCAAAGCCAGTAAAGCACCACTAGATCCCCTGATTTTCTCTTAAATCTTTTAGTCCTCTTCAAATAAAGTCTTATTTAAATTAATATATTAATACAAATGTAGTCCAGCACTGAAGCAAAACTAATTTCTAGCTTACATTTAATAAATACTCAAAACTGAAGACAGAAAGAAACATTCAATAGAAATTTAATAGAGCAATCCGGATTGCCATAAAATATTAATGACAAGTATTTTGGGCTTTTTCTTAAAAGGTACTCACTTGCATGAAGCTACAGGATGATGATACATACAATCATCACCATTTTTACATGCAGGCCAGTACTTGCATCGTTCTAGAACTTTCTGCCGCTTTACTTGAAAACTGTTGTCATCACCCTCTTCTAAAGGTGGAAAATGAAAAACATGATTTAATATATTTAGCTCACATTGAATGAATGTGTTGTAACACTACACGCTTTTTTAATGTGTTATGAATTCTGTCAATCTATATCCGATGACTCATTAACTAAAGACAAGGTTTTCCAAAGAGAAAGGTTTTCCAAGCAACAGTTCAGCATAAGTAGATTGAATTCAGTTTTTAAAAGTTAACATAATAAATCTTGACTGTCTTCCATTTCAATCATTCCCCCGGCCCGGCTCCAATCATCACTTCCTCAAGTCTAACAGATTGATCAAAACTGGCACACAACTGGTTCAGCCATCCATTAAATCTGGATACAGGCCTCGCGCTCCTCTGCAAAAACCACCCCCACAATCTGGAGAGCAAAAATAAACTGTGGCTTCTTAACCACTCAAGCTTTAGCAGTGCAAGGACCTCATGGACCTGCTTGACACCGATAATATTCATTCAGCTGCTTCCCTATTCCCAGTAATCCAAAGCCAAACCCCAAATTCTAGCCACCCTAGTCCTAAACATGCATATCCCTCTCTAACACCTTGACCATCACCCCATAAGCTTTTTTCAAACTCCACTTTTTGCATAAGATTCACCTCCTGCTCCCAGAACATGACTCTCACTAAAATATTTATCATCCAACTTCCTTTCCTGACCCCCACCATGGCACTTCAAAAAAATTACACTCAATCCCTCTGACCTTACAAACCATCACCCCATCTCCAACCTCCCTTTCCTGCCTAAGTCCTTGAATATGTTGCTGTCTCCAATATCCATGCCATTTTTCCTGCAACTTCCTTTTTGAATCACTCCAATAAGGTTTCTGCCTTGCCACAGGACTGCAACTGCCCTGACCACAAATGCCACCTCATTACGGTGATGAATTATGCCTCCTCATCCTTTCCACACCATTTGACATGGTCAACCATATCACTCTCCTACAATGCCTCTCCAAAATGGCAGGACTGCTGTTGCTCAATTCCATTATTATCTAATTAGAGGCAGAGCATCTCCAGCAATGGATTCTTTTAGCACCCCTGCAACACTACCAAGCCCCCCAAAGATCTATCCATGGACCTCCTCATCTACATATTGCCCTTTAACATCAGACTCTTCATGCTTGCGGATGACACATCAGCTCTACCTCTCTATTACCTATCTCCCTACTCCACTGCTTCTGTGCTGTCAGACTGCTTGTCTGAAATCAAGTCCTAGATAAGCCACAATTACCCTCCAGCTAAACAATGGGAAGACAGAATGTGTCATCTTCGGCTCCTGCCACAAACCTTGCTACCAATCCCATCTCACACTTCACCACTCTCAGGCTGAACTAGACTGCTGCAACCTCAGCATCCAATTTGACCAGAGTTTAGCTGCTGACTTCCTCATCGCAAAGATCACCTACTTTCCTTTAGAACATTGTCTGTCTACACCTATCTGCGGTTGAAACTCCCATCTTTGTTTCTGTCATCTCAAGACTACGCCATTGCTCTCCTGGCTGGCCTCCTTTTCTCCAGCTTCCATAAGTTTAATTCTCTCTAAAAATATGCTGCTTGCATCTTTCCCTGCACTATTATTTTTGTATCATACAGATTCCCAGGGAAGGAAATTGATTCCTTCCTTTAGCAGGGTGCTAGATTAATATTTAGTTAAGGAAGATTGAGGATAATTGAGCTATTAAAGCACTGTTTTTTCCTCCACCCCCTCTCTCCTCCAGGTGGTGAGGGAAGGAAAATAAGTTAGTATAAGCAGGGAATTAACATGCTTTGTAGACTAATCAGTCCAGATGAGCTGAATGGCCTTTCCTTAGTCTGGATTTTCTTATGCTCTATTAATAAGAATTTTAAAAATCAATGATCAGACAATTACCATCAGACTCCCTCAATGGCTGAGCAACATTCTGCATTGGTAACCTGTATTTCCTTCCTGCCTCTTGCAAAAGACCGCCCTGCTCCATTGGCTCAGTCTCCTCTTCTTGCTCTGAACTATATCCAGGAGGACTTGGAATGCCATCCAGTGTCACAATAAATTTAGGACTTGATTCCTCAGAGTCATGTTGATCTCTACCAAGGAAATTTTAAAAACACAGTAATTATTAACAAGGTTAAGCTTTTTTCTTTACGTTATATATTCCACGAGACATACTGGAACAGGGTACAACATGACCCAATATACAAACATACAAATTAGGAGGAGTAGGCCACTCGGCCCTTCGATCCTACTCCGCCATGCAATAAATTCATGGCTGAAAGGATTACTCCACATTTCCACCTACCCCCAATAACCTTGCATCTCCTTGCTTATCAAGAATCTATCTACCTCTGCCATAAAAATGTTCAAAAGCTCTGCTTGTACCGCCTTTTGAGGAAGAGAATTCCAAAGACCCACGACCCTCAGAGAAAAAAAATTCTCATCTCTGTCTTAAATGGGCAACTCCTTATTTTTAAACAGTGACCCCTAGTTCTAGATTCTCTCACAAGGGGAAATATCCTTTTAACATCCACCCTGTCAAGACCCCTCAGGATCGTATATGTTTCAATCAAGTCGCCTCTTACTCTTCTAAATTCCAGCAGTATAGATATAACAAAAATGGCTTCTGTGTAGCAGTCAGGAATTCCTGTTGAGAAGATGCTTTAACAGCTAAATAAGTCACTGCTTCAGTGATTTTAGACCTGATAAATGTAACACTAGGAAGTCATTCTTCTTGTGAATGTTTTAAAAAGGTTATGCAAGGAGAGTCAGTCAGGATTTGTAGCGATGTGGTCAGGCTTGAGTAATTGAATTTTTCAAGAAAATCAGATCATAGAATAGTAGTGTTGTGTATAAGGATTTTGAAAAGGTACTAGATAAGGTACCATGTAAGGGAGTTGCTGTGAAAGTTAAAGCACATGTTATTAAAAGAAATGTAACCATATGGATAGATGGTTCAGTGATAGAAAGCAGAGCCTACAGGCAAAAGGAAGTTCGGATTGGTGGAATGTGGGTAGCCATGAGCCCAGAGATCCGTGCTGGGATCTCTTTACTAATATAAAGCAGAGGAAGATACAGGGCTATGGAGAGACAGCAAGGTAGTGAGATTAGTTTTAAATTGCTTGGGCAAAGTGTGGACATAGATACTATGTGGGAAATGGTCTCCTTCTGTGCATTATACATGTAAATGATCGAAATATACACACTGATGTCTGATTATGTGTAATCAAAAACATTCTGATTACATTTGGAAGAATGAGAGAAATTCTGGAAAGGCAGACAAGTTAGCTGAGTGGAAAGACAGGAAAGAGAGAGGGTCAGATGCAGTTTCATGTAAACCACAACATTTAAACCACAGCCAAAGACTTGCAGGTTGATAGGTAAATTGGCCATTATAAATTGCCCCTAGTATAGGTAGGTGGTAGGGAAATATATAGGGACAGGTGAGGATGTGGTAGGAATATGAAATTAGTGTAGGATTAGTATAAATGGGTGGTTGATGGTCGGCACAGACTCGGTGGGCCGAAGGGCCTGTTTCAGTGCTGTATCACTAACTAACTAAGAGTCAAACAAAGTGATCTGTAACATTTTGGAACTTTAACATATTTGGCCTGAAAGTGATTTTGTTTTAAATTGCTATAAAGACTAGCTCCCAGGAAATACAGCATATCTTATGATTTAGCATTTACAGCCAGTTTAGAATGTTAGTTAAGATGATTCCCAAATGGAACTATAAATGGAGCAAGCTGGGTTCTGATGAAGGGTCATCAACCTGAAACGTTAACTCAGTTTCTCTCTCCACAGATGCCTGACATGTTGAGTATTTCCAGCATTATCTGTTTTTATTTCCGATTTCCAGCATCTGCAGTATTTTGCTTTTGTTGCAGCTGTATTCAATACCATAACTTCAGTGGATAAGTTGGATACTGCCAGAGGCCTTGCACTTCTGAAGTAGTTCAGGGAATAGGTTTGATGAAATAGAGAGATATTAGCACGACAGGCACAAAGCACACTTGGCTCTTGCTCGGGACTTTATAGTCTAAATTGTATGAACACTTGACGCCGTCAAGAAACTGTGCTCACAACAATTGCTTATTAAAAAAATCATGGCTGCACTGCCTGCATTTTTTAAAAATCGGCTGTTGGCAAGGTTCTTTGTTGCTGGTGTGTACTTGGAAAACTCCAAGCCACACACCATCTTGACTTGGAACTATTTTTCTCCAATACATCAGGGCACCTGAAAATTTTATTGCAGTGTCCACAGGACTTTATCTTGGGTTTTCAGTTGTTATTTATTTATTTGGAGATACAGCACTGAAACAGGTCCTTCAGCCCACCGAGTCTGTGCCGACCAACAACCACCCATTTATACTAACCCTACAGTAATCCCATATTCCCTACCTACACTAGGGGCACTTTATAATGGCCAATTTACCTATCAACCTGCAAGTCTTTGGCTGTGGGAGGAAACTGGAGCACCCGGCAAAAACCCATGCGGTCACAGGGAGAACTTGCAAACTCCGCACAAGCAGTACCCAGAATCGAACCCGGGTCCCTGGAGTGGTGAGGCTGCAGTGCTAACCACTGCGCCGCCCGCTGAGTTATCATAGCTCTGTTTCTGCAGGCAAAGTTTTCAGCTCACTTGTGTATGTTACACCTGGGTGGTTGCATTGCACAGCTTGCTGATCTTTATAGGGCAGACACTAGAAACATTTTATCTGGCTGCTTCCATTGGGACAGAGCTGGCAGGTCCACTCTCTCTGCTCACCTTTGAGCACTAGAGTTGTTTCAGTCACTTTGTGCTAACTTGCAAGACTAGTCCACATTAGTGGATCTCAAGACATTTGAGGAAAGGGACTTGGTGTGGTGGGATAATATCAGTACGATGGTTTCACCCTGGCAGCTATTATAATATGTTTGAAATCTGTTGTTTGCAGCAGTGATCACCTTGGTGAGCTGCGTCTTCCCCTGCATGCGTATGTGTGTGTGAGAGAGAGTGTGCACAAGTGTGAGGGAGCACACTCGAGTGTGAGCATGCGAGAAAGGCACCATATAAATGCAAGTCTTTTATTTCACTTGGGATCTATGTAGTATTGGTCAGTGCATCTTGGGTCAAGGGTGGATAAAGGCAGCAGGGGGCAATGCTTCCCTCCTATGTTGCCAGGCAGATATCAGTATGATCATCTGGGCTAGGAGCCACTGGGTTTGATTCAGTAACAGCTGGAGATTAGGCTAAAATCTTCTAGATTAAGTGAAGCTGTAACTCAGACTGTATGGTTGCTGCAGAAGACAAGCAGCTTGCACCTGTGAGTGTTAGCAACTGTGTTCAACATGCGTAGACTGCTGGGGGTGGGGGGGGGGGGGGGGGGGGGAAAAGGAAAAAAAAAAAATCTAGAAATGGGGGATCTGTTTTTGAGATCGCTAAACCTCCTACCCGTCATGCCAAACACGACAATGAGAGTGCACCCGTACCCCGTTGTGATGTATCAGGAAGCTGGAGCAGGTATTTTGAACTTCAAGTGGTTTCTACCTGGTAGCTGGGTCAGAACATCGAGGACTTCAAATGAGAAGTGATGTCGGTGGGGAAAAGGAGTGAGGAACAGAATAGGATTCAATCTTGACTAATTTTTACTGAAGAACATTTAAATCACATAACACACAAGGAATAATTTCGAAATTTTGACTGTAGTTTATGGAACATTTGTAGCATTCTAAAATATAGAATTTAACACAATGGAAAAGCAATCATATATATATAAATAAAAACAAAACATTGCAGATGCTGGAAATCTGAAATAAAAACAAGAAATGCTGGAAATACACAGCAGGTCTGGCAGCATCTGTGCAGAGAGAAGCAGAGTTAATGTTTCAGGTCAATGACCTTTCTTCAGAACTGACAAATATTAGAAACGTAGAAGATTTTAAACAAGTAAAGCAGGGTGGGGCAAGAGATAACAAAAAAAGCAATCATGCCTAGATACCATTAAACCTAGCAGTACACCAAAGGGCTACTCACTTGGCTTGCACCACACGATCTTGTTCTGCTGATACACCTTCCACATAAACTGCAGCTTTTCCCTGGAGCTGGGGTTCCACGCCTTCCAATACAGGCTTCTTCAAGATAAATGATCTAGTGTCACCACCTGGTCTTGCTTCTGTTGATTGCACTATTGAACCAATAAAAGATATTTTATAATCTTATAAATAATGATTGTGAAAAATATCAAATGCTCTATTTGATGAACTCGGTAAAACACAAGGTGATATAATACACTGCAGCACCAAAGAGTAACAATTTCCACTATGCTGAGTCTCTGGTCTCAAATATGCCATGTGTTAAGTTGCACACATGCACTGCTCTCACATATCTCTTAACAGCCACCTTAGAACTCAGACTTCTAGAGAGTGAGAATGGGGAGTTAACAGCAGATAATAAGGAAATGGTGGATGAAAGGAACAAATATTTTACTTCTCTCTTCACTATAGAGGAAACAAAAAAATTACAGTAATAGCTATAAATCGGGAGGAAGAGAGGAACTTGGTGAAATTACAATCACCAGAAAAGTGGTACTGAGCAAACTGATGCAGCAGTGGGCTGACAAGTCCCCGGGTCCTGATGGACTTCATCCTAGGGTCTTAAAAGAGGTGGCTAATGAGGTAGTAGATGCATTGGTGTTAATTTTTTTTAAATTCGCTAGATTCTCGAAGGGTTCCATCAGACTGGAAAGTGGCAAATACAACCCCTCTATTCAAAGGGGGGGGGGGGGGGGGGGTGGGGGCGGCAGCTAACTAAAGGCCAGTTAGCTTGACGTCTGTCGTGGGGAAGGTGTTGGAATTGATCGTTAAGGAGGTTATAGCTGGGCACTTCAAAAAACTCAAGGTAATTGGGAAGAGTTAGCATGGTTGTGAGAGAGGGAAATCATGTTTAATCAATTTATTGTAGTTCTTTGAAGGAGTAACATGCGATGTGGATAAAGGGGTGCCTGCTGACGTACTGTACTTGGATTTTCAGAAGGCATTTGACAAAGTGCCACGTAAAAAGTTATTGCACAAAGTAGGAGCTCATGATGTAGGGGGGGTAACATATTAGCATGGATAGAAGATTGGTTGGCTGGCAGACAACAGAGAGTATGCATAAATGGGTCCTTTTCTGTGTGGCAGGATGTGACAAGTGGAGTCCCGCAGGGGTCAGTACTGAGGCCTCAACTTTTTACAATTTATATCAATGACTTAGATGAGGGGAGCAATGGCATGGTAGCTAAATTTGCAGAAGACACAAAGATAGGTAGGAAAGTATGTTGTGAAGAGGACACAAGGAGGTTGCAGACCGATACAGATAGGTTGAGTGAGTGGGCAAAAATCTGGCAGATGGAGTACAATGTGGGAAAATGTGAAGTTGTTCACTTTGGCAGGAAGAGCAAAAAAAGCAGAGTATTACATAAACGGAGAACCACTGCAGAATTGCAGGGTACAAAGGGATCTAGATGTTCTAGTGCATGAGTCACAAAAAGTGCAGGTACAGCAAGTAATAAAGAAAGCTAATGGAATGCTATCCTTTATTACGAGAGAAATTGATAATAAAGGTCAGGATGTTATGCTTCAATTATACAGGGCATTGGTGAGACCACATCTCAAATACTGTGTGCAGTTTTGGTCTCTTTATTTAAGGAGGTATGTAAATGCATTGGAGGCAGTTCAGAAGAGGTTTACTAGATTGATACCTGGAATGAGCGGTTTGCATTCAGAGGAAAGGTTAAACAGACTGGGCTTGTTTTCACTAGAGTTAAGAAGAGTGAGAGGAGACTTGATTGAAGTATATAAGATCCTGAATGATCTTGACAAGGTGGATGTGGAAAGGATGTTTCCTCTTACAAAGAACAAAGAACATTACAGCACAGGAACAGGCCCTTCGGCCCTCCAAGCCTGCGCCGATCCAGATCCTCTATGTCGCCTATTTTCTCAGGGTCTGTATCTCTTTGCTTCCTGCCCATTCATGCATCTGTCTAGATACATCTTAAAAGACGCTATCGTGCCCGCGTCTGCCACCTCCGCTGGCAACGCATTCCAGGCACCCACCACCCTCTGCGTAAAGAACTTTCCACGCATACCCCCCCCTAAACCTTTCCCCTCTCACTTTGAACTCGTGACCCCTAGTACTTGAATCCCCCACTCTGGGAAAAAGCTTCTTGCTATCCACCCTGTCTATACCTCTCATGATTTTGTACACCTCAATCAGGTCCCCCCTCAACCTCCGCCTTTCTAATGAAAATAATCCTAATCTAGTCAATCTCTCTTAATAGCTGGCGCCCTCCATACCAGGCAACATCCTGGTGAACCTCCTCTGCACCCTCTCCAAAGAATCCACATCCTTTTGGTAATGTGGCGACCAGAACTGCACGCAGTATTCCAAATGTGGCCGAACCAAAGTCCTATACAACTGTAACATGACCTGCCAACTCTTGTACTCAATACCCCGTCCGATGAAGGAAAGCATGCCGTATGCCTTCTTGACCACTCTATTGACCTGCGTTGCCACCTTCAGGGAACAATGGACCTGAACACCCAAATCTCTCTGTACATCAATTTTCCCCAGGACTTTTCCATTTACTGTATAGTTCACTCTTGAATTGGATCTTCCAAAATGCATCACCTCGCATTTGCCCTGATTGAACTCCATCTGCCATTTCTCTGCCCAACTCTCCAATCTATCTATATTCTGCTGTATTCTCTGACAGTCCCCATCACTATCTGCTACTCCATCGATCTTGGTGTCGTCTGCAAACTTGCTAATCAGACCACCTATACTTTCCTCCAAATCATTTATGTACATCACAAACAACAGTGGTCCCAGCACGGATCCCTGTGGAACACCACTGGTCACACGTCTCCATTTTGAGAAACTCCCTTCCACTGCTACTCTCTGTCTCCTGTTGCCCAGCCAGTTCTTTATCCATCTAGCTAGTACACCCTGGATCCCATGCGACTTCACTTTCTCCATCAGCCTACCATGGGGAACCTTATCAAACGCCTTACTGAAGTCCATGTATATGACATCTACAGCCCTTCCCTCATCAATCAACTTTGTCACTTCCTCAAAGAATTCTATTAAGTTGGTAAGACATGACCTTCCCTGCACAAAACCATGTTGCCTATCACTGATAAGCCCATTTTCTTCCAAATGGGAATAGATCCTATCCCTCAGTATCTTCTCCAGCAACTTCCCTACCACTGACGTCAGGCTCACCGGTCTATAATTACCTGGATTATCCCTGCTACCCTTCTTAAACAAGGGGACAACATTAGCAATTCTCCAGTCCTCCGGGACCTCACCCGTGTTTAAGGATGCTGCAAAGATATCTGTTAAGGCCCCAGCTATTTCCTCTCTCGCTTCCCTCAGTAACCTGGGATAGATCCCATCCGGACCTGGGGACTTGTCCACCTTAATGCCTTTTAGAGTACCCAACACTTCCTCCCTCCTTATGCCGACTTGACCTACAGTAATCAAACATCTGTCCCTAACCTCAACATCCATCATGTCCCTCTCCTCGGTGAATACCGATGCAAAGTACTCATTTAGAATCTCACTCATTTTCTCTGACTCCACGCATAACTTTCCTCCTTTGTCCTCGAGTGGGCCAATCCTTTCTCTAGTTACCCTCTTGCTCCTTATATATGAATAAAAGGCTTTGGGATTTTCCTTAACCCTGTTTGCTAAAGATATTTCATGACCCCTTTTAGCCCTCTTAATTCCTCGTTTCAGATTGCGCCTACAATCCAGATATTCTTTCAAAGCTTCGTCTTTCTTCAGCCGCCGAGACCTTACGTATGCTTCCTTTTTCCTCTTAGCTAGTCTCACAATTTCACCTGTCATCCATGGTTCCCTAATCTTGCCATTTCTACCCCTCATTTTCACAGGAACATGTCTCTCCTGCACGCTAATCAACCTCTCTTTAAAAGCCTCCCACATATCAAATGTGGATTTACCTTCAAACAGCTGCTCCCAATCTACATTCTCCCAGCTCCTGCCGAATTTTGGTATAGTTGGCCTTCCCCCAATTTAGCACTCTTCCTTTAGGACCACTCTCGTCTTTGTCCATGAGTATTCTAAAACTTACGGAATTGTGATCACTATTCCCAAAGTAGTCCCCTACTGAAACTTCAACCACCTGGCCGGGCTCATTCCCCAACACCAGGTCCAGTATGGCCCCTTCCCGAGTTGGACTATTTACATACTGATCTAGAAAAACCCTCTTGTGGGTGAGTTCAGAACTAGGGGGCACTGCTTTAAAATTAGGGGTCGCCCTTTTAGGACAGAGATAAGGAGAAATTTTTTCTCTGCTGGTTGTGCGACTTTGAAATGCTCTGCCTCAGAAGTTGGAGGAGATGGAGCCATTGAATATTTTTAAGGCAGAGGCAGATAGATTCTTGTTACGCAAGGGAATCAAAGGTTATCTGGAGTAGATGAGAGTGTGGAATTCGAAACACAAACAGATCAGCCATGATCTTATTGAATGATGCAGCAGGCTCGAGGGGCCGAATGGCCGACTTCTACTACTAATTTGTATGTTCGTAGACTTAGGAATATGCTCCTGCCTGGTCATCTGTGAATGAACTGAGCAGACAAGAGGTACTGATACTCTCAAATGACAAATGTATAATAAATGAAAACTGCTGTCCTACAATGTGTAAAACAATTATTTCTGGTTTATTTTTACATGCTTGAAGGCTAAAAGGTGTGATTTTTAAAAAAATATTGCACTAGTCTTGACCACAGAAATGGTTTAATCAATCAATCATAATTCACCGAGCATTTTTAGTGCGATTTAAGCAAATGTACAGAGGAGCTATGTGGCACAATCTGCTGAACAACAACACCTCGTGTAAAGAGCAATAATCATTTTATCGTGCCTTAGGGTAAAAAAAGAAATGGAAGATTTCAAAATTCTACATTCTGAAGTCTTCAACAACATACACTTGTATAGCACTACCATAGTAAACAGAGTACAAAGCACTTTCCACTGCTGAGAAAAATGGTAGATGCAGAACAAAAGGGGAAAGTGATAAAGGAGTAAGTAGAAGTGAAAGTTTTAAGAAAGCTTGAAAGTGAGGAGGGAAGCAAGAAGGAAAATTAATTTTGTGACACAGTTCTAAAAGGCAAGAGTAATTTGACTGAATGAGCAGCCACTAAAGACAGGGTAGAGGGAAGGAGAAATAATGTGTAACCTGATGTCAGAGAAAATAGTATCTGTGGGGAAAAACGAGTGATGACAATCAGTAATTTGAGAGGGCTGTAGGCACTCAAGCAGCTATACATCTACAACAGTCACTACATTGAAGGATGGAGGGGAAAAAGAGAAAAAGAAGTAAAATAAAGAAAAAAAGTTCTAAAAACTAAGACTGCAAAGGCTACAAATACAATGAAGAATGGAAAATATCTATTTAATACTTTATTCCAAAATACCTTAAAATTTCAATAAAAGTCAAAATTATAGTATTCTTCTGGTGTCAATTTCTGACACATTTTAGACAAGATTACCATTAACATAAAAATTATATTGGTTCTTACAGTAATACTTTTGTACAGGTTGTTCAGCTGTATTGATTTGTAGTTGTAAGCCATGCTGATGTGGCTTGTCTTCCGCATTAATCACTTCAATTTCATTGCTTTCACGTATGGCCCGAGTTCGGGGAGCCACAGGTACTGTCTGTCTCTGTGAAACTACTGTACAAAAGGAAAACATGTGAATACAAAGTAGTTTTTCTTTCTTACAACACCTTTATCTATCCATTGTTACAATTTTAGTTCAACTTGCCCAGATAAGAGATCAACTGTCAGAAACATACTGGCAGAAAAACTGAACTAAGTTTTAAATTACACTGCTTAAATCGCACAATGATTAAATAATTTTCTTTAAAATCAATCAGTTGAGCATCATTGAGGGGCGAAAATGGAAGAAGTGGCACTAGAATGAAATATTATGTTTTGACAAAACACTTTCCCATTAATGCAATACATCATTCATAAACACAGCATTATATAAAAAAACTCAAATGTATGCAAAAATCTGTTACACTTTAGATACTTTTAACTTTCAGATACCTTTAACTATTTACAATGATTAATAACTTTGTTGAAGGGACTGATTATATATTGCAACCAAATTTGCGGACGATACAAAAGATAGGTAGGAAAGTGAGTTGTGCGGAGGACACATAGGGCTGAATTGTATTAGCACGCTGCACTGAAGGCGGGCGGCCTTCAGAAACGGAAGCGCAGAGGCTCATTTAAATGGAGGGGGTGGAGCGGTTGCCCCCAATGACATAAGGGGGCGGCCACTCCGTCCTCGGTATTGGTGTTCGGCGCCATTTTTAAAGGGCTTCAAGCCCTTCGCAAAAATTTGACTTTTTAAACCAACATTACTCTGAAGTTTGCAATAAAAAAAATCAAAAACTGGAGGCCCTTTCCCAACCTCCCCAATGTTTTATTTACTGTCCTATGACAATCAATAACTTGATTACCACCCAGAACTTCCCTCCAACCTCGTCACATTTGCCCTTCAATCCCTTCCCACCATCCCCACAGTCAATAAAAAAGCTTTTACCTGCTCCCCACCCTGATAATTTCAGTCCTCCCTCCTCTCCACCAGTGTCTCGCCTCAGAACTCTGAATGGAGCTCCGAAGGTGCACCAGTTGCGGCTGGCGGCTGTAAAATTGGCGTGGGATGACCCCTGGGACAAAGTAAGTTGATTTGCAGCTTTTCTTAATTAATTTTGATGTTTAAATGAAGGCCCTGCCCACCAAGGCCTCACTGCCACTGGTAAAATGCAGCGGGGCCTTCTCGGCTTCAGGGGTCATGGTGGGCCACTCCCACATGTATTTTATGGGCCCCCCTGCCATGACTCCAGACGTCAAGGGGCTGGTAAAATTCAGCCCATAGCGTCTGCAAAGAGATCGGTTAAGTGAATGGGAGTAAAATGTGGGAAAATGGGAGGTTGTCCACTTTGGCAGGAAGAATAGAAAAGTAAAATATTATTTACATGGAGAGAGACTGCAGAGTGGTGCAGTACAGAGGGATCTGGGTGTCTTTGTACATGAATCACAAAAAGTTAGGATGAAGGTACAGCAAATAATTAGGAAAGCAAATGGAATGTCAGCATTTACTGCAAGGGGGATGGAGTATAAAAGTAGGGAAGTCTTGCTACAAATGTACAGGGCATTGGTGAGACCACATGTAGAGTACTGTGTACAGTAGTGGTCTTCTTACTTAAGGAGGGATATACTTGCATTGGAAGCAGTTCAGAGAAGGTTCACTAGGCTGATTCCTGGGATGAAGGGGTTGTCTTATGAGGAAAGGTTGAGCAGGGTGGGCCTATACTCACTTGAGTTCAGAATAAGAGGTGATCTTATTGAAACAAATAAGATTCTGAGGGGGCTTGACAGGGTAGATGTTAGAGAATGTTTCTCCTCTTGGGGGAATCTAGAACTAGGGGGCACAGTTCCAAAATAAGGGGTCTCCCTTTTAAGATGGCGACGAGGAGGAATTTATTCTCTCGGAGGGTCATTAATCTCTGGAATTCCCTTCCCCACAGAGCAGTGGAGGCTGGCTCATTGAACGTATTCAAGGCTAAGTTAGACAGATTTGGATCGACAAGGGAGTCGAGGGTTATTGGGAGGGGGAGGGAGGCAGGCAGGGAAGTGGAGTTAAGGCCACAATCAGATCAGCCATGATCTTACAGAATGGCAGAGCAGGTTTGAGGGGCTGAATGGCCTATTCCTGCACCTATTTCTTACTTCTTCTAACCTTTGTGTCAAAGGGCCTGAAACTGATCACATAACATACCATCAAAACCAAATGTTGTATTGACCACTCCAACTCCAAAATAAAAGTCTAGACTAAGAAAGAAATTGAAAGGAATTTGATAGAATATATTTCCCCCATAAATACGGAATACATGTTCTACAGACATTTAGCGTTGGTATAGCTTATGAGTAATGTAACCTAAAAAGATGGGTATTATGTAAGAGATGCAAGTTTGTGCACCTCCTGGTTTGCTGTTTGGCACTTGCACCTGTACAAAGTCCATTATGAATTCAATTAGAAAAACAAATACCAGCAGACAAATACTTGCTTTCTAATAAAATTATTTCCTTTCTTAAATTAAAAAAATTCTAAGTGAAGGGCCAAGTTCTCTGGTGAAAAGTATTAGTGAGGTTAAAGGGTCAGGCAGAAAACAAGATAAATCAGGAAACAGCGATTTGAAGTCACTTTTAAAACATCAGAGGATTATAGGAGAATAGAAAAGATCTTCAGTTTCAGTGCCCCAAAGAATGAATGTGAAAACCGGAACCAACAGATGTTTTCAGAAGACCATGGAAGGAGCTAAGCTTGAAAGAAAATGTGCTTGGAGAGGAAAATATTCAACTTACCAAATTAAAGCTAGCAACAAATCCCGATATCTTGCTGCTAACATTTATTACACATATTTACAGAGAGCACAAAAAATACCACCTTTGACATGCAGATTCATACAAAATACATTACCTGGTGGATAGCTTGTTGTCTTGCTCACAGATTTCTGGGCCTCTGTGATAGCTTTTAGTATTAGATTCTTATTGGCCTGTTTAGAAGGTGGTAAAGTAGGCCTGAAAAACGAACAAATCAACTTATCCCAAATACATTTCTTTCAAACTTTGCTTATATTGTTAACATGCACAAAAAAAACACTTTGCTTATTATAAATCAACACATTTCTAGGGATAGAGACAGAACAAGAAGTCCATGGGATGGTAGACGAGTTGATTTCTCCTTCTTAAATGCCGGAAATGACATTTATTCTTCATGCACTCTACAGCAGAATCTATATATCACAAATGAGCTATTTTCTTGAGTTCTGATACTCTTTTCTGACTTTCGTGCTATCCCTTATGCTTTGTGGAAAGTAATATCAGGAATAACCAACAGTATATGTATACATGTATTCTTTAACATGGCGCTTAAAAAAGGCTAATGATATTTTCTGGGAACTACACTATGGTGCTCACTACAGAAAATCACCTGTAAAGACTGTACTTGTCATTATTTTCCTGTGCGTGCATTTAGAACTGGAGAAAAATTACAGCACAGAAGGAGGCCATTCAGCCCGTTGTGTCCGTGCCAGCCTAAAAAAAAACTAGCCGCCCAATCTAATCCCATCTTCCAGCACCTGGTTCTAGCCTTGCAGGTTACAGCTCTTCAGGTGCATGCCCAGGTACATTTTAAAAGAATTGAGGGTTTCTGCCTCTACCACCGTTCCTAGCAGTGAATTCCAGACACCCACCACCCTCTGGGTGAAAAAATGTTTCCTCATGTCCCCTCTAATCCTTCTACCAATCACCTTAAGCCCCTTAGTAATTGACCTCCCTGCTAGGAGAAACAAGTCCTTCCTGTCTACTCTATCTAGGCCCCTCATAATTTTGTACATCTCAATTAAGTCACCCCTCAGCCTCCTCTGTTCTAAGGAAAAACAACCATAGCCTATCCAATCTTTGCTCACAGCTGCAACTTTCAAGCCCTGGCAACATTCTTGTAAATCTCCTCTGTACTCTCTCCAGAGCAATTATGTCCTTCCTGTCATGTGGTAACCAGAATACTCCAGCTGTGGCCTAACCAGCGTTTTATACAGTTCCAGCATTACATCCCTGCATTTGCATTCTATACCTCGGCCAATAAAGGAAAGCATTCCATATTTATTAGGGATGGGCAATAAATTCTGGCCTTGCCAACATTGCACTATCTTGCATTTCTAACGAAGGGTGCAAGTCTGAAAGATAGGCTTGGAACTATTCAGTGCAACTTAATATTTCCAAGGAAACTTGCATGTAACTGATTTACATCAGTATTGGGCTGAAACATTGATACACACCACCTTCTCAAGATTCATCCACAGAAAAATACTGCCTCCATGCAAAAGACCAGCTCATGCGGGTTTCCTACACTTATATTAGTTATGTGCTGGCTGTGATTTTTGCCCAAAAATGTCAGCACAGCCCACAGCCACCTGATATGGGTGCAACAGATTTCTGTAGTTTGATTGTGATTTCTTTGGAATTTTGGGGGGATTTTTTTCTTACTGACACCAGCACTATACTTAACTAAAACATGGTTAGTTTCACTGCATCCAAAATCTCTTGGACATTAGACCTCATGCATTCAGAAGAACTAAGCATCTGGAAAGGCCTGATCAATGGGCACACAGTTGCTCCATATAGTTATTGAAAAGGAGCGGTAGAGACTCAGTGAGGTGCCATGGCAGAAGATAGCAGCCCACTTACTATTACCCCGATTGATGATGTTGTTTCATACTTTTTTTTTTAAATGTTCTGGTGCTCCATGGGAAATTTTGACAGTTGTTCCCGTCAGCTAGATCATCAGAGAAACCAAAGTAAGTTTCAGCTCAAGTGTAATCCAGCAAATTCAGGGCAATTAATTTGTTTGTTTCCTCTACAGATGATGCCTGGCCTGCTGAATATCGCCAGAATTTTCTGTTTTTGTTTCATATTTCCAGCAACTGCAGTATTTTCCTTTATGTTCTCTCAACTTAATAATTAGAATGGCAGAACAGTACATACAAAGCCTAACAATATAGAATACAAAATCACAATAAAATATTATTCAGAATGCACAGTAGAATGGAGATCAATGGTTTCCCAATGTCAAAAATGAAGGTACCAGTATAAAGCTGCTCCACAATACAACAAAGTACAGTGTCCATTACACTCAGAATAGGATTGTGGTCAAGTATGAACAATTATTTACTTTTTTAAAAAAAAAAGTAGAGTTCCTTCTTAATAACATTGGCTTACTAGTTAAATAAATAGAAAATAAACTTTAATCTATAAAATTTTACAGGAGTCAAGGATTATAAATAGGAGAAAAAGTAGTATTAATATATCGCAAAACAAAAAATAATGTTTGTGCAACATCTTAGATGGAAAGATTTTGCTGATTGCATATTGCAAAGATGTGCCCTAACAGGAGAGAACTATATATATATGAACTGGATGCTTTTGGTACCTTCTTTCAGGCTTTGCTGGCACAGAAATACTGCTGGAAAGACTTCCCGTTCTTGAGCCATAATCATCATCATCTTCCTCACCATCACTAGTCTTGTTTACTTTAACCACAGAACTGATGATTGACGCTTTTCTCTTCCTGGAGCACTCATCCTATGATACAAAAAATAACAAGTACAGAATATAATTATTCAACCTACATGTAATCAAACTAAATAGCTATCATTTCAGGTAGTGCTTTTTAAGAATTTACCATTGAAAAGGCAACAGCGTGCTTGTAGAAAGGGAACTAAATTCTGCAACTCTCTAATCTATCTAATAACTCTATTAGCTTCAAAATAATTATGGAAAAGGATAGGACTGGTCCTCAGGTTGAAATCCTAAATTGGGGGAAGGCTAATTTCAATGGCATCAGACAGGAACTCTCAAAAGTTGAAATGGAGAGGCTGTTAACAGGTAAAGGGACGTCTGGCAAGTGGGAGGCTTTTAAAAGTGAGATAGGAAGAGTTCGGGGCCGGCATGTTCCTGTTAGATGGAAGGGTAAGGCTGGCAGGTTTAGGGGACCTTGGTTGATGAGGGATATTGAGGGTCTGGGAAGGACAAAGAAGGAGGCATATGTCAGGTATAGGCAGCTGGGATCAAGCGAGTCCCTCGAGGAGTCTAGGAGATGTCGGACTACACTTAAGGAGGAAATTAGGAGGATGAAAAGGGGCCATGAGATTTCCCTGGCAGATAAGATAAAAGAGAATCCTAAAAGATTCTATAAGTATATTAAGAGTAAAAGGGTAGCCAGGGAGAGAGTAGGTCCCCTTAAGGATCAGTGTGGTAATCTGTGTGGAGCCACAGGAAATGGGCGAGGTCTTAAATGAATACTTCTCGTCTGTATTCAGCTTGGAGAAGGTCATGGAAGCTAGTGAGGCCAAGGGAGGGAACAGCGATATCCTGGAGCATATCAACATTACAAAGGAGGTGGTGTTGGAGGTTCTGAAGCGCATTAAGGTGGATAAATCCCCAGGGCCTGACCAGGTGTATCCTAGGATGCTCTGGGAAGCAAGGGAGGAGATTGCTGGGGCGCTGGCAGAGATTTTTGTATCATCGTTAGCCACGGGTGAGATACCGGAAGACTGGAGGATAGCTAATGTTGTGCCTTTATTTAAGAAGGGCAGCAGGGATAAGCCAGGGAACTACAGGCCGGCGAACCTTACATCAGTGGTGGGAAAGTTATTGGAAGGGATTCTGAGAGACAGGATTTATGTGCATTTGGAAAGGCAAGGTCTGATTAGGGATAGTCAGCATGGCTTTGTGTGTGGGAAATCATGTCTCACAAATTTGATTGAGTTTTTCAAGGAGGTGACCAAGAGGATTGACAAGGGCAGGGCAATGGACATTGTCTACATGGACTTTAGCAAGGCCTTTGACAAGGTCCCGCATGGTAGGCTGGCCCAGAAGGTTCAAACACATGGGATCCAGGGTGAGCTAGCCAACTGGATACAAAATTGGCTTGGTGATAGGAGGCAGAGGGTGGTAGTGGAGGGTTGTTTTTCAGATTGGAGGCCGGTGACCAGTGGTGTGCCTCAGGGATCGGTGCTGGGCCCGCTGTTGCTGGTCATATATATTAATGACTTGGATGTGAATGTAGGGAGGCATGATTAGTAAGTTTGCAGATGACACCAAAATTGGTGGTATAGTGGACAGTGAAGAAGGTTGTCTAAGGTTACAACAGGATAAAAAATAAACTGGGAAAGTGGGCAAGGGATTGGCAAATGGAATTTAATGCAGACAAGAGCGAAGTGATGCATTTTGGGAAGTTAAACCAGGGCAGGACATACACAGTGAATGGCAGGGCCCAGGGGAGTGTTGTTGAACAGAGAGACCTTGGGGTGCAAGTACATAGTTCCCTGAAAGTGGCAACACAGGTAGACAGGGTGAAGAAGGCCTATGACATGCTTGCCTTCATCGGCCGAGGCATTGAGTACAAGAGTTGGGACGTCATGTTACAGTTGTACAGAACGTTGGTTAGGCCGCATTTGGAGTACTGTGTGCAGTTCTGGTCGCTGCACTACAGGAAAGATGTGATTAAGCTAGAGAGGATGCAGAAAAGATTCACAAGGATGTTGCCTGGTTTGGAGGGCTTGAGTTATAAAGAGAGACTGGATTGGCTGGGTCTGTTTTCCCTGGAGCAAAGGAGGCTGAGAGGGGACATGATAGAGGTATATAAAATTATGAGAGGCATAGATAGGGTAGATAGCCAGAGTCTGTTTCCCATGGTAGGGGTGACTAAAACTAGAGGGCATAGATTTAAGGTGAGAGGGAGGAGGTTTAAAGGGGATCAAAGGGGTAAACTTTTCACACAAAGAATAGTGGGTATCTGGAATGAGCTTCCTGAGGAGGTGGTGGAGGCAGGAACAGTAGCAACATTTAAGAGGCATCTGGACAGGTACTTCAATGAGCAAGGCATAGAGAGATATGGAATTAATGCAGGCAGGTGGGATTAGTATAGACAGACATTATGGTCAGCATGGACGCAGTGGGCCGAAGGGCCTGTTTCTATGCTGTACGACTATGACTCTATAATCATATCAGGTATCTAGCTAGAAATGGAATTTCATATAATTAAAGTAAATGTGCAATTAGATACCCCCAAGCCAACTAGAAACAGCAAACACACTATTTTATATTATCAATGGAAGGTGCTTGAGAAGTTGGAGGACATAACATTTGATAAAGAGATGAATCTTTTATTGTGTTGCTCATGCGAAGTCAGGATATATTGTTTGGCAAATGCTGGGCTTTTATGGATTCAGGAGGAGTATGGAAACAGTAATGGACTGGCAAACCAAATCTTGTGGGGAAGGAGAAGTAAGTACTGTTGTGAGAAAAGAACACAGAATTACTGATGAAAATTTGGGTTCATGAGGGAAAAGGAATGTTTGGAGTTAGGAAGGAAGGCATTGAGTCTGCGATAGTGACAGTTGATAGGTATTAGGCAGTTGAGGGGATAAACAAGTAGAGTGGAGGGTGAAAAGTAGGCATTTGCAGAAGTGAATATTTGGGAGTTAGACAATGAGGCAACAATGGAGCCAGTGGTTTACCAGTCTACTAGGCCTCATATTCATCCTGTCTATTCCACATGATACCTCTGCCAACTTCCAGTGTCCCAGCACACTCCTCCCTTGCCAATTTTCTATCACTAAGGTAGCAATTTGTTGTACTTATGGTATTCTCTAGCACTTAAAAAAAAAACTACTATTTTTCCAGCAGTAAGCTGGGAAACTGCAGTGTTTCAGTATCATGCTGCTTGTTGGGGGGCAGGGGAGTGGGGATGGGGAGGCAGAGTGAAAAAGATGAGAGAGATAGGGATGTGGGATTGCAATTAGGCTGGGGTGGGGAGGGAGAGGGGAATTAGGATTTATAATTGAGCTGGAAGGAATTGGCGGTGAGGGAAGAGTGGGGAGAACATGGAGGTGTGAGTGGGAAGTGACATCATAATGACTTGAGGGATGCAGCTTTAGGGGTAGTGAAAAGTGAAAGGGTTGGGGACACTATGGTAGTGAGGGATTATCGGGGGCTGGAAACTGTTATGAAGCCACAGAGTCCTGGAGATAAGAAACAAAGAATTGCATGGTCTAGGCAATATTATCATGGAAAATGAGGCCAGAAGCATCAACAATCTAAATCTACCGAAACATTCGTAGTGATTAATTTATACTCACCTCTCTACTTGATCGATCAGAGTTAGACTTTGATGCCCTGTAAACCTGTACATCACTTTCTGATAATCGGTTGTAAGATTGCAAGCTGCTTTCATATGATCTGTAAGCATGGCCAGTATTTTCTAATGGCCTATAGCCATGCAAGTTGCTTTCTCCTAACTTACATGGCTGCACATTGTTCTGAGATACCCTGAAAGACTGAATGTTATTCTCAGTTGCCCTGCATGGATGCGAAATATTTTCTTCTGGCCTAAAGACCTCAAGTGAAGGACGAGATACATTGTAGGTAACTGTCACCACAGGTTTCTTCTGAGATGATGATGTAAGTTCCTGCAAAATGTTAAGATCCTCATCTATAAGATCATCTGGTTCAGGTTTAATATCAATTACTGCTTCAGAGGAGACTGATTCTATTAAAGGCTTCACTGCAGATGTTAAATGAGATGTGCTCCTCTCCACAGAAGTTGTCCTATGTATAAAATAAAATAGTTAAAGAAAGCATCAGAGGAAGTCTTACAGAATTTAATTCACAAGCTTCTTAAATACACCTGTCTTACATAGCAAAGAAAGAATCTTAATTCATTTGGAGTATCAAAGCAACAAATTTTTAAATCACCCGTGACATCAGTTTTAAAGTACTGTTTCATTAGTTTATTAAGGTTGCATAATTATGTCACCTTTATTTTCACGACACGTTAAACTTTGGGTCCTATGTCGAGGGTGGTGTGGTGGCAGGGAGGTGGTGGGTAACCAGAAAAGTTTAACTGTAAAACTCAACTAGATGATTTAGGTAAGGTTGACAAATAGCAATACTTCCCCACATAATCAATGTATTATCACATTAAAAACAATGGAATTTTGTTGATTATTGGGGGTGGGGGTGACAGGTGCATGCAGCAGCTGTAAATACACAGATTTACTAACAAATTAACCAACCTGACTTCATCTTTTTGAGAATAATTTTGCCTGCTAAAATCAGAGATGTGAAATTAACAAACATGGTTCCTGGCTAACATTTTACTTCAGTTTATTACAAAACACAACTTGGATATAGACTCCCAACATTCTATCATTAAGCAGTGATTACTATCAGGATTGGCTTAAACAAAAATGAATGCAGATCATGACATAACTGATTTGATAGTGACCTGAAAAGTTGTGATTAGTAAAAAGCTTCACTTATTGACAACTTCTTTAACTACCCATTAATGTCCACCAACAGAGGTGGATTAGCCTACTTAATGGAACTGAGGAAGCAAATTAAACAGATATGATGATTGAGCTACAGGTACTGTACTTAAGAGTGGGGAATGCATCTTCCATGCTATAAATTAAGTCTGTCATATGTGAAAGATTCAGTTGAGTATGGCCTTATACTATCAATTATTTTTTTTAAAATTCAACTGAAATCAGCTCATCCAATTTTTCCTAATAATTGATAAATTGTTTTATGAGCTATGTATTTACCCGCAGAATCCACAACTGGTACACAAAAAGACTATTTAATTTAATTTCTCCTACCTGATATTGGGCATCATCTGTTCTTGTAAAGAGCTGGTAGAAACCCGCGAATCATTTCTTTCAGAAAGTGTGCTAGAGACAGCAAGAATACGAACATCACTGCTTTGATCAATACTTCCACTGACTGCTGCTTGACTCTTCTCCGAAGGAAACAACACGTTACAATCTGTGTAGCTTGATTGTTGCTTTAAACTGGTGGGTTCTGTGAATCAAGGAAGAAGAAATAAAACAGAGTTCCTCACAGTTCAAGCTTCAAAATTTAAATACTAATTTCTAGTATTTGCTGATTTCTTATCTATTCAAAATTTATGTTGTGTGTGTGCTTAAGTTATGATTTGAACATGAATGCCACTGTTTTCAAATTAAAATTAAAAGTTATCTAGGTGTACTTACCAACTGTTACAGAGCGTAGCTTGTCAAGGACACCGTGCAGCCTAAATAAAAGCAGTACGTTAAGTTCTAGAATATTGCAAGTCTTAAAATGAAGATATGTATTTCACTTTTACATACTTTGACATTAGAAGACTTCTATCTGCGTAATACACGAGCATCAAAATCTCCACAAAACAATATAACAAAAGGACCTTGGTGGTCTGTAGAATTTAGCACTCACCACAGAATTTCTCCCCTGCCACTTTCTTTTGTTTTACTTCCCTACTTTTACCCACTACAATTATACTGCAGCCAATAATTGGTATGCCAATACCGAACTGCATCACTTGGCACCAATCTTCTGATCACCATAAAAATGCTTTTTATATCATACATACTTCATCTGCATTTTTTGTTAGGCAAGGGTACTAAGGGTTATGACAGGTAGATGGAATTAAGATACAGAAGATACAGATCTGCCACGATCTAACTGAATGGCTGATAAGGGTTAAGGGGCTGAATGGCATACTCCTGTTCTTCTGCTCATAGTGCAAGGTATGAAATGTTGAGATTCTGCAACACCACTCATCTGTGCTCCTTAGCCAGCTGGATTTGGAGAAATCCAGTTTAGCAGATAAATGAAAAGCAAATTACTACAGATACTGGAAATCTGAAATTAAAAAACAGAAAATGCTGGAAACACTCAAAAGATCAGGCTTCAAAGATGCTTGTGGGGAGAGGAAGGGAGGGTTAACATTTCAGGTCAATGGCCTTGCGTCAGAACTAGGGGCGAGAGCAGCCAAAGAGTAAAAGACTAAAGAAAATTTGGGGCTGGAGACAAAAAAAAAGTCTGAAAAATTTTTCTGACAAGGAATCATGTAATTATAGCACTGTTAATGATCTGTAATGAATGCAAATGCTTCCAGGCCACTTCAAATGTGTAGAAACATTAATTTTCTCCTTGATTATCAGGACAGTAAACCAACGCATTTAAAGCCTGGCTACCCGACCCGAACCCAACCAAACCCGACTACGTGTTGGGTCTGTATATATTCTGTGTCCAGATTTTGGGCTGGGGTCGAGTTTTGTTTTGTATTGTTTTCTTGTTAATCTAAGTTTTGATGCAATTTTTTTCTGTACTAAACATGTTTTATATTTTTGGGTTGGTTCGGGCATGAAAAAAAAATGAAGGACACGGGCCCAGGTTGGGTTCGGGTTGGCTGTGGTCAGGTCGGATTTTAATTTTATACCCGAGTCAGGCTTTCAATGCATTTGTATAAAATCACCAAAATGACCGCAGCATTCCAACATTGCAGCATTTAATAGTAAGTACATTATGTAAGTTTGAAGGATGAAGTAAATTTTAACACCAGAAGTGTCAGTTCCGATTTCTTTTTTTAAAAGCCTGCTGGAAAACCATGAAGCTGCACCAAAGATCGGAAGCCGCAGCTCCAACTCACAACAACGGTCAGCGAAACGGTTCCGATTTTTTTTTTAAAGCTGATTTTTTAGGTCTGAAGGTTGGAAACAACCTTTTCATGTGAGGGGCCACATTACAACTTTGTCTGACATAGGGGACCACTGAGCTAATTTTGGAAAGATAAAGACATTAGAAATTCATTTTACTATTAATGGAAACAAAAAAAAGGCGCATTTTTGTGAACAAGTTTGAAATTAGAAGACTAACTTAATTAACTTACTTTCTCATCACTATGTTGAAAACTGATTTAGTGAGATTCCTGGCATTGTTTTTGCTTGCACAAGTGTCAATGTCTGCCTGCATAGGTGAGGTAACGATGCGGAAT
This sequence comes from Heterodontus francisci, assembly GCF_036365525.1. Classification (NCBI taxonomy): domain Eukaryota; kingdom Metazoa; phylum Chordata; class Chondrichthyes; order Heterodontiformes; family Heterodontidae; genus Heterodontus; species Heterodontus francisci. The sequence goes on from NC_090379.1 coordinate 38,553,271, forward strand.
ATTCCGGAGAGTTGTCCATCTGGCAGGAGTGATCTTGATTACTCTCGCTCTCTGTATTTGTCGCCCGGTCTCTCTACCCACCCCCCCACCCCCCATGTCGCCCGGTTTCTCTCCACTCATCCTGCACAACACCCCGCCCTACCCCCCATGTTGCCCGGTCCCTCTCCTCCTCCGCTCCCCCCACCCCCGTGTCGGCCAGTCCCTCTCCCACCCTACCCCCGTGTCACCAGGTCTCTCTCTCTCCCCCTCTGACCCCATGTCGCCCTGTCTCTCTCTCTCCCCAACCCCACCAGTGTATCTCTCTCTCTCTTCTTTCCCCCCCCTTGTCGCTGTGTCACTCTGTCACTCTCCCTCTCCTCCCTCCCTCCCCCCACCACTCCACCCCCCCCCCCCCCACGTTGCTGTGTCTCGCTCCCTCTCCCCCGTGTCGCTGTGTCTTCCTCCCTCCCGCCGTGACGGTGTCTCTCTCCCCAACTGCACAACCCAACCGCCCCTCCCCCACCAGCCGTGTCAGCGCAGCTCTGTCTCCCCCTCCTGTGTCACTTTTCTCTCTCTATCCCCGCCCCCAACCCCATGTCGCTGTCTCTCTCTTTATCCCCCCCCCAATCTCACTGTGTCGCTATCTCTCTGCACCCGCCACCCCTAACACCCTGTGTCCCCTCCCCTACCCTCCATGTCGTTCCCCACCCCCACTCCATGTCCCCTCCCCCAATACCAGTGTCGTTTCCCCCACACAACTCCGTGTGTCCCCTGCTTTCTCTCGGTCTCCATCTGCTCCCCGGGATGGTGCTGGTTTAAAGGGCTGCTTGACTCACTCATTCTCTCTCTCTGTATTCCCTCAGTGCTGCTCTGCCCCATGCCTCTGGCTGTGTGCTGGCCTGCTTCCTGCTCTCCCCGTCTCCCCTGCAGCAGTCATGCCCGTTCACTCCTTAAACCATGCAAAAACAGCAGGGCTGGTTGATCTCAGCGTGCCTGTGCCTCGAAATGCCAATCAGTGCTCACCACACCCAGGCAGCACGTTGTATGTCCCAAACAGTGACCTATCAGTGGATGTTGTCTATTTGGACTTTAGTAAAGCCTTTGACAAGGTCCCGCACGGCAGACTGGTGCAAAAGGTGAAGTCACACGGGATCAGAGGTGAGCTGGCAAGATGGATACAGAACTGGCTCGGTCACAGAAGACAGAGGGTAACAGTGGATGGGTGTTTTTCTGAATGGAGGGATGTGACTAGTGGTGTTCCGCAGGGATCAGTGCTGGGACCTTTGCTGTTTGTAGTATATATAAATGATTTGGAGGAAAATGTAGCTGGTCTGATTAGTAAGTTTGCGGACGACACAAAGGTTGGTGGAGTTGCGGATAATGATGAGGATTGTCAGAGGATACAGCAGGATATAGATCGGTTGGAGACTTGGGCGGAGAAATGGCAGATGGAGTTTAATCCGGACAAATGTGAGGTAATGCATTTTGGAAGGTCTAATGCAGGTGGGAGGTATACAGTAAATGGCAGAACCCTTAGGAGTATTGACAGGCAGAGAGATCTGGGCGTACAGGTCCACAGGTCACTGAAAGTGGCAACGCAGGTAGATAAGGTAGTCAAGAAGGCATTCAGCATGCTTGCCTTCATCGGTCGGGGCATAGAGTATAAAAATTGGCAAGTCATGTTGCAGCTGTACAGAACCTTAGTTAGGCCACACTTGGAATATTGCGTGCAATTCTGGTTGCCACACTACCAGAAGGACGTGGAGGCTTTGGAGAGGGTACAGAGGAGGTTTACCAGGATGTTGCCTGGTCTGGAGGACATTAGCTATGAGGAGAGGTTGGAAAAACTCGGATTGTTTTCACTGGAACGACGGAGGTGGAGGGGCGACATGATAGAGGTTTACAAAGTTATGAGCGGCATGGACAGAGTGGATAGTCAGAAGCTTTTTCCCAGGGTGGAAGAGTCAGTTACTAGGGGACATAGGTTTAAGGTGTGAGGGGCAAAGTTTAGAGGGGATGTGCGAGGCAAGTTTTTTTTACACAGAGGTTGGTGAGTGCCTGGAACTTGCTGCCAGGGGAGGTGGTGGAAGCAAATACGATAGCAACGTTTAAGAGACATCTTGACAAATATATGAATAGGAAGGGAATAGAGGGATATGGGCCCCGGAAGTGTAGAAGGTGTTAGTTTCGGCAGGCATCAAGATCGGCGTAGGCTTGGAGGGCCAAATGGCCTGTTCCTGTGCTGTACTGTTCTATCACAGACAGGGCTGGATTAAAAGCTTTGGCGGGCTGAAAAAATCCAATGGCAGATTTCCAAAATCGGAATGTCAGAAGTTCACTATTAGGCAGAGATTGTTCATCCCTGGTGAGAACCAGAGATGTTACAGATGACTAAATTAAAAGGAAGAACAGAACCAGGGAAAAGGTGACAGGGAAAAAAACAAAAATTGACTGGTTAGGTGGAGGACAGGAGATGTTCAAATGACAGAAGTGATAATGGTGCAATACAAAAGACGACAATAATGAGAGAAATGAGAGAAATGACAGAAATAAAAATTGTGTCTAAGATCCAGAGGATGTGTGTAAATGGTTACAGAGTAACAGAGTGGGAAGGAAGCATGAAAATTGAGAAAGTGGATAAGTCTCCAGAAGTCCAGGAATATGGTGGAAGTAAAAGGCAGGTTACACAAGGGATACAGACTTATAAATTGGCAGGTAAATGCTTAAATTGTGAAATACATAAGAGATTGAATTGCAAATCAATGGGATTACAAGATAGGTGGCAATTGGCATGGTTTGGATTCCTAACACCAGGTACTAGTTGCCACTGCTTCAGCTCAAACAGCCTCATGTGGTTTGGTGAGAAGGCAGATGGCACAGCTAATTATAAGTGGCAGCTAACACTGTCACAGATAAGCAACACAAAGGATTAAGCTGAACACAAAATGTTGTTTTAAACAGTTTAAATGCATTGTTTTCCCAAAAAACAACCAGTAGTTTAGTGCTGTTTTTATGTTGTAGATTGAGAAGTCCCAAACCCTTGCTTAATCTGTTGCAGAATATACATTTTTAGTACAGAAATTGGTTGGGCTTGCTGCAGAATATGCCCTTGAGATGCCACAGATTCCTAGGGGTCCTGAATATATCACAGTGCTACTAATCAGACGGAGTTCAATGTTTTTATAATTTTAAACACTGGTTTCAGAAAGTACAATTTTTTTTACTTTCTATATTTTAAAATACAGGTACTAAAACACAGAAACACATGAAATGGAACAGAAAAAGTAAATAAGCTTAATTGTTACATGTAGGGAAAACTTACCACACAGTAAATTTGACAGTGTTATTTCCCAGAAAGAGAGCAAGATCTTCTGCCATCTGATTTTGGCTCTTTTTATTGGCTACCATAACCATGATGTAATCGGGTAGTTCTTCATCTACACAGAGGAATGAAAAAAATCTGTATGTTAGAAGCAAAAATAGAGTGAGTTAAAGAAAAAGAATTCAGCATACCATACAGGCAGAAAATGTTTTTACCCACTGAAAGAAATTCCATTCCACATGCTTCTAATTCCTATTGACAATTGTAGTCAATTCTATGGTGTTTGCACTGTCCACTGGGAACCAAGTGCAGTTCTAAACCTCACAGTAGAACCAAAAGCTACAGGCTTGGAAAGGTTCATTTAAACATAGCTCTAAGATGCCACACACTCTGCCTTCTGAATAATTAATTTAGAAATTGCGAAAAAAATCAGGTTTGAAAAACAATTTAAAAAACCCCACTAAATCCAAGATTTTAATTTTAATTAAAAAAAAACTTTACACCAGATAAACCTGCTCTTTCAAAGCTGCTCCTGCCCACATCCAACTTAATGTTTGGAGTCAGGTTTAAAAGCAATTTTAAGTTAATATTTCTCAGATCCAATTAACTGCTAATAACATTTTGTATGAATAACCTATGATAATTACAAAACTTTACAAAAACCATTAAGAAACTATACCGAAACTTTCTATGGCACAAATTTGCAGTGAAAAGTATATATTCTCTATCAGTGATCTAAAGTTTAATATTGGAAAAAATTTGCCTATGTTCTGCTGGGATTTTTCTGCAAAATTATGCAGAATTGTACTCAAAGAATGTGCATTATAATTAACAGTTTTGATACAAAGCATGAACAGCATACCTGCATAAGCCCCAAGCTCCTGCAGTTTTCCCTTAATGGCAGCCTGAAAGTTAAATCCAGATGAATTTATTTGAGCGATCAAACACTAAACCAGAAATTTACAAATTCTGACAAATAATATTCAAGTTAAAAGTATTCAACTTGTATTTATATAGTGCTTACAACATAGTTAAAGCATTTTAAAGGAGAGAGGGGTAGAGGGAGGGGACAGACAGAGAGAGACAGAGGGAGAGAGACAGAGGGAGAGCGACCCCCTTCGGTCCTGTACTGGTTAGAACTCAGAAGCTTGTCTGATGTGTCCAAAAAAACTCAAAGTTTTCACAGATGGAGAGTCTATCACATGATTGTCCCAGCATATTCTCTTTTGCACTTTAATGCGATCCATGCCTAAGAATTCCAATCTCTCTCAGGACTTATTGTTTCAATGTTACCCCTTGAGGTTCATCTCCACTAGTGTTAATGTTGCTGCTAAAATCTCACATACAGTCTTTAGAATTTCTGTATGTTGAAATACACTCAATTAAAACTACGTTATACTTGCACCATGTAATGGTCCCATACTATTTTGCTTCCAGTTCTTTTGCTAAAGATCTCTTTCTATATAAAATGCAGATTCGGACTCTTGGGCAATTAACTCCGAAAGAAATGCCTGCATGGTCTGTAGAAACCCAACAACGTTTGCAACCACCTAAACCATGGGTATTCACTCAAAGAAAAGCAGTATTGCCTTAACTTATGTTTAAGCACACCACCACAATAACTTGCATCTTTAACATAAAAACCACCCCAAAGCATTTCACACGTGAAAAGAAGCTGGAAACATTTTTTTGAATTCATGTGTCAGATGTGAACAGCACTGAAAAAGCCAGCATTTATTTCCTGTCCTTAACTGTCCTTGAGAAGGTGGTGACAAACCGCCTTTTTCAACCACTGCAGTCCTGTGGTGTATGTTGGGGACTTATTTCCAGTGACAGTGAATGAGCAGCGATATAGTTCCAAGTCAGGATGATGTATGGCTTGGAGGAGAACCGGCAGGTGGTGGTATCATGCATCTGCTGCCCTTGTCCTTCTAGGTGGTAGAGGTTGTGGGTTTGGAAGGTGCTATTGAAGGAGCCTTGGCGAGTTGCTGCAGTACATCTTGTATATGGTACACACTCCTGCCATTGTGCGCTGATGGCAGACGGAGTGACATTTAAAGTGGTGGATGAGGTGTCGTGCTGGATGGTGTTGTGCTTCTTCAGTGTTGTTGGAGCTTTACTTGTCCAGGAGAGTGGAGAGTCTCCATTACACTCTTGACTTGTGCCTTGCAGATGGTGGACAAGCTTTGGGGACACAGGAGGCGAGTTACTTGCTGCAGAATTCTTAGCTTCTGACCTGTTCTTGTAGCCACAGTATTTACATGGCTGGTCCAGTTAAGTTTCTGGTCAATGGTAACCCCAAGGATGTTGACGGTGAGGGAATTCAGCAATGGTAATGCCGCTGAACATCAAGGGGAAATGGTCAGATTCTCTCTTGTTGGAGATGGTCATTACCTGCCACTTGTGTGTTGCAAATGTTACTTGCCACATATCAGCCCAAGCCTGAATGCTGTCCAGGACTTGCTTCATGCGGGCACAAACTGCTTCAGTATCTGAGGAGTACTGAACATTGTGCAATTGTCAGCAAGCATCTCCATCTCTGCCATAGTGTTGGAGGGAAGGTCATTGATGAAGCAGCTGAAGATGGTTGGGCCTAAGACACTATCCTGAGGAACACTTGCAGCGACGTCCTGGGGCTGAGAGGATTGGCCTCCAGCAACCACAATCATCTTCCTTTGTGCTGGCTATAACTCCAGCCTGTGGAGAATTTTCCCGATTCCCATTGATTTCAATTTTGCCAAGGTTCCTTTATGCCACGCTCGGTCAAATGCTGCCTTGATGTCATGGGCAGTCACTCTCACCTCAGGAATTCAGCTCTTCTGTCATGTTTGAACCAATGCTGTAATGAGGTCTGGAGCCAAGTGGCCCTGGCAGAACTCAACTTGAGCATCGGTGAGCAGGTTATTGGTGAGTAAGTGCTGCTTGATAGCACTGTCAACGACATCTTCCATCACTTTGCTGATGATTGAGAGTAGACTGATGGGGCAGTTCTTGGCCGGATTAGATTTGTACTACTTTTTGTGGACAACACATATCTGGGCAATTTTTCAAGTCGTCAGGTAGGTTCCAGTGTTGTCGCTATATTGGAACAGCTTGGCTGGGTGAGACTAGATCTGGAGCACAGGTCTTCAATACGACAGCTGGGATGTTGTCAGGGCCCATAGCCTTTGCTGTATCCGGTGCCTTCAGCCATTTCTTGATATCACATGGAGTGAACTGAATTGGCTGAAGTTTGGCATCTATGATGATGGAGACCTCAGGAGGCCGAGATGGGCCATCCACTCGGCACTCCTAGCTGAGGATGGTTGCAAATGCTTCAGCCTTGTCTTTTACACTGACGCGCTGGGCTCCACCATCAGAGAGGTTGGGGATGTTTTTGGAGCCTCCTTCTCCAGTTAGTTGTTTAATTGTCCACCACCATTCGCGAATGGATGTGGCAGGACGGCAGAGCTTTGATCCGATCCATTGGTTGTGGGATCATTTAACTCTGTCTATAGCAAGCTGCTTCCATTGTTTAGCATGCATGTAGCCATGCGTTGTAGCTTCACCAGATTGGTTCCTTATTTTTAGGTATGCCTGGTGCTGCTCCCGGCATGCTCTCTGTTGTACTGTTGCCTTTAAGAGTAATAGCCCTTCAAGATCTTATTATGCTAATGAGCTAAGTACCAGGACATAGTCATGTGATTCGAAGCCAGAGTCACTATGCACTGGACCAGAGTAAGATTCTGTAAACAGTTTGCTCTGTCCTGTATATAATAATCTTGCTGTAAATAAACCTGTTCAAGATCTTCAGCATAACTGGACTTCACGCATCGCATTTATGTTGCGTCAGACAACAAAGAACTCAATACACTCTCCTGCACTCCTCACTGAACGAAGGTTGGCCACCTGGCTTGATGGCAATGGCAGAGAGAGGGATATACTGGGCTATTAGGTTAGAGATTGTGATGTAATACAATTCTGCTGCTGCTGACGGCCCACAGCACTTCATGGATGCTCAGTTTTGAGATGCTAGAGGCGTTCTGAGTCCATCCCATTTAGCAAGGTGGCATTGCCACACAAAACGATGGTGGGTATCCTCAATGAGAAGATGGGACTTGGTCTCCACAAGGATTGTGCAGTTGTCACTCCTACCAATACGGTCATGGACAGATACATCTATGACAGGTAGATTTGAGAGGATGAGGTCAAGTAGGTTTTTCCATCTTGTTGGTTCTCTCACAATGTGGTAGGCCCAGTCTGGCAGATATGTCCTTCAGGTCTTGGCCAGCAGTGGTGCGACTGAGGCACTCCTGGTGATGGGACACTGAAGTCCCCATCCAGAGTGCATTCTGTGCCCTTGCTACCTCAATGCTTCTTCTTAGTGGTATTTAACATGGAGGAGCACTGATTTATTAGTTGAGGGTGGGAAGTAGGTAATAATCAGCAGGAGGTTTCCTTGCCCGTCCGTGACCTGATGTCATGAGACGTCATGAGGTCTGGAGTCAATGTTGAGGACACCCAGGGGTACTGCCTCCCAACTGCATACCACTGTGTTGCCACCTCTGGTGCATCTGTCCTGCTGGGAGAGACAGGACATACCAGGAATGGTGATGGAGGAGTCTGGGACATTGGCTGTAAGGTATGATTTGGTGTATATGACTACGCCAAGCTATTGCTTCACTAGTCTGTGGGACAGCTCTCCCAATTTTGATTCAAGTGCCCAGATGTTAGCGAGGAAGACTTTGCAGGGTCAACAGGGCTGGGAATGCCTTGTCGTTTCCAGTGCCGAGGTTGATGTCGGGTGGTCTATCCCGTTTTATTCTTTTTCGGCTTTTCTGTGTGGTTTGATACATCTGAGCCGCTTGCAAGGCCATTTCAGAGGGCAGTTAAGAGTCAACCACAGTCGTGGGTCTGAGTTACATGTAGGCCAGACCGGGTAAAGGTGGCAGATTTTCTTTCCTGAAGGACTTTGGTGAACCAGATGGGTTTTTACGACAATACAGTCATTCTATGATTATTAATGCGACTTGCATTTTTTTTCCAGATTTATTAATGAATTGAATTTAAATAGCCTCAGCTGCCATGGTGGGATTTGAACTCATGTCACACCAGCCTCTGGAATACTAGTCCAGTAACATTACAACTATGCTAATGTCCACCTCCTCCCCCCAGCACCTGCATGGCTATAACTCTACGACTCCTTTCCAGCTCAGAAGTTGGGACACCTGGACCTTAGCATGCCAAGGTTGGATTCCTTCTTCACATCCACATTGGTGCCAGGACTTCTACCTCTGCAAGTTGCTCCCTTCTGACCCTACCTCTATTGAAACTCTAAGTCTCCACTGTTACGATCAGATGAGGAGAGGATGTTGTTTGACTGCACAGGGTTTATTTCTTTTAAACAGTGTATGTGCTTAACAATTCAGTGAGTGGTTTAACCCTTTTAGGTGCAATGATGGTAAAAAAACCAATGGGACAGGTTTTCTTGAGTTGAAACAAGAAAGAGGTTAGTTTATTGCACTTAAATCAAAACTCGACCAAAGTAAAAATAATAAACTACTCTCCAACACAGACACAGAGAGGTTACAGACTGAAGAGAGGGGGGATAAAAAGAGAGGGAGGGGAAGA